>NC_045732.1:8697384-9022317 GCF_009834535.1 Camelus ferus
ATCATGGGGGTGCATCACTGGAAAAAAACTAAGCCACTCATGCTGTGGATAACTGAGATGATGGTTTTGGGTTAATGCAGTTGGACTCCAAGTGTGTCTCCCTCTTTCTCTCTCCCTCCTCCTCTCCTTCCTTTCTTCTCTCCCTCCCCCTTTCCCTTCGACCACACCTGCTTCTCTACCTACATTCATTTCTCCTGAAAATCCACTTTGGTCTCATAACTTTCAAACCCGTCTACTTTCTGATTTCTCCTCAATGAGTATCTCCAGGCTAGACCTGTCCCTTTCACAATGGCACTCCTGTCCCCAGCTATCCACCAGACATCTCTTGTTGGTTGTCCTTAATCTGAACAAAATCAATCTCCTTGTTTCTAAACGACACCACCTACCATCTCCCTGTGCTCAGGAAATGCCAACTCCAGACTTCTGGTTACTCTGGACAAAAGAACCATTGTCAAGTCTGGAGCTGTCTCCACCCATCCTGGGATGGGGCAACAGATGGATGACGGATGGGATGATGGATTTAATTCATATCCAATGCATCATCCTTCTGTTGGCCCTTCCTTTGAAATAGTCCCAGACTCCGAACCCTTCTCGCCCGTCATTCCCCTACCACCACCATCTCTTGACTACATAATGATGAAGGCTACTTAAGTCGTCTCCCTTCTTACAGCTCATTTTCCAACCAAAAAAGTCTGCCGTGGCTTCCCATCCCCACCAGTGGAAAGCGGAAGCCCTCTCAATGGCCTGAAGGTCTTGCATGGTGTGATGTCCGGCATCGCTGCATTCTCATCTTCACGACTGGGCCCTCATTCTGCATCTCCAGCCACAATGGTCTCCTTGTAAGTCCCTTTCCAGAGTCTGTGCACATGCAGTTCCCTGCATCCAGAAAACTCTTCCCTCACTGCCTTTAGACCCCTCGTGGTGGCTTCCAACGACCCCTGCACTTAAAACAACCATGTGCCAGCCCATTCCTGTTACGTCCTATCTACTTGAATCTGCATGGTTTTCCTCCACAGCATGAATCACAATCGAAAAACTAGATATTCAAGTATTCATTCATTTTAATTCCCTAAGGGGAAAGACGCTGTCTACTGTGGTCTGTTATTTAACTGTGTGGAAAAGTGGCTGGCTCCTAGTAGGTGCTCAGTAAATAGTTGTTGAATGAATAACCGAATGTCTACGCTTAGGAATAAAGTGGCTGACAGACAGAAGATTTAGAAAGATGCAAATCTTAACCATATTCAGTATCTACTTGGATAACTGCACACATACTGTAGGTGTCGATGAAAATGCCAACAGAAACATTTCCTAAGTACTCAGAGAGATGAGCAGGAAGGTATGAAAAGTTTTGAGTCAATACTTGGTGTTGAATTATTGATTTTTTTCTTCAAAAGTACAAAACCACCGTGTGACACAAACAACAATTCAAATACATTTTCAGGAAAAAAAATACAAACGTCAGCAAAGAATGAAGAAGAAAAAAAATCAGTCAACATACTTTCAACCTGAGTGTTGGGGGAGACATGAGGGAGGGGTGTGGAGTGTGGCCAAGCGGCCGAGTGAATGCTGTCTCTGAAGGAAACGCCTACTCCTCAACCACTGGCTCAGGGCTGCCAAATCCTACACATTTTCTGGAGATATTATAAACATGGGGGGTTGTTTAGCCAAAAATTTCCAGCATCTCTGTATGGCCAAACATTTTAACTGAGTACGAGACTTTTTTCAGAGCCTGCAAAGTCAAGAGAGGGTGACTATCAGGGCACCATTATACAGACCTGCCTCCAACTCCGAGAGGATGATGTCCCAATAAACCCGTCTAACTTAAACGTGCTCAGAACACAGAGTTGCTACCGAAACCTCGCTACACAGAACAGAGGCAAGAATCATGATTTACAGTGAAACAGGCATCTGCGAGCAAGACAGAGAAAGGCCAGTCCCTGAAAAAAGGATGAGTGTTTAGGATGAAAACACTGTTTTAGCTGTCAGTGTACTCTCAGCACCCAACACCACGTCTGGCAGTTATTTGGAGCAAAAGAAAAATTAAAAACAATTGGAAGTCATTCGAATGAAAGAATGGCATGGGAGTGGGTGTGGCCGTTACTCACTCAGTCAAGTCATTCTAAGGTAATAAAATTAGTAACTTCTGGCGTGAATTAAGGACCTCCCGTGAGTCAGGCGCTGAGCTAGGAAGCTGCATAAATCATCTCCGTCCTTACAACAGGCCTGTGCGGGGGGCGTCGTTTTTAGCCTCAGTTTACCACCAGATAAGAGAGGTTTTTCCACCAGACAAGTGAGGTTTTCAGCAGGTAAGTCAGCTGTGGGGTGTCGTGCCTCAGAAAAGCAAGGGAGAGGATTCAAAGTGTGGCCCCCTCGGCGCGCTGCCCCTGCGCGGAAAAATACAAAGCTTTCTTTATTCTGTTTCCAGCAGGGCTCTGGGGAGACTGGCCACCAGATTTGGGGGCACAGATCACACGGCGAAGAGAAGAGAGCAGTGAGCACTTGCGGGAAAGGAGAAAGAAAAGAAATACAAAGGAGGAATGAGAATGAAAAACTGTGCAGTTGGTGGATGCTATGGAACACAAGCCTGAAAAGCTTTAGAGAAACGGCTGGTCCGGCACCCATCCCCCACGGGAAGTAATGCTGACAAACCTTAGCCAATGAGCGGGGGTCCTACAGCCTGCCTCTTCTAAAGAAGCATGAATTTATCTTTAAATGAATTACAAAGACCTTCATCCGAAGTCCTTACATCCCAGGGAAAATCCTATTCAAGGGCGAAAAGCTCTAAAAAAAAAAAAAAATCTAATTGAAATTAAAAAGTGCATTACCCTAAGGTTTTCAGGTAGGAGAAATCTTACTGTCTACCACAGCCTGCGTTTCGACATACAATATTCTAGAATATTCAGAATGCTCTCTGGGGTGACTAACCTACAACTAAAATCCACTGCACTGTTCTGTCTAAATGAAAAGAGCTCCCGGGGGAGGGGAGAGCTGAGTGGCAGAGCACGTGCTGAGCATGCACGAGGTCCTGGGTTCAATCCCCACCGCCTCCATTAAAAATAAAATTTAAAAAACAGCTTCGCAAGTTCAAGTGATGTCTTTGAGCTGCTCCTTCTGTCTTTAAGGGCAGGATATTTGGAAACCAATAGAGGAGGCGATGGTCAAAATAAACAGACATGAGACAGATAGGTCGGCTTCTAATGCAATGAAAACCATTGCCAATCAAAAAGCCTCAGACTTAAAGAAAAAAAAAAAAATACCCAAAGCCGCAAATTGCTGCAGCTTTGTTGGTCCACAAGTTAACAATAACACATGGAGAGGCAATAAGATGTTGCGAGAGAATGTTCTCGGAGCCAGATTCTTTTTTTTTTTTTCTTTAAGACATCTGGAAATGGCTTTTTATTTACAGAAACAGGAATACTTCAAAACCACTTCAGCCGCAGAATTTTCCACTCCGTTTTCTGACACGCCGCCTACATTTGTGTCCCTGTTTCTCTGAGCCGACCCTTTCCCTATTCTGAAATCACGACCGAAGTCGAGGAACAGTTGCTCTCCATGGTGAGGCGAAGGGGGTCCCCGCAGCGGAGCCACCCAGGGGAGGAAGGCGCAGCCGGCGTATCCATCACTCCTGCTCACCGAGCCGGGGGGTCACGGCTCCCCCCCGGCATCAGGGCTCTGAGTCGGCAAGTGCACGGTGCATGCCTTGGAACAAGCAAAGTCCTGAGCTTTCCGGAAACTCCGTAGATGTCTGGTTTCCCACTGCAGTGGGGATTTTAGGGCAATAAAAAAGTCGAGCTGGTGAAGCCCTGTGTGTGGCATTCCATCCTGGTGACCTACATGCGGCAGGCTGTGTATTTACAACTCAACTTGGTGCATTTCCCAGACAAGAGCCTGCCTGTGCATGGGACAGGGGTGAAGACAGGAAGTCGGGTCCAGTCCTCGGTTCAGGAGCCAGAAGGAGAGGGGCTTCTAAAGGGGGGCTCGCCTCCCCCTCCAATAGACCCGGAGGCATTAAATCAAGGCAGGGCTCTTGACTGGACACTGGACAAAAATTACCTGCCAAAGTATCTGCCGGCCCCAAGGAAATCCATGATAAACTTATAAGAAATACTTAGCAGTCAGCCAGGAGCACAAACACTAAAAACAAATAGGACCATCTATTTACTAGAAAGACGGATGGGTTAGATGAACAAACAGAAGGCATTCCGTGTAAGTCTATGAAATATCCCCCAGTGGATGGAAGGAGAAGACTGGAACAATTATGAAGGGAGCAAGAGAGATATCAGGGCAAGACAAATAAAATAACCGAACCGAAAGTTTCAAAGGATGGGCTGAAATCTGAGAATTCAGCCAAAGAACGCACGCGGGGGCCAAAAGATAGTCATTTTCCGAAAAGGCATCGGGAGAGAGAAACGGGGGGAAAAAATCCCCTAGGTGCCAAAATTCGGAAGACAAATCCACCCATCTTCTAAGAGGGGACGTCTGAAAAGAGACCAACAAAGATGGAAAGGCTGAGAGGAATTCTGCTCAAAGTAACAGCTCTCTCCCAGGAGTAAAGAAAAGTGTAAGGCTCACAGCTGAAAACTCACAAAGTAAAGAACAAGCTTATTTAAAAAAAAATACGGAAATTAAACTTCTGGACCAATTACCATGACTTTTAGGAACATAAGGTACACGCAAAACGTGCTGAAGGCTTTCAGTGAGGAAATAAAAAGCAGATGCTACGCCAGTTTTAGGGGAAATTTAGCTCAGGTGGGCTCTTTCCCAGCAACACAAGAGCAAAAGCAACACCGGATACAAGTGGAGTATTATGCACTACTTAAAGGAAGAGGAAGAAATGCTCGGATTTTATATGCAGTGAAACTACGCTTTAAATGAAAAGGAAAATAAAATTTGCAAAAGTCTTATAAAATGCACTGCATGTTAAAGCCCTCTTGAAAATACTCTTGGAACGATTTGATTATTTCTGCAGGGAGAGACTTGGATCCAGAACAAGGTAATATGTATGACAAAGGTAGGCAGACAGCGTTGGTAGGCTCAGAAAACAGTAATCTGAAAGAAATTGAAAAAAAAATTAACCTAGACTCAAAATTCCCTTCGAATCCAGCCTGGTCGGGGGTGGGTGAGGAGAGAGAGATATTCAAAGAGCATATTAAGTTCATGTCTTGTTCTGGGGGAAATTATGCATGTTGGAAAGTTTAATAGGTAGCACTAAGAACAGGTATGGGTCTTATGTTAAAAATATAATTTCAGAATATAACTTTCAAGCAAGGAGAGGAAAACCTGACGAATCCAACCTAGAAGAAGGCAGAAGAAGACAAAACAGAGGGAAAAAAAATGTAAGACAATGACATTAGCCACAGAAACTCAAGAGCTGTATACAATGGGCATTAGGAAAAGCAAAGACAATAAGTAAAAATCCAGCAAGCGTGGTCAGCAGAATATACAAAAAAAAAAAAAAAAAAAAAAAAAGACAGAGATTATACGCTCTAAAAGAACTGTAGTTGCAAAAATACAAATGGCATAAACGGATCCATTTGGATTACAGTTTTTATCAACATATCGGTGGCAGGAGATACATTTAAAACCCAAGGCTACATGATCCTCAAATAAAAGCAACAGAAAAGAAAAAGTATAAAGTAAGTTTAATGAAAAACTATATGGGATACGAATTTAATATCAGATAAAAAAAACTTAACCGTCATGATGGCATATTAAATATTGGGAAAGGAACAGAAGAGAGAAAATGTGTAACTGATTCATTTATGTAGACCCCTCAGAGTTAAGCCTGAAAGGATGTAAAAAGAGAAAAATGTATATTACAATGTGTACATGAAGTATATATACTGTGTGTTAATAGGACCATATTTTTCATGTATTTATATATATAAATTTATATTATATTCATTAAATAATTTATATATATTTATATTATATTATATACTATATATAAATATATTTATAATATTGTAACTATGTTATACATTGTATATTTTATTTATGTAATATATCATCTACATTTATAGATGACATAATACATAGTTAAAAATTATATTTATAAATATTACATTTAATACCATATTATTATAATATTGATACATAATATGGCTAATGTTTATGCTGAAAGAAATGTAAGAAAAAATAAAACGCTCTAAGAAATTAAAATAGCGCCTTCTTCCAACGGCTCAACTTAGGAGACAAAAAGTACTCAAAGATAGAACATTTGAGTAAGTGTGATCTAAGAGACATACTGGGAAATCTACACCTCACAAAACACACACACATATTTGTAAAAACGTATATGCATTTGTATACGTGTGTGTACGTCCGTATAGCTTTCAAGCACACGCACTGTTTACAAAATGTACCGTTCGTAAGTGGTGCTTTAAAGAACCAGCATCACACACCAGTACAGTCTTTGACCATAAATCAACAGACTTAGAAACCAACAGTTTCAAACAACCCACAGAAGTGTCAGAACACTTAAATATGTCTGCGTGTGTGCGTGTATACCTTTAAGCTAAAGGAAAGATACAAAATACTTGGAATTCAGTGATAATGTAGGCATCACATGTACAGATTTGATGGGCTCAAAGAAATGTTTACATGGATAATTAAAACTTCAGATACACTTACAAGATAATGAGAAAGACTGGAAATAAATGAGACATGGAGGCAAACAAACAAAAAAAAACTTCGAATAATAGAAACAGAATAAACCCAAGTAAATAACGAAATAATGTAAGACAGAGATAAGAGTAGAAGTCTGTGAAATAGGGAACAAGGAAACGGTTGAGCTAATTAGCAAAATGAAAGCTGGTTTACTGAAAAGCTCAGTATTATAAGCAAACATCTGGTGAGACTGTTCAAGCAAAATCAAGAAATAATGAAAATAAATGAAATAAGAGCAAAATCAGTTCAAGTAATCCTAAATAAAATAACAATATAAAAATATAAAGTAAAACTTTAATGATAACAAGCACTGATGCTAGAAAAACCTAAATTTGAATAAATACTTGAGAAAATAATAATAAAGCTTGAACACAAATAAATAGATTTAAATAAATTAGCTAAACATTATTAATATTATGAAATAAATAGTCTCCCACATGAAAACTCACCAGCCAAGATCATTTTCAGGCAATTTCTAGTAACCCTTTGTATTGACATTTTGTTCAGAAAATATATCATGAAAGGCAACAGCCAAACTACTTTTGTAAGATTAGTTTACTAAGACAACAAAAGCAAATAAGGACTTGCATGATGAGAAAACCAAATCCGATTCAAATTCATATAAAATTATAAATCAAGTCCACTTACGAATGTAAAGGCAGACATCCCACGTGAAATATTAACAAACCTAATCTAACAGAGCACGGGCAATTTTTGGAAAGTTCACGTTATGATCAAAACAGAGTTGTCTCCAAAATGCACTAACAGAAAAAAAAGCTATTAGGTTATTAAACCACATGAATAGAAGAAAAAAGAGAAAAATCATTTAGTCAGCCGCAGAAATGCCAAATAGTTTTTAGAGTATTCAGTACCTATTTATAATTTTAAAAAATTTTAAACATGGAAGAAAGCTGGAAACTGAAGGTAATTTCCTTTATCTGATAATAGCCATGTGCCAAAAATGTCTAGCCAACATCACACTTATTAAAGACTGTCAGACGCCTTTCCTATAAGATCATGAACAAGGGTGTAAGTTTGCACTAATACAGTTCAATACAGTGTGCTGAGTCAATGCAACAACGCAAGGAATAAAGGCAATGAAAAGTATAAATATTCAAAGAGAAGGGAGAAAATGGTCCCTGTATGTAGACGTAGACAGTGTGATCATTGTTGTGCAAACCATGCACGTAGAGAAGATAATAGATAAGGTACTAGAAATAATCGATACTCCAGAATGATTGCTCAATACATAATCCATGTACCAAAAGTCAAGACAGTCTTTTATACCGGCAGTAGGAAATGATGTACGAAAAAAGATAATATTTACCGAAAGAGCAAGTTACTTAACATATTATTTAACAGCGCTAAAAGGAGGTCTGAATAACTGGTGAACTATGCCAGTTTACGGCAGGGGCAACATGAATTTGGAAAGGTATCCGTTCTTCCTACACTCATCTTTCTATTCAGTACAGCTCCCAACAAAGACAGTAGGTTTTTGCAGAATTTGACAAGTTGATTCTCAATTGTATGTGAAGGAATAAATATCGTCTACAAAGAGGAAAGAGAACACTGAAGAAGAAAAACACATTATGTGTTGTATGGGATTCACGTTTTGCTCTCCTGCAGGAGCAGAGCAGGAGGTGGACGGGACCAGACAGAGAAGCCGTAGGTTGTCCTCTGTGTACGCGGTGGACGTCCGGTGTTTTGACTGGGTTGTTCTCTGGCAGGCTATTTTTTCAGCTTTAATCTCTCAGAGTTCCACACTGCTCTCTGCCCTGAACCCACAGGGAGTCGGTCTTGCCCACGGCTTCCCCTGGGTTTCAGCCAAGTGAGGTACCAGCAGGAAATCTGGATGGCAGAAGGAGGGAGTGGCCTGCATGGACAAACCTCCAGCTCTCGCTGGCAGGTACGCCCAGTACAACTTCAGTAGCTATCCGTAACTTCACATCAGGGCTCCCTGACAAGGTAACTGCATTGCCCTGGGCTGGTTTCCCTATATCCTGCCCCTATTTTTTTAATTATACTCCTTTTTTTAAAAAATTGAAGTCTAGTCAGTTACAATGTGTCCACTTCTGGTGTACAGCATAACGTTCCAGTCATGCATATAAATACATATACTCATTTTCATATTCTTTTTCACCATAGGTTACTATAAGATATTGAATAGAGTTCCCTGTGCTCTACAGTATAAACTTGTTGCTTATCTATTTTATATACAGTAGTTAGTACCTGCAAATCTCAAACTCCCAATTTATCCCTTCCCACCCTCTTCCCCTTCTGGTAAACATAAGTTTGTTTTCTATGTCTGTGAGTTTTCTTTGTAACAAGTTCATTTGTCTATTTTTTTTAATTCCACATATAAGTGATATCATATGGTATTTTTCTTTCTCTTTCTGGCTTACTTCACTTAGGATGACAATCTCCAGGTCCATCCATGTTGCTGCAAATGGCATTATTTTATCCTTTTTTATGGCTGAGTAGTATTCCATTGTATAAATATACCACAACTTCTTTATCCAGTCATCTGTTGATGGACACTTAGGTTGTTTCTATGTCTTGGCTACTGTAAATAGTGCTGCCTTGAACATTGGGGTGCATGAATCTTTTCAATTAGAAGTTCCCTCTGGATATATGCCCAGGAGCTGGATTGCTGGATCATGTGGTAAGTCTATTTTAAGTCTTTTGAGGAATCTCCATACTGTTCTCCATAGTGCCAACCGTTTTCCACAATAGCTGCACCAAACTGCATTCCCACCAGCAGTGTAGAAGGGTTCCCTTTTCTCCACACCCTCTCCAGCATTTATCATGTGTAATACACTCCCTTTTGTGTGTGTTACCTTTCCCTATCAGAACCCTGGCCGCCACCACAAATCACTGGGAAAGGATATATTGTGTATCTTATATGTTGAAACACTGGTTCACCATTTGGAGGAAAATAACAAGAGATTCCCTACCTCACACCATATTAAAAAAAATAAAATCTGCATAGGTTTGAAAACCATGTCTGAGCTCTAACAATGCTAAAAAAAATACATGCAGGAGAACAATTTTGTCATCTTGAGGTCAGCTGGGATTTTTTTCAATATGTCCCACTTAGAGAAAGATGTAAGGGAGGGAAAAAATGTTCAGGGATCCTTGCTAGATCAAAACTATTCATTTTTGTTTCAACAAAGGGCATCAGAAATGGTGGTGATGGATGGGAGAGAATTGGGACAAAGTGAGAAGGTATTTGTAATGTATAAAATGATCGATGGTTGAGCTTTTAACCAGCGCACACTCACCTGTGTGCCCGGCACCATGTGTGTCTTAGGTGGAGAATCACGACACGGGGTCATGAAGGCTGGGGCAGCCTGAAGGAGACACAGCCGCCTGGCAGGCTCCTCCCGACCCGGGCAGCGTCTTCTGTTTACACCACTGTAAATATTCTCAATATGTAACGTGCCAACCACTCATCGCCTTCTCTTCCTGTCATAATAGGAAATAAAACTGAGACCTGGAGTAGATCGTAAAAGGGAGCCTAAAAAGACTGCAAGTCCAATGGAAGATAATATGATTAAGATGCTTTTGCTGAACAATATGTTCTGAGTATTTCCCCGTATCACTAAATATTATCCTATAATACAATTGTAATGGCTGGTATTCCATGCTTGTACCACAGCTCAAATTACCTAACACAGGCCAGCCTGTTAAACACTGTTGGAGCCTTTTTTTTTTTTTTTCCCCGCTATCACAAGCGCTCGGCAATGAGAATCCATATACCTGCATCCTTCTGCACATGTCCAAGTATTTTCCTGAGGATAAAATTCTATGATGGGAAATGCCTCTCTGGCACACAGTCCGAGCAGTTGCCCCCTAGTGCCATGTTCTCTCCCAGGAAGGTGAGGACAATCTGCAGATTTGCGAACCCTCCAGCACTGTGTGGCTGGGTGGGCGTTTAACCCCGTCCATAGGTACTAGGGTTTTATGAGACGGCAGAGGGGCTGATCCCGCAAAGCACAACAGCTGTAGAGGAAACTCACGTCCTCCTTCCAAAGAGAACAAGAAGATGTGAGTTTAGTGTTTATGCTAAAATGTATGTAGATTTAAGGGGTAATTAGCATCAGCTGTGTTTGCATGCCTCGGTCTTCTGCAACGTCGAAGGTTCACAGGGACGAGCACAAGTCTTGCCTGTCCCTGCAGTCCTCCTTGTGGTGGAAATAGAAAGGCAGCATGTCACCTAATGACAGGGAACCTCCCCCACAGACAGGGAGGACCTTCAAGGTCAGAGGGACAGAGAAGACATATAAGCAATGAGCTTCGGTGAACTCATTTACTGATGCGTGGTGGTGCCCGTCTACAGGTACAAGTTGGAGGACCGGGTGTGGCCGGTCCTCCAACACAGTAGCTTCACAGACGCCTGCCTGCTTTTCAGCAAGGTCTTGATTTTGCCCTTATCTTTTGCCATACGCGAGGGAACATTACAGGATAAGTGATGGCAGGTGGAGGGCTCGCATCCCTGCCGGAAAGAGCTCCACTCACTTCACGGGTCTCAAACAAGGGCGGCGGAGAGGTGAAGAAATCTGTCCATGAGGAGTTCCCCTTGGCAGAAATGCATCTTACTCTTCCAAGATCCATTGAAAGGATTACCCCCCCGCAACACACACAAAAACCACAAAGCAAATACAACACAAAATCATGCACAAATACCCAAGATGGACAACTGTTTGGTATTAAAATGTTTAAAAAAAAAAAAAAACCTATTTGGACAAGCAACCTAAATATCCATCAGCAGATGACTGGATAAAGAAGAAGTGGTATATTTATACAATGGAATACTACTCAGCCATAAAAAAGAATGAACCACTGCCATTAGCAGCAACACAGATGGACCTAGAGATTATCCTACTGTGGGAAGTAAGTCAGACAGAGAAAGACAAATATTATATGACATCATTTATATCTGGAATCTAAATAATAATATAAACAAGTGAATTTATATCCAAACCAGAAACAGACTCACAGACATAGAAGATAAATTTATGGTTACCAAAGGGGGAGGAATAAATGAGGGGTAAGGATTAACAAATAAAACTACTATACATAAAATAGATAAGGAACAATGATTTACTGTAGAGCTCTGGGAACTATATTCAATATCTTGTAATAACCTATAAAGGGAGATGAATGTAGAAAAATATATACACGTACAGCTGAATCACTTTGCTGTACACCTGAAGCTAACACGCTGTTGTAAATCAGCTCCACTTCAATTTTTTAAAAAACCCATGTGGCTGTTGTTGAATGCATGGCTTTCAATTTCTATAGCAATTGTGGTAAGAGGTTCTTAAAATATCCCCTATGTATTTCGTTCTAGAAATGTTCACCTTGTAACTGGATTTTGCCGTCGGTCCCTCATTTAACAGTGTTGTCTTATTTTTGCCATACCGAAATGCCACAAGAAACCTTCTCAAACGGACCAGAGTCCTCACTGTGAATACGTTATTGTTGCTGTTAAAAAAAAAAAAAGAAGAGTGTCCACTGAAGCCAGATGCTTACCTAAAGCTGACATGCTTTTGAAACCAATCTTTCTTTGCGTTTCTATGATTTTGTGCTTCAGCCTGGTCTCATTCAACTCTGTGGCTGGTGGCATTAATTCTGTCTCCCGCAGTCCTAATAAATCAGCGCGACTCCGCTCTCCCAGCTCTGTCTGTAAATCTGGCAACAATGATGCTAATTGTGCATGAAAAATATATTAAAACTGTAAATCATCTCTGTTTTCCAGCAGGATGGGAGAAACCAATGTGAAGCAACGAATCAGACGTGCTTCTCTTTGGCCGTAGTTGGCCAGGGGCCATGGTATTAAAAGCACAAAATTACAGCCTGTTTTTCATCAATTAGGCCTTATTGTTCGCTTCTGGAATCTAATCAAGAACATATAAAATGCATCAGCCATCCCACGGTAGGGCCCATGGACTAATGTGGTGGAAGAATCGTCTGCGTGGTGGCCTTCAGAGTCTGCTGCGATGTGGGTGTTTCTGTACCGGTTGTACGTAAAAGGGCCACAGTCTTTCTTTCTTGATGTTTTCTTCCGGCTGTAATCACGGCTTGCAGAAGAAGGCCTTGGGGAACTGTCTGTCACCTCCTCATGGCGACTGCTACATTCTGCTTCAGAGTCCATGCAATTGTAAATAGATTATTTCTTCTACCAAGGATGAAGGATTCATCGTTTATTTTTAAATGTAGCTGCATTTATTTTTCAATGTAGCTTTTATTCTTAAATGTAGCTACTTTGCTCCATTTGAGAAGGTTTCTTGCGGCATTTCAGCATGGCAAAATACAACAACACTGTTACCTGAGGGACTGAGGTCATGCTTCCTTATATTCTTGCTCTCCCTCCCCTATTTCAGACAACAGCAGTAGACACCATTTTATAACCCAGCTTGTCGCACTCTCCCCTCTTAATGCTCCATTTCTTGATAAACAAGCCGGGTCAAGCTAATCGTCAGATAAACTAACCCACTGGTCATCTTGTTTGAAGGATGACCTGTCACTTCCGTGATGATCTTTGGAAATGAGCTGCCACAATCGAAACAAATATGTCTTTAGTGGTCAGAAATTCAGGCAGCGGGCCAAGAGAAGTGTAGGGGCAGATTACCTCTCTACAGAATAAATCAAATTACACCACTGAGATGTCGGCTGGGGCCAAGCCCAGCAAGGGAACAAAGAGTGGGCAGTCTGCCTAATTCATGTCCAGATGCAAATCACAGCTTGTCATCTGACTGCTTAAAAAAACGTTCCTTTCTGGGACTCGGGCTGTCAACAAGATCATTCCCAAACAGCATAAATGAGCTCACACACGCAAACCACCTGCTGGGCTCTGTCTCTGCCTCCCTGTCCCGTTGGAGAGCTGCTGCACTTTGGTTCCAACTTGCCTCCGCAGGACCTTGTCCCCATCGGTCACACCGTTCTGGACCTGCAGGGTTTCCCCAGCCCTCCGGCACGTGGGGACCAGGAAGACCACCGAACGTGTACCCTGCATGGGACAGCCCCTCTCAACGGAGGATGCCGGAAGTGCTGAGGTCCACAAACGTCGTCAGAGGGAGAAATAGTGAACGACAGAGATTAGAAACGCTCTGACTTCACGAACGTTTTAGGAACATGCGTGTTCATCCATGAGGAATGCTGACTTGTTGAGAATATTAGACCTACCCATATGCTCTGCACATCTAGGGCTCTTTGGCGCTGGTGTGCACTGTTGTGCCATAAAGTGACATTAAGAATTAGATGATGGACAAGCATGTGTTCCAGAAATTGCTGAGTGAAGCGGGGAGGGGTATGGCTCAGCGGCAGAGCACGCACTTAGCATGCACGAGGTGCTGGGTTCAACCCCCAGGACTTCCACTAAAAGAATAACGGAAGTACAAACCTAATTACCTCCCTCCCCCCAGTAAAATAAAATAATTTTTTTTAAAAAAAGAGAGAAGTTGTTGACTGAGGTCAAGCTCCTATTCCAAGCCTTCCATTAGTGATCCAGCCCCCGTGCAGAGGGCTGTAGACAAAATGGGGTATGTATATTTGTACGATCAGATCTCACGTGCACCACACGTTGACCCAGGTATGGACGATGCTGACGTCTCTAAACTGTGAAAGAGTAGTGCCACTAAAAATCTCACTATCCTCACAGCAACCCTGCATCCCAGCCCTGCGTGCACCCCTGACGCTGCGTGTCCATGCCTGACATACACTATTTAATAATCTAATCATTTCGAACCTAGAGGCAATATATCACCGACTGAGTGAAGGATTACACGTGTCTGACAGGATCTCGGAGGTGGTGGGAAAATGAGGGAACGTGTAGGGAATTTGTCCACGGGGTGTCACAGGACATCCGACCACCAAAGCCTGGGGCAGGATCTGAACACAGACCTCGGCGCCTTGGTTCCCTCATGGTCAAGGAGTTTTAAGGAGGACTGAGTGTGCCCCCAGCTACCATCTCTCATTTCCCGCACCTCCAATCCATCATCTGCCGTTCAAATCAAAGAATCCAATTTCTGGATTTGCCAGTAGCAGCGAGAGCATCAGATGGTTATGCTCCGTTACTGGACAGGCTAGCGTCACAGAAGGGCCCTGACTGGCCGCAAACAGAGCCACGCTACAGAAGGCGGAGGCGGCGCCCTGTGGTCCGACAGGGAGAAACCAAGGCAGGCTCTCTGCCCTCAACGCTGGTCACAGCAAACTTGCCCCTGAGCGTTGGGCATTATTTGCAGGCATGCAGTAAATGCATGCAGGCTACACAGCTCTTCATCCCACTAATATACCCTAACTTACCTCCCATCTGTTCTTATATTTCTTTTATTTCCTCTATGATGAATGCAAATGCTTAGCCCCCCAAAACCTCTAGGATCAAATTTAAAACTTATTTTGTTAACATGGCTTGCTTGAGGTTGAGCCATCTGTTCAAAAGTTATGCACATTTTAAAAAATTCTTTTCATATATACTGCTATGTTACTTTTCAAAAACCCCATGCTTTTCCATGTCTCTATTTACAAAAACATCTACCAAGAAAAGTCACTCATGCACCATAAAACTCCTACAAAAGAACACGGGCCAAACATTCTCTGACATAAATTGTAGCAATATTTTCTTAGATCAGTCTCCCAAGGCAAAACAAACAAAAGCAAAAATAAACAAATGGGACCTAACCAAAGTTAAAAGTTTTTACACAGCATAGAAAACCATCAAAAAACAAACGAACAAACAAAAAAAACAAAAGACAACCTACAGAATGGGAGAAAATATTTGTAAATGATGCAACCGACAAGGGGTTAATATCCAAAATATACAAATAGCTCATAAAACTCAATATCAAAAACAAACAAACCAACCCAATTAAGAAAAAATGGGCAGAAGACCTAAATAGACATTTCTCTAAAGAAGACATACAGATAGCAACAGGCCCACGAAAAAAATGCTCAGCATCTCTAATTACTAGAGAAATGCAAATCAAAACTACCATGAGGTATCACCTCACACCGGTCAGAATGGCCATCATCAAAAAGTCCACAAATGATAGATGCTGGAGAAGATGTGGAGAAAAGTGAACCCTCCTACACTGCTGGTGGCAATGTAAATTGGTGCAGCCACTGTGGAGGACAGTATGGGCGTTCCTTAAAAAAACTGAAAGACAAATTTTTAAGAAAAGAAAAAAACCCTAAAGATAGATCTATCATATGATCCAAAAAACCCACTCCTGGGCATATATCTAGAGAGACAAAAACTCTAATTTAAAAAGATACATGCCCCCGCCCCAGTATTCACGGCTGCACTACTTACAATAGCCAAAACATGGAAGTGACCTAAGTGTCCCATCAACAGACAACTGGTTTAACAATATGTGGTGTATATACATTTATACAATGGAATACTACTCGGCCATCAAAAAAGAATGAAATATTGCCATTTCCTGCAACATAGATGGACCTGGAGAATATCACACGAAGTGAAGTTAAGTCAGAGAAAGACAAATCTTATATGATATCATTTATATGTGGAATCTAAAAAATGATACAAGTGAATCTATAAACAAACCAGAAACAGATAGCTACAGAAAACAAATTTATGGTTACTAAAGGAGAAAGGGATAAATAGAGGAGGGATAAATTAGGACTATGGGACTAACAGATACAAACTACTATATATAAAATAGATAAACAATTTAGATCTACCATACGGCACATGGAATTATATTCAGTATCTTTTGATAATCTGTAATGGAAAATAATCTAAAAACATACATATATATGTATGTGGGTATACACACACACATAGAACTGAATCACTTTGCTATGCATCTGAAACACAAGATTGTAAATCAACTGTACTTCAATTAAAAAAAACCATGAATGCACATTGCTTGGCACTGAATATTGTTTTACTAAGCCTTTGCTAACACTATAGGTGAAATGGTTTTTTCTTTTATTAAATCACATTTAATTACTCTTAATAGAATGACACAGAGTCAGAAAGAGTTAGATCTGAATTCTGGTTTTCCCTTTTACAAACTGCATGATTTAAATAAAGGATGAAGCACTCCTGGCTTCACTCTCCCCATTTGTGACATGGTATTTTGGAGTGCTATGAGGTGTACTCATGGATAGAAGATTCCCAAGCTTTAGTGCAATGCATGTGCTATAAAAACTCCCTCACTGGATGCCACTTAATATCATCCTCATGATCATCGCCATCACCATCAACATCCTCACCTCTGTCACTATCATGATCGTTGTTACCATCATCACAGTCATTTTCACCATGACCAGAACAACAGTTATCATCACCAAAATCATCATCTTCATTGATACCATCATCACCACCATCATCATCATCACCATGACCACCATCACCACCATTATCACCACCACCACTATCATCACTATCATCAACACCATCATCATCATCACCACAATCATTATCATCACCATCATTGCTAACATTATCACCACCACCATCACTATCATCACCACCACCATCATCATTGCCATTGTTATCATCACCACCATTATCACCACCATCATCACCACCACCATTATCACCACCACCGTCACCACCATCATCATCTTCGTTGTTATGACCACACCAACACCATTATCAGTATCGTCAAAATTATCATCATGATCACCATCACCACCATCATCATCACCACCATCATCATCGCCACCATCATCATCGCCACCATCATCATTATCATCATCACCATTATCACCGCCACCATCATTATCATCACCATCATCACCATCAGCATCATCACCACCATCACAATTATTACCACCACCACCACCATCACCACCACCACCACCATCACTACTATGACCACCATCACCATCATCACCACCATCATCATCTTCATTGTTATGACCACACCAACACCATTATCAGTATTGTCAAAATTATCATCATGATCAGCATCACCACCATCATCATCACCACCATCATCACTGTTACCATCATCATCTTCATCTTCTTCATTGCTGTCTTCACCATCATCACCACCATCATCACCATCTTTTTTTTGTATCAACACCATCTTCAAAATCTACTGCTATCTCTATTTATTCATCTATGGGTTGGTTGTGAATTTTGCCACGGGGATGTTAGTGTTTTGTTTAAACTGATTTGATTTTAAAGATCAGTTTAATAATCCCTTGTTGTTTGTCCATTAATGAAATCGCCAACAGATCCAATTCATAACTAGATCACCTTGGAGGTCACTCTGAAAAGCCACCCTGGGTGTACGCTCTATGGATCATGGATTCTTTAATGATTTCATCATTTTTCCTATTTTTTCCCCCTAATGGCAAAAAGGAATATTTGTTTACACTTGGTTTAAAAATATTTCAGGTCTAAAATTAGTCATATCACAAAATCTATGGTCCATATAGTCATATAATATGACAATCATTAATATATATTAACACATCTTTTTATGATGATATTATACAAAAGGTCTTTGTCAGCATCACCTTCAGGGTCATTAAAATGCTGATTCTTGGGGCCCATCCACCAAATTAGTGAGCCAGGGCGGGGCCTGGATGGAGCCTGGGAATGTGCATATGAGCAAGTTCCTGGTCAGTTTGGGAACAACTGCTTTGCAGCATGTAAGTCTGGACTCCGTCATTCATGTGTGTGTGTTAACGAAAAGATTCCCCAATGACCTCATGAAGGTAGCCTTTTACATCAAGGGTCGGCAGACTTTTTCCACCAAGGACAAGATAATACACAGTTTAGATTTTGAAGCCATGTGGCCTCTTTTGCAGCCATTCACCTCTGCCACTGTCGTGTGAGCGCAGCCACTGAAAACAGGTAAATGAATTGGCGTGGCTGTGTCCTGGGAACGTTTTTCACAAGACGAGCAGCAAGACGGATTCAGCCTCTGAGTTACAGCATTCACTCCTGCTTCACATCTCTACAAGGAAGGGAGGTCCTGTTTTAGTCCAACACTTGTCCTTGTGGGGCTTCTCAATTTTCCTAGGAACACATCGGTCAATAGTCTCTGTAGCTCAGCCGATGATCGGAGCACGTTGCCATGCCATTAACTGACCCCAGTGGCTGCACTTTGGATGCTTGGCTGAGCAAAGATTTCAGATGCACTCACTTGGTCTCTTAAACGATGCTCAGCTAAGAGAACCAATATTAACATCAGCCTCCAGGCTCCATCCTTGAACCTGTGATTCACTCTCCCCTCAGCAATACCTCTTCCCACAGCAACTTGGTCAATTATTTGCCCTTAAAATTTCTCCTTAGCGTATTCTGACCCCGTGAGCCTGGAGCCTGCGTCACTCCAGGTATCCCCGAATCTCCCCAACGTGCGGCATCATAGCATCGACTGCACCAAATGGTGATTCCAGTTAGTCTTCCCCCGTGTGGTTGCAAGAGAGGGGATGGGACCGCTTTCAACAAAGTGGCCTGACAATGAGAACCAGCTAAGTAGTTGTGCACAAGCGTGAGCACAAGTGAAAAAAAAAAACAAAACTAAGAAACATGCTTTTGTTCATGTCAGGGCCCATTTCCAGCAGGAAATCTTAACCAACAAGCCAAAGAAAGTCAATTAAGTAAAGCCACGTGGATTTACAGAGCTGCACGAAACCGAAGGCCACCTCAAACTCTCACAGAAAAAGCCCAGTGAGCAGAAAGAAGCCATCCAGTTGTGACCTCCTGTGCTTGCCGACTCCCCCGACAGAGAAGGTGAGCACTGGAACTCGCCAGCCCTCAGTGCCCCTCAGCGCAACTCTTCCCACGCCTTCCCCCTGCTAAAGGCTTAGGCTGAAAGTTGTTCAAATGCAATTTCCCTTCCCCCAGATCAACTCTCTAAACGGGCTGATCCTTCAGTAACCCTAACCCTTTAGCTGGAACTCTTCAAAGAAATTGTGGGCACAGCAGGTAACGCCCTGAGCTACACCATCTCACCCGTTTTAGGCCAAGTTGTCCATCTGGAGTTACAGTCTCTGTTACTCCTGTTTGCCATCAGCTGACATCTTCCAGACCCAGAACTCCCTCTGGAGTGGGATACCCAATGTGGCACTTCCTGGATGATGTCCCAGTATAAATTTCCTGATCTGCTAGGTGTGGCCGGTCACTTTATCACTACATGTCACCGAGACATCCAGATGCTTACAAAACAAGAGTAACACCTCATAAGCAAGGTTTCTCATTTTCAAATCACTAGGTTCTTCTTTTGGCCAAAAAAGAAATAATAGTCTAGGTAAGGTTCTACCACGATCACCTCTTGTGCCATGAAGCCCCACCATTCCTTCTTGTCCGGTTACTATCCCTAATGTGAGGGATGGCAATGGACATCGGTGGTTTTCGCTTGCCTAGCATTCAATTTCCCTTCAGGGAACTGCCTTTTCTGAATCTGCCCTAAGCTAGTTCCTAGTGGACTCATCCATCCGTCTCCCCATCCAGAAATGTGTACCTAACCCAGGCCGTGGCAATCCAAGGCATTCTTCCCTCTAGATACGGAAACTGGTTCAAAGTTAGCCTGTAACCCAAACCAGGCCAATTAAAAAAAAAAAATCATCTCCAGGCCAACGTGCTTCTCTGAGCTCAGTGATGATGTCACAGGGAAATGCTGGTGACCTTTTATTTTTGCCACCACATGAACACAGCCACTCTGAGAAGAAACTCAACATAAAAAGATGGCCCCAACGTGCCAGGTTCCTAAACGTAATGATTCAGGTCCGAGAACCTCATTTCTGAAGCCACATCCATGGCTAGAACTCTCAGTGCGTTGAGCCCATGAATGCATTTTTCCCCTTAAGCGAACTGAAGCTGAATTTACTTCACCGGCCATCAAAACATTTCTACGTAAGAAACAGATTCATGAGTCTCAAAATACATATCCCTCCAACCAGAGACATGATATCTAAGCAGGACTGGAGTTATAATTTGGCCAATTTTTGAAGTTCATTAATTTTACATATCACATTATCACACTGCATTAGTTACTGAATGCTTCGTAACAAGTTACCACCAGCCTAATGGCTCACAACAATGTATTTATTTTATCATAGTTTCTGTGTATCAGGGATCCAGGCACAGCTTAACTGGGTTCTGCTTCAGTATCTCCCATGAGGCTTCAGTGAAGACATCGGCCATAGCTGGGGTCTCTTCTGAAATCTGACCAGGCAAGATTGGACCCCAAGCTCACTTGGTTCTTGGTAGGATTCAGTTCCTTGTAGCCTGTTGACCTGAATGCCTCAGTTCTTTGCTGGCTCTTCGTCAAAGGCAGCTTTCATGGAAATCTTTCCAACATGGAAGTTTGTTCCAACAAAGCATGGAAACCACCAGGGCAACAGAGAGCGCCTGCTTGGAAGACACAAGTTCCAAGCCAATGCAATGTAACCATGGAAAGCGACACCCCCCCAACCCGTTCACATCCCATTGGTTAGAAGGAAGCGCCATGTCCTGCCCGCACTCAAGTAGACGGAATTCCACAAGAGCACGACTACCAGGATGCCAGGGTCACAGAGGCCTTGCTGGACTCAGTCGACCGGACACCACCTACACCAGTACTAGCGGTGCCGGTGCCCTGAATTTTCCAGGGAAAGACAATGAGAATCTTCATGGCCTGCCAGATGTGGATTCAGATGGAACAGCTGGGCCTCCTGCACGGACTCAAGAGGATTCTCAAAAAAAAGAAAGAAGTGTAGGAATGGCCAGTCCTTCCTCAGGAACAAGACTTCAGGAGAAGGATATTACATTCATTTTCTAGCTCATTCATGCACAGACTCTTCCAGCTGGAAAACCACCGTCTTAGGGGCTGCAAAGCTGAGAAGACCTTATTCTCTAGTGAGCAGAGGGAGAGAAGACAGCCAGGAGACCAGGAGACTGTCGGATGGGCTTCCTTAGGGAGAGAGCAGTGGGCACTGATGGAGGGTTTCAGAACCACGGTGCAGAGAGAAAACATTACAATCCAGGTTGTCGTAGGATTCCCAGCACTATTGCATCAACTGACCCCACAGTGGGTGGCTTCAAGCAACAGGAGTTTAAATGTCTCCCTGCTCTGCAGAGAGACCCCCAGTATTAAGGAGTCCACAGAGCTGGTTCCTCCTGTAGGCTCTGAGGGAAACTCGGTTCCGTGTCTCTCTCTCTCAGCTCTGAGTTTTTGGCGTGTTTCATCAATCCTCAGCGTTCTCTGGCTTGTAGATGCATGTCTTCAGTCTCTGCCTCCATCTCCACCTGGTCTTCTCCCTGTGAACCTCTGCTTTCGTCATCTTCTCCTTCTCCTCCTTATGCTGTAAGCATTCAACACACATTAAACTCATGGCCTGGTAACAGTGTAGGTGGGAGCACTTGTGCTGAGATTCCAAGATTCCGCGTCTGAGTTTCAAGAGCCTTCTGCCCAATAGAGACGGGAAGGACCAGGTGTTCTCGGTGACCTGTTTGACCACTTTCCTTCATATTTGTTTCTTTCTTACATGTTGAAGAAAACATCCACTTCTCTTCACAGAGAAGATATGGCTTCCCCAATTTTTTTTTTTAATGGAGTCCTAGAAATGAAAGAAGTGAAACTTATATGATTCTTTTATTTTTCCCCCTATTCCTGATCTCCACCTCTGGTAACTGTCAATCTATTTTCTGTATCTATGAGCTTGGGGGTTCTTTGGTTTTTGGTTTTCATTTTTAGATTCCACTTATAAGTGAAATCATACAGTATTTGTGTTTCTCTGACTCATTTCACTGAGCATAATTCCCTCGAGATCTATCCGTGTTGTTGCAGATGGCGGGGCTTCCGTTTCCTGCAGCTGAATAACATTCCATTATATGTATGTGTATATGTGTATATGTATATACACACCACACCTTCTTTATCCATTTATCCTTCAGTGGACACTTAGACTATTTCCATATATTGGCTGTTGTAAATAACGCTGCAGTGAACATGTGGGCGCAGATCCCTTTCTAAGTTAGTATTTTTGTTTTCTTTAGATAAATACCCACAAGTGGACTCGCTGGCTCATAGGATCGTTTATTTTATATTTTTGAGGGACCTCCATACTGGTCTTCCAGAGTGGCAGGCAGCAATTTGCACTCCCACCAACAGTGCACGAGGGGTCCCTTCATGCCATTTCCTTGCTCACACTTGATTTCTTGTCCTTTTGATGACAGTCACCCCAGCAGGCGTGCAGCAGGCATCTCACTGTAGCTCTCACTTGCATTTGTGTGATGATTAATGATGTCGCGCGTCCCTTCGTGCACCTGTTGGCCACCCGCACATCTTCTTTGAAAAAAATGTCTATTCAGATCTTGCGCCCATTTTTAAATCGGATTGTTGGGGTATTTTTGAAAAAAATATTGTGTCTCTTCTTCTGAGGACCCCGGGTAGGATAGATTCAGGGTCCTGGCTAATACAGGGTGACCTCATGTTACCTTGATTACATTTGTAAAAACCTTATTTCCAAACTGGGTGCCGTTCAGAGGTATTGGGGGCTAGAACTTCAACACATCTTTTTTGGGGGGGGCCACATAATTCAACCCCTAACACAGGTCAACTCAGAACCTGTGACAAGAGAAAAATTTGAAGGATTTAATCCCCATGGCATGGTCTGTAAAAGTCTTTCAAAGATTCCAACTGATATTCTGTGGTCTTAGAATAACAATTTTGTATCTCACAGACCCCAAATTCCTGCAAGCTAGCACCTCATGGTACCTCCTCATAGCTTCTCTAATTTAAATCATGACCGTAGGAAGAATAATAATAAACAATAGTAATAAGTTAAAACAACTACAGAATCTTAATTTGAAGAAAACGCTGGAGAAAGCTCATTTTCCCCTAAGTCTAGAAAAAGCCTTCTACGACGTGGAGCTCAACTCTTTTGCAACCTGTGAACTTTAATTAATTTCTTGGAAATGATTCCGCCTCCATTAAGTCAAATTACAGTCGATCACATTCAAAACCAGGCACCCCACTGCTTTCTCAAAACTACAAACCAATTAGTGTCTTGGCCGTCCTGTCCCAATTTTATGCTTCCTTCCTTCGTAACACCTCAGGGGCCTGGTATTTCGGGGAAACGTGCAGCCAACAGATTCTGGCCGCGCTGCGACTGGTAATTGTCGTGCAGGCTGACAGTCCCGGGGGGCACCTGAGCCACAGCTGCAAGCTGCTTTGCCCTGGTGTATGAGGACAGCTTGCAGTAAAAAGCAGAGGGATCATATTTCCCTTGAGTTTCTAACTCATACTGTAAAATATGATGTGACTTCTAAAACATTATGAAAACATGTGGTTTCAGGTTCAATATACGTAAGCCAAGAGCTGAAGGCGTTCGCCAAAAAGGGGGGAAAAAACCGTAACATAAACTCTGAGTGTTTACAATGCATATTGTGATGAATGAGAACAAACGCATGCCTACTGGCTGACATCAGCAATGACTGTTGCTACCAGGACAGCCACATAAAAATAAGATAATCGGCTGAGAGCCTACCCACAGCAGGCTACAGAGGAGGAGGAGAGGGTCTTGAAGCCATGTGCAGGAGGAAATTGAGCCTGCAAAATACGTCTGTGGAAGAAACAAAATTTCTTGTCTTCAAAGATTTCCAGAGCAATAGGCTGGGTGAGGCAGGAATCCATTCAAAAGTGCTTTTTGGCTCAGTGGGTAAGAGATTTCCCATGTATGGATCGCCGGTCCTTTCAAACAGTGAAAGGGACTCCCTTACAAAGCTGCAAATGTCTTTACTGGCCAGGTTCAAAGGCGGCTGCGTGCCCGGGGACTGTCCACGCATTCATTTGCTTCATGCATTCAAGCAGACGATGCATTCATGAAATGCACAAATGCACCCTGCTTTCAAAGGGTGCACAGTCGGCCAGGGGCGCAGACTTGTAAAATGGTGATCAGAGTGAGACTCTGGGGACACAGAGGGGGCCATTTCATCTCTGCTTAGGGCTTCAGAGGGTTGATGAAGATGGAAATACCGCATTGGAAAAGAGTTTGGGTGAAACAGCCCCTCAAGCTCCTTCAACATGGAAGATCTTAGAATTGTGTGACTGAAGTCTTAGCTGAGTTCATCTCTTACCCCCAGGTAATATGGTGATTGCACAGTATGATAGTCAACCTACCAAAGTCCCTTTCTTTGAGAAAAAAAAAAAAAAACGCATGAAATGCAAACATCCTTGTACAGCGCGCTTTCGTGGAATCTGACCTCATTATTACCGGATCCTTCAAAACTCAAAAGGAAATACCTACTCTAAGCTTGTATGCTTTTATCAGTCTAATTTTCCTAGAGTAGAAACAGTTTTTAAGGTTTATGACTCTATTTTTAAATCTGTTTTTTAAAACACACAAAATTAATATTATAGTGATATCCGATTAGTTATCTGGATGCACATGTTATAAAACAGAGAGTTCTGAGAGAATTTCATGGCATAAAAACTGGGGGGAGCAGTCAGACTTTTCATGTAGTTTTTAAAATTCCAGGCAATTAAGTACGTTTGAATTTGATAAGGGAGGAACCGTGAGTTCTTTGATTTAACCTTAGTACATCATCTGTTGAGAGGAAACCTCTGCATTAGCATTCCTTTGGTTGGAATTGTATTTACGAATCCTCCAACGTCAAAAATATAACAATGCAAAGAATACCTAAGTGAGGACCTTGCATGACAAATTATACCGTCAATGCACCTTCCTATAGTTCTGGCATGGTTTTATCTCTTTCCTCCTTCCCCGTTTTGTCTTGGTCCATTTGGAGGGGCAACAGACAAGCTGAGTTTCAGAGAACCGAGAAAGCACATCTTCACCACACAACGTAGGAGTATTGTCTTGGAAACTCATCTCAAGATGGGTGGAGACGGAGAGGGTACAGCTCAGTGGTAGAGCGCATGCTTAGCATGTACAAGGTCCTGGGTTCAGTCCCCAGTATCCCCTGTAAAAATAAATAAATCCAATTACCTCCTCCATCCCCCCCTCAAAATAAAATAACTAAAAAAAAAAAAAGATGGGCAGAAAGCTTTCCATCATGGGTTGCCAATGGAGAACACCAACTTTCAGATTCTTTCCCTTTTTTCCCCTGAAAGCTGAAAGGACTCCCTGCTTGAATCTGATGTGCACACTGACCCCTTTCGGAAACTTGAGCTTTGCTGGGGTCGCTTTGTCCTTTTCCATCAAAGGACTCACGTCTCTTTCCATCACCCCTTGGACTTGCCCAAAGCTTTGCACAAGGTAACTGCAAACAGCAACTTGTTGATCAACGATTTTTAAATACATCAGCTGAAAAGAGCTCTCAAGAGAATAAAGAATGGAGGAGAGAGGAAAATACACAGAGAATCAGAGCTGGGATCCAGAGGTCAATAGGTTATCTGGCTTGAGCCAGAACTACAGGAATGCGTAGCAGGCAGATGGGTGTCAGGTGAACCTCGGTCCAGTTTTTAATGGAATGATGGATTGTGTCTTGTCATAAAGCTGATGGAGCACAACACAGCTCAAAGCATCAGTGTGAAGGAAAGGGACAGGAGTGTTTTGGAAGGACGGTTTTCCCATCTTGTCGAAACCACTCTACAAAAGGTCCTCAATACGTTCAGGGTTCCTCCCTTTCCGATGGGAACGCACACCCCCAACCAGGGCAGAATTGACTGTTGTGCCCACAGCCCCATTCCCAGCACACAAGAGGGTGTCCTGACTAAGGGAGACGTCAGAGTGCTTGGGAATTCGGACAAGAAAGCGCAGTAGACTAAGTTCCGTGTTCGTTTCACCTTGGATTTTTCCAGAAAACCAGAACACATTAGATTTTAAGGGAATTCTGGATATTTCTCTCTTGGGGTTTCCTACACACACACACACACACACACACACACACACAGCACAGACTATACACCAATGCCCACCTTCCCCGAGATAATCAGACATGTGAAATCTAACAGGAAAGTTTTTTGTCCCCAATTTTTTTTTTGCATCTGCTTCCAATGTGTGGAAACAGACTTCTCTAAGTACACAGTATTTGACGGAATTGCTAACACAGAGACCGCAGTGTCTGATCCTCATTTCCGGTTAACAAGGGGTCTGTACATGAAGGACCACACTTGGCTCAGGCGCCCCCGCCGGCGCCGGTGCCTGTGCGTTCACCGGGTGACGGGCAGCTCTGACCTCCCCCTGGACGGCCTCTTCCCTGCATCTCACGCACCCTCCGTGGTCCTCAGACCCGCAGCTGAGCGATTCCCAGCTGCTCTTTGCCTCCCCTGCGGTTTGGACATTATTGCACCCGGAAGAAGGATTCAGGAACCAAGGAGAAAATATGAAATATTTCCCTTTGGAAACAGCCAGGGTTAGGAGAACCAAACAACGGACTTTATTTTATAGTTGTTTCTTACACAGTAGCTTACTCCAAAAATCACTATAATCCTTAAAAAAAAAAAAATTCAGAGGAGCTGTAATACTATTACTATGTAACCGAGGTCACTAAATATTGAAAAGGCTGAAGGTTGGACCAAGAGGACGTGGAAGATAAACACCCTGTCCAAACCAGCAGCATCTCTGGCAATAAATGAAGCTGTTCCATGTCCTGGGGGCAAGATCTTGCACAAGTAAATAATGAGCACGTTGTTGGGAACGGACAAATATTCCGGCAGACTAACTGCACCTGAAGTTTCTATCTTGAACAGTTTTTTGGGGGTAATATTGCTCATGATCTGCACGTACAGCAAGGTTGGTTTTTAATACATTCTAAGGCATTTGGACTTTTTCTGATTGAGGAAAAGCATCCTGAATTGCAAATGCAATTCAGTTAAAATTCACGTCCTGGAAGATGACAAGGTGTAAGGGCAAATTCTCAGTTTTTCTAAATTATCCAAACAGGTCTAAGTCATCGTAACCAAATGGTATTATTCCAAATCTGCACAATTTCTAAACCCCCCACAGGATTATTTCCCTAAGGGTGAACCTTTCAAAAGCTGGGATCACAGACACGTGTTATCGAGAATCCACTCCTGCTCAACCATGTTCACAAAATACTGGATTCTTTTCAATTAATCCCAGTCAGGGAGATGTTTATTTAATCATCTTTCAAAATTATCTTCACTTACAAGCTACATGCACACAACATCAAACGTCCAACTGACAGACGAAAATGGACATTATTTTGCTATTTTCTCAGAGCTGCAGGCTGATGCTGGTCGGATAAAGCGTCGGTCTCACTGCCTCTACCCACTTAACTTTTAGTCCCTCGCCTGGACTCTGCCACTCTCTGCAGACAACTGAACTATTTGCAACTGTCAAGAAGAGAAAGGAATTAAGTTTCCCTTTATCTCATGTTAAAGAAAAAAAAAGAGTGCATGAATTTTAATGCTCTCTTGATGCTTAATTTCTGTACATCACACAGGAGGCTAAAAACCCATTTGACACCTCAGGCTGAAGAAGACAAACCTTACGAATTAAGCAGAAAGAGATAATCCCCTGCTCTTCCAAAACAAACAAACAAAAAAGCCACTCCTCAACATTCCCTTTTCTGAAAGCCACGCTAGGAACTGTCAGAAGTGATGGTCCCTTAACTCTTATCTTCATTTCTTAAGCTGACCCCTTCCAGGACCACAGGAAGTAGTGACGTTACGGACAATGCACATGAGTTATGTATGAGATTTATATGCATATCTATATGTGCGTTTATATTTGCATATAGTTATGTGTGCATCTATATATTATTTGCATATATTTATATATGCACTTACATATTATCAATATATGTGCATATAATAGACATGCAACTTTTTAATTTTTTATTACATATACAAATATATTTTATATATATTACATATTTATTTATATATACAAATATATTTTATTTATTGTATATTTATTATATATACAAATATTTTTATATAACATATATATTTAAAAAAACCACCAATATGCACATGCAATTTAGCTGAAAAGTTCTGGTTCGGTTTTCTACTATGAATTATGTTGCATTCACATCAGACTATTGGTGGTTATATGTGCAACATATATGTGCACTTTCTATGAATTAATTATCTTTTATCTCCCAGCATGCCTCTACTTACGCACGAGGAAACTGAGGTACACAGTACCTGAGTACCGTGCCCACATTACTCAGCTGGTAAGGGGACAAGCTGGCACTGGAAGCCTGGCAGGCACGTTCTCGACCAATCCTCCAAGCTGAGCTGAAGGAGTGAACCACATTTGCATTCAAAAGGGTACAGAAAAGATGATCTGAACCCCCACGTTCATAGAAGCATTATTCTCAACAGCCGAGATATGGAAACATCCTAAGTGTCCACCGAATGGATAAAGGAGCTGTGGTGGATCCACAATGGAATATTACTCAGCCATAAAAAAGCAAATTCCTGCCATCTGTGACCGTGTGGATGGGCCTCTAGGGCATGATGCTAAGTGACATTAGTCAGAAAAAGACAAACAGTGTATTTACTTACACGTGAAATCTAAACAAACAAACAAAAAAACAAACAAAACCACCAAACTAGGAAAAAAAGAGGTCAGATTTGTTGCAACCAGAGGTAGGGGGGTGTAGAGGGCTGGGGAATTGGATGGAGGTGACCCCAAGGTACCAACTCCCAGCTCTAAGATAAATAAGTACTAGGGGATAACATGCAATAAGATGATCACAGTTCCCACTGCCCTACGAGATATGGGCAAGTTGTCAAGACAGTAAATCCTAAGAGTTCTCACCACAGGAAAAAAAAAAAATCTGTTTTGCTTCCTTTATGTTTATCATACTTGTATGAGAAGACGGATGTGGGCTGAACCTCTTGCAGTCATCATTTCACAATATATGTACGTTTTGTTTCTGCAAACAGTGCAGGCATGTAGCTTCTCTCACCAGCAAAATTCCATTAGTTACATATTGCAGTGAGATCGATTTTTACCTATGCAGCCCCTATGAGATTTCTGATTCTCTTGTCAGCATGGTACGAGGTATTGCCTGTGATAATGTCCACTGACAGACGACTGGATAAAGAAGCTGTGTTATATTTATACAATGGAATACTACTCAGCCATGAAAAAGAATGGAATAATGCCTTTTGCAGCAACATGGATGGACCTGGACACTGTCATACTAAGTGAAGTAAGTCAGACAGAGAAAGACAAATATCATATGATATCAATTATACGTGGAATCTAAAAAAAAAATGATACAAATGAACTTATTTACAAACCAGAAATAGACTTACATACATAAAAAACAAACTTATGGTCACCAAAAGGGAAGGGTGGCAGGGAGGGATTAATTAGGAGTTTAGGATTAACAGATACACACTACTATATACAAAATAGATACATAACAAGGATCTACTGTACAGTACAGGGAACTGTATTCAATATCTTGTAATAAACTATAAGGAAACAGAATATGAAAAGGAATATATATATATATATATTTGTATGTATAACTGAATCACTATGCTGTGCACCAGAAACTAACACGACATTGTAAATCATATATACTTCAATTAAAAAACAGTGCCCTAAAAACCCCAGAGAGTAAACATGTTGCACTGAATTTATTTTTAAATTTAGACTGCTTTTCTATTAGGCAGCATTTGTCACATGTTTCTATTCCCAAATTCCTATTCCATACGGAAGCACAAAGAAAGGGCCAAATTGTTTATGGTTCCAGTCCACACAACTGCACATCAGTGAGTCTGGATTCAAGGACACTTCCTTAGTAAACAATCTCATGGTGACCGGGGGGAAAGGGCGTGAGAAGCGATACACTTGGGAGTTTGAGATTTGCAAATGTTAGCCACTATACATAAAAATGTTTAAAAAAAAAAGTTTCTTCTGTAGAGCACAGGGAACTCTATTCAATATCTCACAACGAAAAAGAATATGAAAATGAATATATGTATGTATATGCAAGATTGGGACCCTGTGTTGTACACCAGAAACTGACACAATGTAACTGACTATATTTCAAATAAAAAAAAATAAAAATTCAAAAAAAAGGGGACACTTGCTGTTTCTTCATGGATAAGCCACTTGGGTCCCACCTCTCCCAAGAAGGCATTCCATCTGAAGTGAATTCCTCGTTCGAAAGCTTAACGCAATCAAGTCACCGGGTCCCAGACGCCAGCATGACAAAATGTATTCTGAAAGCAAGTTTAATCCTGTACCCTGTTCTGTTTTCTTTCCCCGTCTCTGTCTTTCTTTCTTTACATTCCTCTATTTGAATGGCTCATTAGGAGGAAGATGGAGACCCAGGTGGCTCCTGCAGTGAGAACTCTGATTGGTTTTGGGGCGGGGACACCCACACACAATCTCACATCAGCACCATGCAGCCCAGGGCCCAGCATGGATGTGCTGTGTCCAAACGCCAGGTTAACTCCTCCAATCCCACGCAGACCGCGACGGGTAACTGTGTGACCTGTCGTCGTGACGACAGAGGCCACGTGCCAGAAGCTATGATGAAACAGAGTTCAGTCCTGTCATTTCTTTCCCTCGGGTTTTTTTGTCATCTCCCTAACAGACACTCCAGCCTGGCTTCTCATGAAAGGCACTCAGACCACCTTTCAGCCTCCCCACAGAGGAGGAACGGTACGGCAGACACACTTTGGAGATCACTGAATAATGTGACGGTTGATGGCAGACTTGCAGCCAAATTACATGGAGAAACTTTTCCCAAGGATGAAAGAAAGGAAGAAAGGAAGAAAGGAAAGAAAGAAAGGAAAGAAAGGAAAGAAAGGAAAGAAAGGAAAGAAAGGGAAAGAAGAAAGAAAGGAAAGAAAGAAAGAAAGAAAGGAAAGAAGAAGAAGAAAGAAAGAAAGAAAGAAAGAAAGAAAGAAAGAAAGAAAGAAAGAAAGAAAGAAAGAAAGAAAGAAAGAAAGAAAGGAAAGAAAGAAAGAAATACCGCCATAGAAGTTATGAAGGACAAGGATGCACTTCACTTCCTATAGTCAGTAGTAGTGATGGATATGATTCCTCTGAAGGACTCTTTTAAACTCAAGGAAGATTTCGTTCTACGCTTTTCTTTCTCCTTGCATAAAAACAGCATATGCAAATAAGAAACGGGGTATCACTGTGGCACCCCTTCAGTCCGGTTAGCCTTTATAAAGCATTTTAATTTGACCTCTACATCAACAAGGAGGGAGCCAAGTTTTACTAGCCCTGCACTGAGTCAATACACGGAACAGGGTGGTTTTGTTTGTTTGTTTGTTTGTTTGTTTACAGATTTTTTCACTGCTATGATATCACCAAGAAAAGGGGGGCGTTCTGTTCAGACAAGCACATTGTCTTCCAGCAGAGCTAGAATCCCCAATGATACACATTTGCCGTTTGATGGCAGCGACTATCGGAAGGAAATAAAGTCCGCATTTATGTCAACAACGTGGATTCTAAACAAGAAAGTCCAATCGTTTTATGCAACATCCCTTACTTGTGTATTTAAAAGTATCAGCGGTTCCTTTTTAAGACTCAAAAAATGGGGGTGCTAACATCTAAAGCTGTCAAAGCACAAGGAACCACTCCTTACATAATTTTCAGTTTGCCCAGTTGACCATGATCGTGCTCTTAATTCTATTATTCTGTCTAGATTCCTTCCTTTACAGACGATTCAGGATATAACGTGTACCACTCTCCGCTTCCGCTTGTGATCACCTGCAAATAAACACTGCAGCAAGGCTAGAGAGGGAGCCCAGGGCAAGAATCAAGTCGTTTGTGACGGTGTTGTCCACCTACTAGACGCTGTGTGAATGTTTGAGTGGAACAAATGACAAGTTATGGAAATAGCAACATTCAGAACGTGGTGGGGGAAAATGGGTTCCAGAAAATCCCATGCACGGGACTTTATAAAACCCTCCTGGCCAATGGCTCCGGCACCGAGTGGGAGCGAGGTGCCTGCTGTTCAGGTCGGGTACTTACCGTCCTCCGTGGGCACGTAGATGTTCAAGTACAGGCAGTCCTCGTTCTGGTCTTGCACGTAGGTCATTAAAGTATCCAGATTGGCAGTGAACCAGATGGGCAGCATGTCGTGCAACAGAGACCGCTCGTCCAGGTGCTGGGGGCACACCGCCGCAAACTGGGTGGCGTTCCGAACGCCGGTCCACGAGGACGGGGGCTCCGGGGGCTGGAACCGCCTTTCTCCAGTGGGCGGTGAGGCGTAGGGGACCCCCAAGTACTGCTCCACGGGACCCAAAATCTCATTGGGCAATGGTGTTCTTAAGCCCCGGATTTTGCCGTAGTTGGTGTTGACCACGGGGTACTGGGCCTGGCTGCCGGTGAGCGTCAACTTGACGGCGAGGGCGGTTATGCACAGGAGGACGTTGGCGTTCCACATGGCGCAGACCGGGGTGAAGAACAGTGGGAGCCATAACAGTCCGCTGGGTCTCGACATGGTTCAGCCACACATCCGCAGGCGTCCGTGGGGTGCAGCTCCGAGCAGGCGAGGCCGGGAGAGAGCGGGCTTTGCGGGCAGCAAGACCCAAGAGATGCGAAGGGCTGGTTAGGAAGCCCCTCCGATGGGTGATGGGTCATAGACAGAGCCCAAGGTTAAGAGCAAGCCCGGAGGTTTTCTCGGCAGCCCATGGCCAGACAGCCACCCTCCTTCAGTCCTGGATCTGAATCCCAGCGAGGGCCAGGCTCCGAGGAAGCAGGGACCATCCAACACCTCCCGAAGGCAACAGTTCCTCACAAAAACGCCAAGGCAGAGCGGTCAGCCTAATGGGAGAAAGAAAAAGCAGAGAAGGATAATGAGGTCAAGACACTGGCCACTTTCAGCGTCTGCTGGGTCTTCCGTGCAACGGTCAACATCACGCAAGGAAATTCTGATTCATTGAGGAACAGCATCTCTAAGCAGCAGAGTCTGGCAAGACCGTCACTTGGCTCACGTTGTGCAGTGAGCCCCAGGTGTGAGCCCCAGCCCCTGGGACAAGGCCAGGATTTGGGAAACACGCAAGTCTTTGGTGAACAAACACACCAGTCGCCCAAAGTTATACTCATTACACGGTTAACTACCGACATCTCCCAATCTCATTATGTTTCAAGATGAGCCCATCAGTGAAAAGGGACTCCCAAAACACTGTTTCTCGGATGTTTAAGAAAACTGTCGTGTCCCCTCAAGGTGATAAGAGTGGACCTCAAAAAGTTGTCCAAGACGGGGAAAAGGGAACTGTGCATTCAGACCAAACTGATCAGCTAACACAAAGGGAGCATCACCTAAGGGAAAGGGTGTAGATGCTGGACACTAATCCTCTTTGGGCTACTCAACAGCACACGTCATCGGTGGGCTACATCCACCATCACCCTGAATCTCAGCTTCCTTGTGAGGAAAACGGAACAAGATGGTGCATTTCAAGTACGTGCCGTAGTGCTTGTCACATCAAGACATCATTCATCATTTAAAAAGTGTGGCTACAGCTATCCTGATTTCCACGTAAAGCACTGCATGCCTTGCAGGGTAAACCCTGCAGCCCTATTTGAGAAGCAAATGGTCCATTTCAGGGATCTCCCTGTTGAGTCTGGGAGGAGTCACCTTCCAAGGAGCGACCCCCTCGATGTGTCTCAGGGTGGATCATATGACAGTTCCGCCTAGACCAACCGCTGCTCGCACGGCATTACAGAACGCCCTGCAAGAGTGCAGAGCATTGCAGATAATGCACCAGGGATAGAAAACACGGCATGCGGTGTTGCAAGGACTATACGTTTAAATACAGCATTCTTCAACCTCACCCAAATTAGACCAATGTGTCTGTAAGGACACTGTGGGTTATTCACAGCATTTCTGGACCTGAATATGATCATGCACTTCATTTAAGTCAACAATTGAGCAGACTAAGTCATTCAGATAATTTTTTTCTTAAATGAAACCTATCTAAGCTGGCTCTCTTGAGGTATAATGTCTCTGGGGAAATTTCCGAAATCCCTGACATTCTGGGCCAAGTTCACCAGAGCTGAATGAAAATGCACTGAAAATCTGGATGGGAGCATTGAAAGTAGAAATTAGCATCACACCCCACAGCTCATTTATGTGTTTGCTTCTATCTTTGAATTCGACTGTAGACAACATTTGGATTCCCGCCACGCCGCGATCCAATTCCTGGATAACTTACAGACGAGACAAGAACACGAACGAGGTGATGACACGTTTGCAATCCTCCGTTTTCCTGAAAGCCCTTCTCAAGCCTTCCTCATGGTAAGAGGAGATGCCAGTGATCTCTGATTCTTACGAACCTGGGTCCCTCAGCGCTCCATCTGTGGGCTGAGGGGACCGAGGTGACCTCCCTGGGCTTTCAATCAATGCCCCATCATGCCATCTTCATGGGGCTGTGGAGAGTCAGGAGTGAGGCAATATGAGAAGGGGTAGGGTGGAGCAAATGCCTACTCAACACATGCGCGATGCTGGGATTTTGAACACAGACCTGCTCACAAGACCCCCAGGGAACAGAGACAAAAATGCACTGAAGTCAGCCCCGTACCGGCATCGAGCAGGCATGGTGCAGGGCATTTAAATTCTTTGAGCCTCCCCTCTTCACTGATGAGTTTCTCTTTGGGGATTCCCTGAGTTCGTCCACCCAAGGCATCACACAGTCCCCGGAATGAAGAGTCCCATAAAGGTAGAATGAATCTGTCCCAGGACTCGACAGTGTCAACTTCTTGGGGACATCTGGCCCACAGCATCCTTTCTCCAGCTCCACAGGGATGAGAGCTCCTGCCTGTCCCCTGTGCGTTACGACTGAGCAAGTGGGGTCACACCCAGACTTCATGCTCCAGGTGTATGATCAACTCTCTCTGTCTAAACCGACCTGCCCACAAGGTTCTGAGGGCCAGAGAGAGAGCAGGAAGCAGCTGGACCTAAGAGGAGGAGGTCAGCTGGGCACTCGCTATGTTCAGGTTAGGCATTCAAAAGAATCATACCTTCTGGGCCATCTGAATTATTTCCATTTTTGGAATTTGGCAGTTTGCACAAATGGAATACAACCAACTTCCATCATGGTTTGTCACAGTCAGCACTGTTGACACTGGGGACACACAGTTCTCTGTGGTGGGGCCGTGCTGAACCCTGTAGGGCGGTTAGCATCACCGTGGGCTCTACCCACTAGTGGCCAGTAGCATCCCCCGTCTCGGTTGTAACAATGTCTCCAGACACTGCTAAATGACTCTTGGGGGCAAAATCATCTCAAGGAAAGAAACACTGGTCTAAATCTTCAAATACGGGAATATGGCGGCCATATAAACAATGAACCGTCAGTAGGTCCATTTGAAAACTACGATCAGAGGCATTAAATATGTATTTGTGTGTGTGAATATAGTGGATGTGTGTGTCCCATATTTGGCAACTTTAAAGGTTTTAGCTCTACAAGCAATCAAGATTTTTGAAATAAACCTATTAAACACACATCATCATCGTCATTTAAAAATCACGGTAAATTTAACCAACCGATAAATGTGGGACAAAAAGATAAAAGAGCTTCAAGGTAAACTTCACATACTGAAAAAGATTTCACAAGGAGTGAAATGCTGTTATATCTACACATAGTATGTAGATATGTAATATATATGATACATTATACATATAGGTATATGTTATATATTTTTCCATAATAGGAATATATGTATTTTAAATTTTTTCCCCAAATAAAAAGGAGATACTGAAAAGGGAATTCATTGAATACACACAATTGGGGAGTTAGGAAGGACTTCATAGCATGTTTTTTCTTTTCTGCAGAAGTTATACTAATAGTAATATCTCAGAGTGCCATTTCAACTTGATTTATACCTTGACTGGGTATCTTAGAATGATTCCCTGCAAGACAGTCATTCTTGGACCCTACATTGGCCAGAGAAGTAAAGCCTGTCTGTCCCCTTAGTCATAGGTGCATCCAGATGGCCAATAGGCACATGAAAGGATGCTCAACATTGCTCATTATCAGAGAAATGCAAATCAAAACTACCATGAGGTATCACCTCACACCAGTCAGAATGGCCGTCATTCAAAAATCCACAAATGACAAATGCTGGAGAGGCTGTGGAGAAAAGGGAGCCCTCCTACACTGCCGGTGGGAATGCAGTTTGGTGCAGCTATTATGGAAAACTGTGAAGGTTTCTTAAAAAGCTAAAATGAGAGCTACCACATAATCCAGCAGTCCCACTCCTGGCCATATATCTGGACAAAACCCTAATTCAAAAAGACACCTGCACCCCAATGTTCATAGCAGCACTAGTTACAATAGCCAAGTCATGGAAACAACCTAAATGTCCACTGACAGTTGACAGGATAAAGAAAATGTGGTATACTTATACAATGGAATACTACTCAGCCATAAAAAAGAGTAAGACCATGCCATTTGCAGCAACATGGATGGACTTGGAGATGGTCATACTGAGTGAACTAAGTCAGACAGAGAAAGATAAATCTTACATAATATCACTTATATGTGGAATCTAAAAAAATAATAAAAAATGAACTTATTTACAAAGCAGTTACAGACTCACAGACATAGAAAACAAACTTATGGTTACCAAAAGGGAAGTAGGGGGAGGGATAAATTAAGAGTATGGGATAAGCAGATCCACACTACTAGATATAAAATAGATAAAGTCCTATAGTAATATAGTACAGGGAACTGTAAACAATATCTTGCAATAACCTATAATGGAAAAGAATCTGAAAAATAGTATCTATATCTGAATATGTGTATATATACCTGAATCATTTTGCTGTACAGCAAAAACTAACGCAACACTGTAAATCAGCTATACTTCAATTAAAAAAACTTTGTCACAGGTCACAAAGATCACTATTCTAGGATATGGGGACATGGTTGGAGAAGACACAGTTTCTGCTCATAGGAGATTACACGCTCATGAAAGTATCCCCTGGGGGGGAAAAAACACAAAACGAAAGGGATCTTTCGCAAGAAAGTACAAAGAAACAGGGGAGAGTGAATAAATAAGTAAAAAGTAGTTTTATGAACTAAAAAATAACAGAGATTGTGAGCCATCACAGGCTAAATGTCTGTGAACACTTGAGTCATTTCTGAGCACAGTACTTAATGTAGTGGGTAAATGATACCCTCTATGCTTTAAGAAAACACAATAATGTAGTGAATTCTCATAAACAATGCCATTCAGGAAAAAGAAAAGTAACCCCGAGAGTGGTGCTTTTCACCTTTTTCATCACGTGCAGATCCAAAGCAAGCACAAGGATTGGCATGTATGAAAAAGCTCATTAAATGCTGGATTTTCTGTGTCTAAGTAAACTGTTACCAAATGTGATCTCCAAATCTACATCAAACGACTTGCAAATACCTCCAGGGTTTGTGCGGACCTCTCTCAGCAAACTCAGCCACAGATCATCACGGTCACGCTGCCACATCTTCAAGACGTCTTGTGACGCTCTGAAAAATCTCAATTCTGAGCTCCTCAAACCTCCTCCATCCATACGTCTGTTCAATATCTCAACCACGGGTGAGCATCGTTTATCTAATTATTGGGGCTAGATTCAAAGCCAAGTTTGGTGGCTCCCCTTCCAAGATCCCACATACAGTTAAGTCCTCAAATCTGCCGGGGGTCTTCACACAGGGACAAGAGACGTGACCTCACCGGTTATCAGTGAAACAGAGGAGAGATCACAAGGGGTCAGCGAAAATACTGAAGACCGACGGCAGAAAGTGTCAAGCAAGGATGTGGAAGAGTTCCCATGCCAAGCTGGTGAGAATTAGGGGCACCTCACGGGAGAAAAAAATGTGTGTTCTGTAGGAAAGTTGACATGCAAAAGACTCCAGTGTGCCCACACACACTATATATATATATATATATATATAGTCTTTATCTTTCCTACAGACCTTCTTGAATATTCGTGTCAGGAGACATGCACAGAAATTTCCATTTGCAGCCATGGTCTTAATCGCAAAATAATTGGAATAACCCAGACGTCCACTAAGAGGTGAAGTGTTGGCTAGTAAAACAGAACATTACATACCCGTGAAAAATGAATAAAACGCCAGATACGAGCTAAAATGGATAAATCCCCCAAATCAAAAGCCAGTCACAGAAGAATACATAGGGTGTGATGCTACTTGCGTAAGACTACATAAAACCAAACAATCCAGTGCTTAGCGCTGCACTGGTGCTCAAATATAAAAGTAGCGAGGGCATTGTTAACACCAAGTTCTTGGATCGAGAACTACTATCCCATAGTCGCTCACATGGATGTACAAAGATATTGGTAACGTTGTTTCATAGTCCAGCAGTAGGTGTATTTGCTTAATTTATATACCTATATATGTATTTAGATGTTTATCCATATAGTGAATGTTTTCTGAAGATGATTACCTTACAGTGCCAATTTTAGTCAAGAGATGCTTGTCTGCATAGGTTGTCTTCCACAGTTTTATCTTCCCAAGCACTTTAAAAATATAGCCAAGTTCAAATGACAATCTCCAGGTCCATCCATGTTGCTGCAAGTGGTTTTGTTTTATTCTTTCTTATGGCTGCGTAGTTTTCCACTGTATGTGTGTATGTATGTGTGTATATATACCACAACTTATTCGTTGTCATACTAAGTGAAGCCAGCCAGAAAAAGGAAGAAAAACACTATATGACATCACTAATATGTGGAACCTAAAAAAATGAGACAAAATGAACTTATTTACAAAACAGAAACAGACTCACAGACAGAGAAACAAACTTGTTGTTACCAGAGGGAAACGGTAGGAGGGGGTGGAGGGATAAATTCGGAGTTTGGGATTTGCAGATACGAACTATATAAATATACAAAATAAATAAACAGCAAGGGCCTACTGTAGAGCACAGGGAACTATATTCAATATCTTGTCTATATTGAAAAAGAATATGAAAAGGAATGTATGCCTGTGTATAACTGAGCCACAACGCTGTACACCAGAAATTAACACATTTAAACCAACGATACTTCAATAAAAAAAGAACTTTTAAGTAAAAAAGAAAAAACTATCTTAAATTCTAAATTAAAATGCTTTGAATTTCAAAAGTGAAGGAAAAATGATAAACGCCAAGGTTCCATCACAAGCCTACGCAGTGGACCATCCGCCCGCGCCATCCATAAAAAGCAGCACTTGCCCACAGCATCGCTAAAACAGAGTCTCGTCACCTATGAGCACTGCTCCCTCGGTCACCAATTAGCCAGGCGACCTTCAGCACATCACTTAGCGCCCAGAGCGTCCACTCCTTGGTCCGCACCACGAAGGTGCAGATGAAGTGACCTCTTCAGCTGCCTTCAGCAGAAGGATCCTCTGGAACCACAGGTTGTTACCCTCAAAACTGAGGGTGCATGAAACACAGAAGCGGGTGGAACGGCCGGTTGTCCAGGGAAGCGGGAAGCCACGACACCGACACCAAGGGACGCGGCCAGACTTGCGGTATCAGAAGCAGATGAAACAGGCTTCCAGCCCTCTTCTTAAAAAATGCATTTCTCAGCACCACAGAACGTCTATTAGCAAGATAAGACTGTCACCAGATGTTCATTCAGCTCAATCCTACACCAAGACTCGGAACGAGTATTCCTTCTCTTCTCCCCAATATTCATGAATTCCCTGTACTCAGTGTACGTATCTGGGAGGCAGCGTGGGGCGGTGGTTAGGAACACGCCTTCCGGACGTGGGCTCCTAGATTTAAACCCTGGCTGTAACTTTAACGACACAGGCAACCACAGTGAAGGGTGTGAACCATCGATGCCTCCCAACCCTTCACTATCAGATGCGCACAGTATAGGATGCAACTCACGAACATCATTGCGGGTAGACGCGTGGGGCTGTACACGTTTGCGTGAATGTATACACAGAAAGGTTTATACGTCTGTAAACACACATAGGCATACGTGTGGCTGTATAAACATGTACCTAAAAATTTACAGCAAGAAGTGTTCCCCAAAGAAATGACAGCTAATTACAACTCCTTACTGAAGCCCTACTCAGCGCTTCCGCTGTGAGGGCCACTTTGAGAAACAAGAAGATACACCAATCCAGCTCCCATCTGAATAGAGCATGCATGACACTCGAAGAGAGAAAGCTTCTATTTAAATTACTATAATCAAGCAAGTGCGGGCTCCGTTTGTGCCCATCCCTTCCTCTGGTGGGACTGCGGGACCGACCTGGGGCTCACGCAGGATGGAACTTGGGATGGAAATGTCCAAGAGAGGCGTTTAAAACATGAGAGATCTAGAGAGAGCTGGGCCAGGGAGGTTCTGTAAGGCAGCCCCGGAGGAGTTAAGCAGTGAAATTCAAGACGGTGAACGCAAGCCGACCAAGATTTACAGGGAAATACCGCACCGGGAGGAACGCACATGATGTCAGAGTGAATGCCTCCATGTTCAAATTCACCGCGAGACTCTGAGCAATCTAAGGGCAGGGATCAGAGATGATTAAGACTTGGGAAAGACAGGGAGCTCAGCAAAGAGTCATTCAATTAAAAGGAAGAGACAAGGCGCAGAAGGAAGCCTGAAGGACCCTGGGACAAGAAAGGCAGAGAAACGCCAAGGTCGGGTTTCACCACGCCGTCCTTAGCTCACCGCCTGTGGGGACCCCAGCAGCAACTGCATTCATATTCCCAACTGGATCAGGACCCAGCCCCCGTGATTTCATAATAAACAGAACGTGTCTTGGGTTTGCTCTATGACACAGAAATACAAAGTGTTCACAGCTTTGGCATCTTACCAGTTTCAGCCAATTTCAACAAAACCTAAGTGTTTTTTAAAAGGGTTCAGATCCAGTTCTGAGGAGTCATCTGAAAGTAAAGGAAGGAACCCCCGGTGCCAGGCAGCCTTATCACTCGTCACTATCAAAGGCTTTCCCAGAGCTGGAAAACTTACGTAGGAATAATCCTGATCCCAAAAGGACATATTTTAAGACAGAGGAAGTTGAGTGAGTTCTCCCGCCAAGAACTACCACCCTGAGTCAAACAGGAGGAGGTCCATTGCTAAACACCACGGTTTGACCTGGAGTGAGTACGTTAGAGGTGGCGGGACCTCCCCCAGTCTGAGGGTGGGTCTGCAGATCGACGGCCAAACACTCGGACACTCTGGGGGTTAACGTGCACAAGAAGAGCCGAGTTCGCCCAAAGGAGAGGTGAGAGTCAAGCACCATCGTGAAGGATGATGATTAAGTGCATCTCTGTGGGTCTTCAGGAAGCGGCGTTGAAACGGCTGTTCACGGCCTGTCCTGATGAACTGGACAATGTCCCCAGATGGAGAGTGTGCTCAAGACATTTCTGGGGACACCGCCGGTGACTCAAGGACCGGCCCCGCTTCACACAGCCCCAGCTGCAGTGCCCCACGTTCTCCCTGAAGTGTGTATCCTGTTTGCCTAAAGGACACTTCATCCTGCAGGGAAGGCTGTTCCAACTCAGAGGGAAGACGCTGTGTGTGTGAAACGTCTATTTTCAGGGCGACAGTCGCTCTGGCAGTCCCAGCTCTTTCCTCCTGGGTGTCTGACGGCGTAGACGCGCTTGAAGCGGGGAGGGATGTGCCTATGCGTGGCAGGCCTCCGGGTGACTCAATGATCCTTTTCCTCCACATTGGACTCGCTGAGCAGGACTGCGTCCACGCACCCGGAAAAGGCAGGAACTGCCTTCAGACTTGGCCGCCACCATCTCCACCCTGTTCCCCAGAACCTCTCCTCTGCGCTCCTCAAACAGGAACATGTAACATGTGAAAACTGTCTCTTTCGCAGGGGCTGAGACCCTCCAGAGAGGCTTCCCATCTTCGGATCGGACATTACCTTGGGTTGAGACCTTCCGTCTCCAGGACTTGCCCGGGTCTTCCAAGATGTGGAACACACGCATGAACACCTTGGTGTCTCACGTTGGCGTGGGAACGGAGAAGAGGCAGCAAGAAAAGAGGTGCAGGGGAAGGTAAGGCTCATGAAAGAAGGAAGAAAAAGACGCTTGGAGTCAAGAGACGGAGTCAGGGTTAAGACAAGACTCAAAGGCACCTTCATGTCAATCTACGTCCGAAGTCTTGCAACCATTGTAACCAACTAAAATTCATTCAAGAGAAATGCAAACACCGTAAATAACATTGAACACTAATTGTTCCTGACACGTTCACATTTTTTAAACAAAAGTGGCAGGGAGATTCTAACCTACCAGAGTCCTCACTTTTTTTTTTTTTTTTTTGGACACACACACACACCAAGGTTCTCACACACCACCCGCTCTGCTGGAAACGAATCACTCTCCCATCCCCCACCTCTGGCAAAATTCCCAACTACACCCCCCCCCAGGTTTTAAAAAGAAAAGCCAGAGGAAATAAATGTTAAAATCCTTTCCTCCACCCAGTTCCAAATGCAGGGTTTCTCGACCCAGGGTCCGCGATCCGGACTCCCACCCAGGTGCCCTGGAATGGGAACCACGGGTTTATAAACTGGAAGAAACAAGAGAAATCGCGCCTTTGTTTTGTGCACTGAAATGTAGTGTTTGCTTCAGTTATGAATGTAGGTGTAACACACACACACACACCAAGTATGTGTGGTTAAGATCCCTTTTATTGCCAAAGTATTGACCCCACCAGCATCTCCAGCTGCCCTGACCTGTTGGATCGAGCAAAAGTTATAGAGTTAATTTAAGGCTTATATAGGCTTCCTGCTGGTGGATGTGGTGCACGGGGCTGAGTGAACAAAGACAACGTATTTCACTATGTTGTAACAAAGCTTTTCGGGCTCTTCTGTCCTCTCTTTGGGAGACCTGCCCTCGGCGATAAGCGCTCCATGCGAATGACTGACACTCAGGCGCCTCCATCCTGGGGAGGTCTTACTTTGCCCCGGTCATTTCCCCCCAGGTCTGGCAAGTCTCCCTGGACATCCCTCCCCACTCACCTTTGGGGGAAACTGCCATCAGCCCAGCGTGGCTTCTCTAGCGGCCAAATGTATGCCCACCACACGTGACTAATGGGAACACCGAAGCCAGGAATTATGCCTGTCTACACCACGTGCATGTGCATGTGCGTAGGGATAAACTCCAGGGCCAGGGCACCCCCACACACACACCAACCTCTGGAATGATTCCAGCCAAGACATGGTCCTTCTCTCTCGGAACCAAAGCCACTTAAATTTAAAACGTCAGACTTGAACAGAGAGGAACAGTGAACGCTGCCGTGTCTTTCTAATCACAGATGGGATGTGAATTTCCACTTGAAGCACCGCAAAGGGACGGAGGGAGGCCAAGTCGGGAGGAGGAACGTTAGTTAAGTCGCCGTCGGATGCTCTGCACCCGGACAGAGTGTCTGCTGGTGAAAGCCACGGAGAATGGCAGGCACGAACAGACTGGACGGAGGCTTGCCTAACCCCACCGTCTCGCCACTCCTGTCCCTGCCCGGTCTCCACGCTCCTTGTCTAAGACAAAGGATGAAGAGAGGCTCAGTGAGACCCAAGCTCCAGCGCGTTTCCGAACAAATGCCAAACCCCCGAAACCCTAAACAGTCAAGGTTGTCTCTTCTGACCCATCACCTGTACAACCTGCCTTCTGCGTCTCGAAACTCCCTCTTGCTTCCCTCAAATACACAGGAGTGAAGTTTTCTGTCTCCCAGTCCTTCTCTCCTCCTGGACAGAGAAGGATATAAAAACGCTGATCTTTTCTTTCCTACCACAGCAATCAGATGCCACCCGGTTTTTCTGCGATTCCTGCGTTCCTTGGCTATTTCCGGGCCTCCTATTAAGAGCCATTCTTTCATCCTGGCCTATCGCTCGGAAGCCAATTAAATCCAATTAAATCGTCTGCCACGGCGGTTCTATTTCCCCCACGTTTAATTACGCTCTAACAAATCTGTTTGTTAGAACTGCATGTTCCTTTCCACCGGCTCACCCCTGACGGCGTCAGTGAGAGGACGTGATACACGCTTATATAAAATCTTGATGTGAAATTGTCATCTGGCAAATTCCCCTGAGTGGAAATGTACCGACTGGGGAGGGGGCTGCGGAGGTGGGTGCCACTGGAAGGCAGAGTTCCTATTCCAGCTTCAAATATGGGAACACCGCAGGCTGACGGCGTCAAAGAGGGTTTAAAACAACCCTGTGGAAAACAGTTTGCCTCTGTTCAGCATGTCCCTTGAATCAATCACGTCATTAGAAAAACACGCCTAACTCGGGGCAGCCCAGGTAACTGTCTTCAATGTGTCTTCACAAATAAACTTCAGGTGTGTCGGCGGTGGGGCTGCCTGTGGCAGCTTCCCCGAGACTTTTGCGGACTAGATTAAAATTAGAAGCCTCCTTCCACGGAGGCCCGTTGTGATGTTTAATTTTATTTCACAAATTAAGGAGCTTTTAAAAACACGCTAAAGAACATCGGAAAGGCATTCGCTTTGAGGCTGTTCCAAGAGCAGCATAAGGAAGTCGACACTTTTAAAAAAAAAAGTAAAGACAAATCAGAACACGTGTCGTGAGAGGAGCCCTTTCTCCTGGAAACGTGCTGGTTTTGCAGACGCAGGAAAGGACCTCGAGGCAGGACAGAACACAGGGGAAAAACAGGAGTGAGTTTCAGCGACATCAATCATTTGAGGGAGAGACCCAAGGATCAGATCGTGTCGTAAACCCAGCCCTGCACGCCAGCTAATGAGTGTGCTTTGCAGAGGATGAAAGCAAGTCTTCAGAAATACACACTCTGGCATCCCGTCTAATCACACCCAATCTGATGTTTACTGGGTACAAAATGTACAGGAGACACGCAGCCTCCACTGGCTGCAAAAGAGGAAGCTCCCTGTTGAGAACCACTCCGTAATTTACTGTCGAGACAGGCTCAGCCCTCCTCCCCGCAGAAGCTTGAGAAAGGCAAGACTACGGTGAAAGAAAACTTGGCGTCAACACAAGAATCCTTGGCCCCTGGCGAAACCTCGAGAGGCCGGTAATGATGTCCCGGGCCCTTGAGTCCGAGGACCGCACGGAAGGAGCCCTGCAGAATGCACAGAACTCCTCCACTTAAGAGTGCCGCCAGGAAGTGCCAACGGGGAAAATCATACTTAAAGTCAACTTCACATGCGGTTGCAGGAACTGGGGAATGTGGGACAATGAGATCAGAAGGGGCCACCGCTGAACGTGCCCAGTGGGCTTCCCGGAGGTTGGACAAAGGACCGCACAGCCAGAACATTCGGTGACTTCGGTCTCAAACCAACAAACGACAACAGAAACCAGAAAACGGAAAGCTCTTTGAGAGACACAGGAGGTCATTTTTTTACACCATGACTGCCTTTGTACAAAGAACATCTCAGATAAGAGAGGAACTTTAAGAAAACAGCTGAGTGATGAGGTTTGCTCAGAGCACATCCTCGTTTTTATCTTTTAAAGGAAAAGCTCCTTACCAAGGTGACGGGGACGCTGGATGCCGTTTTAAAATAAGCAGGAATCTGTGTTCCTGCAGACCCGAGGTTCAGAAAGTCCGCTGGGTGTCGGAGTCCTGGGGGAGAACTGAAAAACCGCCCTGCCCAGGCCGCTCTCCATACCAAGGCAGCCTGAATCGCGGGGCGAATGAGGCACAACTGCTGCTCCTGATTAAACCCCCCAGGTGCCTCCAACGGGCGGGCAAGTCGGCCGCACGTCGTCACGTGCACACGCCGTCAGATCTGGGAACCCATCTTTTTTTTTTTTTTTTTTTCCTTTTACAGAAAAATCCATTTCAACAAAAGAAGACTCACACGGAGTCTTAAACGCCAAACAACATGGATTACTTAATTGTATTAAATTCCTGCCCCAACGTGCACGCCCCCACCCTGCCGGGACCATGCCTCAGGACACAGACATTTCCAGGTGCCTCAGCTTTGCTTCTCAAAATAGGCTCCATCATAGTTCTAAAAAGTATTTATTTTTTGCTACTTTTTCTGGATAAATCATTTTTAGCTCTTATCTAGAGACAAGCCATGCTATTTACCGCTTCCCTCCGAATCTCCCCAGTGTCGTTACCACACTATTTTGCTTATATCATTTTCCAATACAAACGTTATGGGACCCGTGCAATTAATGATCACTCTTTTTAAAAACTTTTATTCATTTATTTTCAAGTTTTTTGGAGGGGGTAATTAGGTTTGTCTTTTTTTATTTCAGTGGAGGTACTGGGGATTGAACCCAGGACCTTGTGCATGCTAAGTACACACTCTACCACTGAGCTGTACCCTTCACACACAGTGCTCACTCTTTTTTTTTTTTTCAAGTTTTTTTTTGGGGGGGGGTAGGTAATTAGGTTTATTTATTTTTCTTTATTTTAATGGAGGTGCTGGGGACTGAACCCAGGACCTCGTGTATTTTAAGCATGGGCTGTACCACTGAGCTATACCCTCCTCCCCCAGAACTAAAGCTCATCTCCAGGATGATGCCCACGGGGCCAAACACTTCATTTCCTTTGCGCTTAATTTTTTTTTTCCCTTGCTCTCTCCCTCCAGCATCCTTCCCGTCCCAGCCTCCTCCCAGAATTCCTCGGGGACCCAGCTCCTCTGCCTCTCTTCTGTTCAGTCCCTTCTTTTCCTGGAAGCGACGCCTTCCCCCTCATCATGTATTGTGCCACTTATAGGAACACACCACCGCACAGCTCTCGCAGAAAGCAAGCCTGAAAAATACACCTTTGCTGCAGAGCACAGGGAACTATGCTCAATATCTTGTAATGCCCTTTACTGAGACAAATATGAAAATGAATATATGTATCTATGCATGGCTGGGACACTGTGGTGCACACCAGAGACAGACACATGGTAACTGATGGTCCTTCAATTATAAGAAATTTAAATAAAATAAAATAATAAAATACAGCATTTAGCACAATTGAAAAATAAATACATCTTTGGAGACCGTGCATGAGTTTAAAAGCTCTGGATTCTGACCTTACGTGGATACTTTGGTTCAGGATGGGGTTCTAGGTTGGAAATCAGTTTCATTCACAATTTTAAAAGTTTTTCTTTGCCTTTGAATCTTTGGGAAAGACGATGAAGGCCGCCCCCCCACCCCCGTGGTATTCTAAGTCTTGATTATTTGAGCCTTTTCTCTTATTTTAAATTTGCCCTTCCAACCGCCCTGAGGGTCCCAAGCCCTTAGAATCTTCTCCACGCAGCTCTGTCGTGAAACTTCACAGCCGTGTGCTTAGGGGAGTGACTTTCGTTTCTTTCAGATGCTGGCCATCCAATGTGCCACTTACGTCTGGAAGCTGAGAGCTTCAAACGAAGGGAAGAAATTAAAATTATTTATGAGTCTTTCATGCTTCTTGTATTTCACATCATCCTTTGCTGAAACTACTGTGTGGACGATGAATTCCTAGATTGAGACTTAAGGTTAGTTCTTCCCCTCCCCCCACCACCATCTGTCTCTCACCAGGTTTTCTCCGTAGGAAATTTCCTCCTATTTATGTTCCGATCCAATTGTTTAAAAAACATGGCTATTAAGTTCCTTTTTCATAGTATTTTTCACTTTTTAAAAGGATGATTGTTTTAGCATATCTCCCACAAATTTGAGTTGGGTTTTTTTTCTTTTCTTTTCTTTCACTTTTTAGTAAGTGCTCTGTTGTTTCCTCCAGATAACATTTCTAAATTGTTTGTTTTTTAAGACTCTCTTATGGGAGGCGATCTGAGAATATTGAGGATGGAAAGCTCTCTTTTCTCCTTTAAGAATAAGCTCTGTGTCCAGTCGGCAGTGGCCCTCAGCAGGTGGACTTCTGTGCAGTGAAAAAAACTAACTGATGCAAATGGCTTTCAAATGCTGTTTGTGGAATTCAGTGCCCGTGTTCAGTCTCCCTGTACACAGGAGCCTCCGGTCCCTCTCTACAAGTCTAGTGGCTTCCATGTTGGAGGGAGGGGGGGGACAGTGGGAGCCCAGTTGCCGTGCGTAATCCACTCCTTTTCCAGCCTGGACACTCAGTCCTCTCTCCACCCATCCTGAAGCCCCTGGGTCCTGCCCTCCTGCATGAAATTCCTTCCAAAATCAACATCTTCTATTTCCTGGGGAGTAGACGGAAAAGACAGTACTTTGCCACAAAGGATGGAAATCTATGGTCTAACAGACGTTCAACTGAGCTTAGAGTTTTAAAAGAAGTAAAAAAAAAAAAAAAAAAAAAAAATAGGGTATTCAGTCCAACCTGGACAAAGACAGATAATCAAATTCTCCCCCATCAAGGAAATATGTTTATTGTTCTTACTCTGAGAAAAATATCACTGCATGTAAAAGGAAGACCTGCATTTAAAATAAGTTGCATGTAAATGGCAGGGTGGCAAAGAATTAGGTAGTATTAACAAACCTGTGGATCTAACAACAGAAGCAGACTTGTAGGTACAGAGAACAAATTAGTGGTGACCAGTAGGGGAGATGGGAGGGGGAGGGGAGAGATGGGGGAGGGGATGAAGAGGTGCAAACTCTCAGGTATGAAATGAGATACCAGGATGTACTGCACAACACGGAAAATACAGCCAATATTTTACAGTAACCATAAATGGAATAAAAGCTTTAGAAAATGGGAGTCACTGCACTGTACACCCATGACTGATACAATATCGGACAGCAACAACACTTCAATAAAAAAAAAAATTAGGTAGAGTTACACCCCCTTGAAGCAGGGTAAATGCGATCCACGAAATAGACCTTCCATCACATGGATTTAAATGCTTCCCAAGTCTTTAATAAATTGCTTCATCTGATATTTTTCATGTACTGTTTCATCGTTTCATTCCACAGATCAAATCCTAAAGCATTTATTTCTGTTTTCTTCATTTTTTTTTACCTGGCAAAGATGCCTCTAATACAGGACAAAAGCAAATTTTAAATACGTAAGAAAGAGGACTAAAAACAAGGTCCTACTGTCCAGCACAGGGAACTATATTCAATAGCTTGTAATAACCTATAATGGAAAAGAATATATATGTGTATAACTGAATCCCTATGCTGTGCACCAGAAACTAACACAGCATTGTCATCAATTCTACTTCAAAAAAGAAAAAGGAAAAAAAAAAAAAAAGAAAAAGAAAAAGAAAAAGAAAAAAAAGAGAAAAGAAAAAAGAAAAAAAGAAATAGGACTAAAAGTGAAAACTTATAAGATGGAACGAGGAATGAGGGTCACGTACACTGAACGCATGACAAAATACATTGGCCAACCTTGAGCTCTAAACTCTCCTCCATTAATTTTCTTTCTTCCATCTTTGTCATCCAATCAATTCTAGATCACACGCTGTGTCTTCTGATGTCCATTATATTCCTAAAGGGCTCATAATGGCCACGAGTGTTTTTTGAGCCAACCCAGGTGTCTTAAATCAAAACTGGAGTAAAAACCTCATTGACACCCAACACCCAATGGAACCGACTATGCTGGGTCTCCCAACGCACTCTACTTAAAGTCAATGAACATAGTCATACGGTAACTGGGGTGATAACCTAGATGTATGCTCTCCCCAAAATTCAATGCAAATAAAAAAAAAAAGGCATGGCCACCACCGTCCACTGGTGTTTCCTGCACCCCCAAGTCATCTTATGGGAGGTGTTGGTGAAACTAAAATTAACCCTAGGGGCAAAACAGTAACACACAGCCAACCAGTTTCACACTGCGCATCCAGCTTTCCGGGACTGGAGGCTCCTTTGTACAGGGTAAGAAATACAAAGACGACTTTGAAAAGCACAGAAGAGAAACAATTAAACACAGTTGCCTACCAAAACAGAACGCCTTTGGTTACCCAAGGGGAAAGGGCAGGGGAGGGATAAATTAGGAGTTTGGGATTAACAGATACACACGACTATCTGTAAAATAGATTTGGGGGAGGAGGGTAGAGTTCAGGGGTAGAGCGCGTGTTTAGCGTGCATGAGGTTGTTGGTTCAATCCCCAGCACTTCCACTAAATAAATAAACATATAAACCTAATTACCGCCTCAAAAAAGAAGTATAAAAATTAAAAAAATAGATTAAAAACAAGGTCCTACTGTACAGCACAGGGAACTATATTCAATATCTTGTAATAACTCGTACTGGGAAATAATATGAAAAAGCTTATGTATATACTTGTGTATAACTGAACCCCTTTGCTGTACACCTGAGACTAACACATTGTAAATCAACTTCACTTCAAGAAAAAATTAAATTAAAAAAAAAAACAAACAGAACACATTACAGCTATTTTGCAGTCACCCCAGATGCTACAGTTAATCAGAATTACATTCCCACGCCCTTAATTTTTTTAGGCAAAAATGTATCCGCATCGTATGCCAATTTCCATATCCTCGAATTTGCAAATGGAAACGCAAGAGCTTATCTATAAACAGTCCCGTGGGATTAACTTTCCAATTTTCGGATTAGATATCGAGAAAATCAAATCCCATACATTTCCCGCAGAAGAGAGGCGTAGGCAGGGAAAGGTGGCAAAGATGTGGAAAACATTTGCATTGAGAGGAAACAAAAAACAGAGAGAGAGGACAGGGGATCAGATTTGATTTTCTGCAACATCAATCATGTATTAGATTTGCCCGGTTCTTTTAAGTTTTCCCAGGTAGACATTTGCTGGGGACGCACGTGTGTTTCATGAAGGTCGATGTCAATCAATTAGGGTTGCCTCCGACACCAGCCTCACCCAAAGAGCTGATGGCAGGTGGCTGGTCTGCAGACAAGTGGGCACTTCCAAAGGCCTCCTCCCATTTCTTGTTTTCCATGCTAGAAAAGCTGTCCTAAAAATAGGTCTCATTAATCCCTTTGGCAAACACGTGGGCACTGTATTTGGAAGAATAATTTTGCTAATGCACCCTCATTCCCCATGCAAATAACTGTTTTTTTCTTCATTTTATTTTATTGAGTTGTAGTCAGTTTACAATGTTGTGTCAATTTCCAGTGTAGAGCACAATGTTTCAGTTACACATGAACACACATATATTCATTGTCGCACTCTTTTTCGCCTTGAGCTACCACAAGATCTTGTATATATTTCCCTGGGCTATACGGTATAATCTTGTTTATCTATTCTATGTATGCCTGTCGGTATCTACCAATTTCGAACTCCCAGTCTGTCCCTTCCCACCTGCCCTCTCCCTCCTTGGCAACCACAAGTTTGTATTCTATGTCTGTGAGTCTGTTTCTGTTTTGCATTTATGTTCATTTGTCTTTTTCTTTCCTTTTTTTTTTTTTTTTTTTTTAGATTCCACATATGAGTGATCTCATCATGGTATTTTTCTTAGAATTCAAGAAAAAAGGAGCCTCTTCCGTTTCACAGGTCAGGACGAATCGGGTGTACCCCAGCCACCACGCCCCTTGGCATTTACCCAAAGGAGTTGAAAAAGGTGCATTCACCCCCAGAGGCTGCACACAGATGTTGACAGCAGCTGTGTCTACCACCGCCCAGGCAACCAAGATGCCCCTCAGCAGGTGCAGGGATACATACACTGGGGTCCCTCCAATGGAATGTTCCTCAGTGTTACAAAGAAATGAGCTATCAAGCCATAAAAAGACAAGAAGGAACTTTAAATGCACGCATATTACTAAGTGAAAAGAAGGCAGTTTGAAAAGGCTGTGTACTGTTGGGAGTCCAACTCTGACATTCTAGAGAAGACAAAGTTATGGAGAGAGTGAACGGATGAGTGGTTGCCAGGGTTTAGGATGGAGGGGTGGCGGTGTGTGAAGGATGACTCAGCAGAACACAGAGGAAATTTAGGGCACGGAGAATATTCTTTATGATTCTGTAATGATGGTGGGACCTGTCATTAATCCATGTGTCCAAACCCCTGGAATGGACAACACCAGGAAAGAACCTAATGCTAACAGTGAGTTTTGGAAGATTATGATTTGTCAATATAAGATCTTCCCTCGTTAAAAAAAAAAGAAAAAAAATATATATATATGGCACTGTGGGGGTGGGGGATGTTCATAACCGTGGAGTCTGGGCAGAAGCAGGCACAGGGGCATAGGAGAACTCTCTGTACGTTCCTCTCAATTTTGCTGTGAACTTAAACCTGCTCTGAAAATAAAATCTTCCTTTCAAAGAACAGTCAGAGCTGTTTCAGGCATCCTCGGAGCCCGTGCGGGCTGGGAGCAGGACGTCTGAAAGGAGAGAGCTCTCTGGGAGGCTGGGGCCCGAGGCCATCTTTGCTGGCGCCAAGCGGGATCTCCAGAACCAGAGGGGAGATTGAAGGTTGTTTGCACTCGAGATGAAACTGAATTCTGCAGTAGGCAAGAGATGTGCGTACGGGTACAAAGCAAAGACCTGCTCCTGGTGGGGAGCCCAACAAAACCAGAGTAGTCTGGGGAAAGGTAACTTGGGTTTATGGGAGCAGCGGTGTGGTTTGGGCCAAATTCCGAAGCAACCTTCCCGCTGAGGCCATTGGTCACAGAATCCATGTGATGATGTAGCCCTCTTGGAGTTAAACAGATTTACATCAGAAATGGACACAACCTTGTAAACGGACTATACTTCAGTTTTAAAAAAAATAAAAAGCAGCAAGAAGTTAGACAACGGAGGAAATTATTTAGAAAGAAAGCCTCAAAAAATAAACTTATTTAAAAGTAAATAAAGCGTGGATTTATTTGTAAAAAGATAACCAAAAAGTCATGTAATCACAACAAAAGTGTTTTGAAATAAAGTATTTCTGTCCTCCAGAAGTCATCATTATTTCAGAGGCATTCACTGCAAGCCAACAGAGTTCCAGGACTTTCCACTTACCCTGCAGACACATCCCCTCAGAGACACTCTACCCATTTCACAGAGGAGAAAACAGACGCTCTAAGAAGTTGAAACCCATCCAAGCAGACAGAGTCAGTCTTCACACCATTTTTTTTCCTCCCCAAAGCCTGTGCTCTGAACCAAGAGGAAAGACAGTCTCTCCAGTATGATTATATACTACACGGTGGGGCTCAAAAAATTTAACAATAAAAGCCCCATCGGTGTTCATTGCACTGTAACTTTTCCTGTGCCCCTTACTTAACTCTCTTTGAAGTTAAAGATATTTGGCAGCATTCATAGAAAAAGGGGGCTGACTTTAAAGCGACCCCTCGTAGTTTGAGTTCTTCAACTGCATCGGCAAAATTCAAAATTTTAAATAAAGCTGTGATCTTCAAAATGAAACACAGGACTGAGAAAGTTACCATTTGCTTTGTGGGAGGGTTTTTCACAAGTCTCTGTAACCAAGAAATTCATTTCTGATACTGCGATCAAAGTGTTTGCAGAGATGAAAGGACTCTGATAAATCTGGACCGCCCTGGTCCGTGTACATCCTGAGTTTGGATAATCATTAGATGTCTTTCCCTTCTGATAATTCATGTAAAATTTCTATGTCATTTAGGGAATAAAGAGCACCCTCTACTAAAAATAGACTTACCCTGGGATCCAGCAATCCCCCTCCTGGGCACATATCCAGAAGGAACCCTACTTCAAAAAGACACCTGCACCCCAGTGTTCATAGCAGCACTATTTACAATAGCTAGGACATGAAAATAGCCTAAATGTCCACCCACAGATGACTGGATAAAGAAGATGTGGTATATTTATACAATGGAATACTACTCAGCCATGAAAAAGAATAAAATAATGCCATTTGCTGCAACATGGATGGACCTGGAGATCGTCATTCTAAGTAAAGTAAGCTAGAAAGACAAAGAAAAATACCATATGATATCACTTATATGTGGACTCTAGAAAAGAAGATGAATTTATTCACAAAACAGAAACAGACTCACAGACATAGAAAACAAACTTATGGTTACCAGGGGGGACGGGGGTGGGAAGGGATAAACTGGGAGTTTGAGGTTTGCAGACACTAACTACTATAAATAAAATAGGTAAACAACAAGTCTATACTGTAGAGCACAGGGAACTGTATTCAATATCTTGTAGTAATTTATGTTGAAAAAGAACATGAAAACAAATCTATGTATGTTCATGTTTGACTGAAGCACTGTACACCAGAAATTGACACATTGTAAACTGACTATACTTCAATAAAAATATATATTAAAAAATAAATTAAAAAGGAGCACCCTCTAAACTCAGATTCTGAGGAAGTTGGTGCCTGTTCTTTCCACACATACACACACACAAAAAAAAAACTATGACTCCAAAATTGTTTCCATTGGCTTCATATTTTGGCACAATGTTGTTTCACTGTCCCTGTTAAATTTCATTGTGTTCTCCCCCACTATTTCCACCCGATTTCTGTGCACCTGCTCCTCCATCCTGAAGGTCAATAGGCACCTAGTGATTCTGGATTCACAGGGATCAGAGACAAGTATCTGGACCTGCCCCCTGGCCCAGTGCAAAGCCCCTCAACACTGCAGTCCTGGCTTCGCTGCACCAGCCCCTCCTCCACCACGTCAGAGTCCTACCCTCGAGGAAGTTGTTTCCCATGCAGCCTTCAGTGTCCTCAGCTGTCAAGCGAAGATAATAATCATTTGGTGGGAGGAGTAATGGTCCCCCAAAGATGCCCTGGGTTTGACCCCCAGAACCTGTGAATTTTACACAGAAAAGGAGGAACCACGGTTGAAGATGGAATTACAGTTGCTAATCAGTGGATCTTGGGTTGTGAGAAGATCACTCTGGACTATTCAGATGCACCCAATGGAATCCTTGTAAGTGAAGAGGGGGCCAGAGAGCGTGAGGAGGGCTCAAGCCGCCGGCTCTGAACACAGAGGCAGGCAGCCTCTGGAGGCGGGGAAACAAGAGTCTCCCCTGGAAACAGAAGAAGCGCAGCCCTGCCGACATGTTGGTTTTCAGACTCTTTCTGGACTTCTGATCTCCAGCGCTGCAAGATAACACATCTACGTCCGTAGTAATTCGCTGCAGCAGCAATAGGAAGCTAAGGCTGATGATAAGTACTCAGTCCAGTGGCTGAGATGGCTGAGTTAGTAAATACAAAGCACTCGGAACAGGTGCTCGCCCAGAGAGCAGCAGGCTCTGTTACGAGCGATGTTATGAGTGATGACCCAAAGAGATAAGGCTGAATTCCAGCGGCGGAACGCTATGTTGGCAAAGTGAACAGGGAGACGGTGGTATCTGGAGGCACAAAACTGCCATTAACAGACTATCAATATTGCCAGTGAGACCCTATTCTGCTTACCATCATCTGGACGACGCAAGCATTATACCCTGAGGCGTGCTGATTTCCTACAGGAGGATGGTCAAGATTTATGCATCATTCTAGTCGGTGGTTCAAATGCAACAGACCAGTCACGCAGAATCACGTCCTCTGAGCGTGAAAAACGTTGCCTGTGGATAGAAAGAGCTCTAGGACTTTTTAAAGAACACCAGGAGACATCTTCTAACGTTGATCAACCCAGCCTTTCAAAGGCGGGAAGATGACATGGGGGAGGACAGGATTCAGATGACTTCCTGGAGCTAGGGAGGCAGGTCTTGGCTGTCCCCCTGTGTGTTCTCGGAGGTTCCTTGGCTTCCGTGACTGCCTGAGATAAAACACGGATGCCCATCTTTCGGTCACACAAACGCACAAAACTTGGGACTCAGAAACAAGGCACTGGACACAGGGGACGACACGTGACCAGAGTCCCATGTTGAAAAATCACCGTAAGAAGGGTCGTTAGCCCACCTTGCCACCATGACATCACTTAGCGCCACTGAATGCCATCTCGTTCACTCACTGAGCTCTGATACTTGACTACATATCTCAGTGTGCTTCGCTATAAGTCAAAGTGGATTCCTCTCTGCGTTCGTATACCAGTTTTGTTACTCTACACTCCCTGCGGGAAGGCACCACCTTCTAGGATCCTGCTGTACGCAACGGACTAGACCATCACTGAAAAGGAGTCGCGGTGAAGTTTCTTCTTCCAGCAACCACGTCATGTCCTCGCACCTCGGTATGTACCCCCAGGAAAATGGACAGGGTAGGTCAGCCTAAGCTGTTGGCAGAATCCAATATAACCCCGGCTCTGAAGGGAAGTTTGCAAAGCGTAAAGCAACACATGAATGAACGAGCATTCTGGTGGCCACTGACTCATGCGTTTGTTTAAAATCTAGTATTGCAATGCCGTGGTGGCCACCACGGGAACCATGGTGGGAATGGTTCCACGTCATGCTTGGAGTCTGAGAGCATGAGAGAAATACCTCCTTCAATGACTTATCCCAAAAAAGGTGTAAAATATGGAAATGCTAAAGCATATATTGACCTTCGTCGGTGTGCGTGTGCACACACGTGTGCCAAGATAGCTTAATAGCTCAGGTACAATGGCAGAAACGTATATCCCATGGGCTTGGCAAAGACAGAACGTCAGCTGAACCTTTTGAAGTCCTGAGCTGACAAAGCTCCTGTACACTTATAACTAAAAAACACCAACCCACTGATTATGGCATGACCTTCGCTGACCAAGGGAAAAGGCTGATTTTGTCCAGCAAGGTTATGGAATAGCAACATATTCAAGGCTTTAGACCATGTCATCTTAGCATTACGATCATGCAAGACAGACACACGGGACTGAAATATCCTGCATATCGACCATCTCCTGTGAATGTCAAGGGCTCTGAGTAAGTCATTTAAAAAAAACAAAAATGACAGTAGGCTAAAATTTAGAATAGGGCTACTTACGTAAATTTGATGGCATACCTAAGAGAAAAGACATCTCGTGGGGTGCACGTGGGTCTGATAACTGGGTGGGGGTAAGCTGACGCTGATGTCCCACTCTGATCAGTTTGGGGTTCACACCGTCTTGCAGGGCTGTCCCTGACTGCACATCTCTCAGTAGTGACCACTGGGCACTTGAAGCCTGACCTCCCTGGAGCCATCCGCTGGAAGGCGCGAAAGCTCCTCCCTCAGGATTAGAAGGCAACTACAAATCGCAGAGACGCCAGCAAAGTTTGGGCTTATATCACGGGCACAAAGAAGATGGAAGAGGAAGTGGGTTATTCCTCCCTTGCAGGGCTGTGATGTGGGCTCCCTGACCCTCTCCTCCTTCCCAAAGACGTCTCCTTGTCACTCCCCGTCATCTAACAGTCATGATGCTGAAGGCAACTACCTTTTTAGAGCACGGAGGAAAAGATCGAGAAGTTGATGTCCTGACACTAAGAGCCCTTCAAGATTTAAGTAAATTTAGCTCCTTTTGTCTTAGAGAATTTAATGCGCAGCTTCAGGAAATTTGTTCAATTCAGAAATTAACACAAGAGATCTTCAAGAGAATAAAAAGTCCTAAGTGAATTTTCAAGTGGGAGAACCCTTATGAAACTACACCAACCTAAATGTCCATCAACAGATGACTGGATAAAGAAGCTGTGGTATATTTATACAATGGAATACTATTCGGCCATGAAAAAGAATGAAATAATGCCATTTGCAGCAACATGGATGGACCTAGAGATGATCATACTAAGTGAAGTAAGTCAGACAGAGAAAGACAAATACCATATGATATCACTTACATGTGGAATCTAAAAAAAGACAAATGGATTTGTTTACAAAACAGAAACAGACTCAGACATAGGGAGTAAATTTATGGTTACCGGGTTGTGGGGGGGGGTGTAAATTAGGAGTTTGGTATTTGCAGATACAAAGTACTATATATAAAATAAATAAACTACAAGGTCCTACTGTACAGCTCAGGGAACTATATTCAATATCTTATAATAAAATATAATGGAAAAGAATCTGAAAAAGAGTATATATGTATGCATATATACACACGCACACTCATATGTATAACTGAGTCACTATGCTGCACACCAGAAACTAACACAACATTGTTCATCAACAGTACTTCAATTAAAAAAAATACAAATTAAGATGGAAGTGTTCCAATGTAATGTTGGACGTGTCCGTTTACTGCACATAATTAACATCAGACATGCCTGTTGACTGTTTATAAGCATAGAAAGTACCAGAAAAAAAATCTTTGGCTAAGCCATTCCTCAAAAAAAAAATGAGATCAGAGTTGCAATAACTCTAGTTAAGCCATTCTCCATCCACATGACCTTCAGAAGGTCTAAACTGCTGAGAGCATTTTTTTTTTTTAATGTTCGCTTTCATTTCTCGATGTTATTTGGAAAACATTACTCTTTAGTATCTTCCCTGGAGCAGAGTCCTATCCACCAGCACAAGGTTATCAGTTCATTTCCACCACCCCGGCCAATGTTTTTCTTTAAGTAAAGTGAAGACAGCACATTCTTGGAGGAAAACAATATTGCATTAGGAGACAGCACTATTTTGCCTTTCCCCCTCGAAGGGACAGCGACAATAATTCTCCGTGCTCAAGATGGAACTTAATTCTCACTTTCCTTGGTGCGTCGACAGCTCTCAGGAACATCAGGAAGGGGCCTGTGTACAAGGAGGACGGTTCGGCTTATTTGGAACATTTGCCCTCTTTTGACAACTCTGTATGGATTTAATCCATTTTAGCGGGTGGCCTGAAGAAATCTCAAGAGATGCATGACTTCCTCAGCCATCCATTATAATTGACCTAGACACGAAGGTACACAGACTAGAGAACTAATACAAATGAGTAAAAGTCTAAGAGAGTGACTGCAAATTAGTGAAATGACCTCGAAATACACTCGTAGTCACTGCCATTTCACTACAATATGAATTTGATCAACCATTTTTGACTGTGTGTGTGTGGGGGGGGGCACCAGTGTCAGATGGGACGGTGGTGACAGCAGTACGAAATAGTTCCCATAGTCAAGGAGCTTTCGGTCTGGGAGAGAAGTCAGACGTTTAAGTAAACAGGCAGTAGAAGGCTTATAATGGAGGTGCTGTTCAACAGGTGATTTTAGAGGACAAGAAAGGCTTCCTTGAGAAGTGATGTCCAGGTGGAAATGGAGTCGGAAGGCTGAACAGGATTGGATTTTCTTCTGCTCCAAGAAAGGTCAGCTAAGGGAGGAAGTCAGGGGATGGGGGTCAGCCCTACAAGAGACATGGAGGTCTGATACCGAACACAGCTGGTTCTGGAAGGTTCTGAATGGTTTGACGTGCCTGGGACAGAGCGTCTGTGGCAGGATGTCACCATCGGGGTAGAGTGGGGAGCCTGGGCCAAGTCACCAAAAGCCCCCAGTCTTTGTTCACATGTGGAATGGTCTTCTACATACACTGTCCATCAAGTATGGAGGGTGAGATTCCAAAGGGATGGGAGCACAGAAGCAGGAAGGGGCGTGGGGAAGAAGGGAAGTGCAGAGGACTCTAGGGAGGAGTCTGAGAGGTGACCACTGGGGAGAGAAAGGAGAAACAAGAATGTTGTCACAGTGATGGAGGAGAGAGAGTTCCAAGGAAGGGGACGGACATAGTAGAGATCATTGAAGATGACGGCGAGACGCATTCATGGCGTCCTAAGTGAGGTGGGTTGACTAATGTCCCCGCAACATCACCCACTTGTGAATTCCCAGAATCCTCGAGAACATACAATCTTCCACGGTAAAGAACCTTACCTAGATGTTGTCGATGTGATTAAATTAAGGGTCTTGAAAAGCGGAGGTGATTCTGGGTGATCTGGGTGAGCCCAATGGAATTACAAGGTCTTTAAAGAAGAAGGTGGGGAGCGGTCAGAGAGTCACAGAAGGAGATGTGACACCTGACACAGAGAAAGAAGGTCATGTGATGTGGGACCACGAGCCAAGGAACCGTAGAAGTGGGAGAAGGCAAAGAAACGGATCCTCCCCTAGAGTTTCCAGAAGGAACCAACGCTGCCAAAACCGGTTTTTGTCCCAGACACCTGGCCTCCAGAACTGCGTTTCTTACTGTGTCCTGTTCAAACCATTAAGTCTGTGAGCATCTGTGACAACAGCAAGGTAACTACTACACCACAAAGAGACTGAGAAATAACAGAAAACGCACCGTGGGAATGGACTGCCAATGTAGACTCTTAACGTTCAAAGGCAATGAGATTAAACTGACTTGCTCCTTAAATCGGTTCCATTCTGGTCAGATATCCCTGAATCCCAACGCATTCATTCAGTGGTACTTGACTCCTTTTTTAAAAAAAAAAAAAAAAAAAAAAAGTTTTAAATGGTTCCTGTCCCATCATTTCAGAGACCGGTTCTTAGACATCATCACTGAAATGATGATTTTAAAATACAGGGAAGGTTAAACAACAGTAAACAATGGTCACTCCTAGGATGGCACACTTTCAGTAAAATGCTTCCACGATCAAAATGATTCCACGCTCAGCTCCAGTTCCCCCATTAACTGATTTTTGAGCAAACACTGGGTTTCACTATTTTTTTTAAAAAAAATACAACTTACAATATTAAAGGAATTAAATTAGTGGAGATTTTTAATTGACGATTGATTATAAAAGGCTCCACGCAAAGACCAACAACAAAAGACCCAAAGAACACCCGTCATGAAATTTAAACTCCGTGAAAAGCTGAGGTGTCTCCCTTTTTCTGGTCTACTTTCGTCAGGAAGCTGTAACTTTGGGAAGGTGAGAAATTAATGAGGCCGCATATCCAGGACGTCAAGAGCTCTTCATGCATATGATGCTATTTTCCAGATTTTATTTAACCTTCTTCCCAGAACAGCATCATTTGAAGAAGCCAATCAATTACCATTAAAAGGACTAGTGAAATAGAAGGCATTCCCCAGGGAAGGCTTAAATTTTCTAAGTAATTGGGAAGAAAATATAGCAGTGGAAAGGGTAGTAGTCCCTTTAGAAGACTTAATTACAGACATGTCAGTGGTAAGTAATTTACATTCTTCGTGCATATATACCAGACCGGAACAAATTACCAGGGGGAAAAATCTCTAGGATCGACCCTCCATTGCTTCCAAGCTGATGTCACCTATAGAAAAATGCGGTGAGACACTGCATGTATTTTCTTCTCCATCCAGATTCACAAAATGCAAAGGATAAAATAATACTGATTCACTGCTGGGTGAAAAAACAAGATGTCTGGTTTCCTGAACCAGAACTAGCATGGGCCAGAATGACTTTGCTTTCTCCTCCTGGTATTAAAGGATCGCCCAGGGATTTTCTGCATGATGCAGAAGAGTGGGGTCCACTCACAGGTTGGTCAGCTCCGGACCAGCATGCAGGGAAGCTTCCGGCTTGTGATGGACGGCACCTTCCATCCAGAGTTGGACAAAAGTGACGTCACCCAGGCTGATGCCTCCACGTGTGAGCTCCAGGGGGGGACTTGTCCAACGTGACTAGCCCCCTTGGGCTCCTCAGCCAGGCTACTGGCTTCCACGAAGTCCGGCTTCCACTTCCTGCTAACCCACCGAGGTAAGCACGCGGATTTGCGTTCATCCGGGGCTTACCGCGAATCTTCCACACGCCTTGTGCTGTGACAGGCATGGGGGAGACACACAGATCTCTACTGAAATTTCCGACCACCTCAAAGAAGGACCCCGGGAAGGGAACGATGGCATTCCCGCGTCCCTGCCGTGCACTAAGGGTTTTCACACAGCTTCTGTTCCCTTCTGCCTCGTGCAGGTCCTGCGTGCTCCGTTCCCCACCACCCCACGTCCTGCTTCAGCGAATTCGTATTGAGGAACACGGTGGGAAATCCTGTGTCTGCAGCCACTGCGGAACTGGAAGGATGCCGGGCATAGGAAGCGCGTAATTTTCGACCAAAGAGCCTTCATCATTTATAACAAAAATACGTTTTGTGACTATTTACCCCGGGTCCACAAGCCCGCCAAGTGTGACATCCAACAAGCCGGCAGAGGAAGCCAGAACAACCCCACTCACCTGGGTATTAATCATGCACTTCAGGGAAGCGTGCTGACTCCAACCCTCTCTCTCACACACACAGCAGAAATGGCGTCAATGAACTCTCTGGTTTTAACTGTATAGAATGCACTTCATTAGAAAGTTCAGTGGAGCAGAATTAAAAAAGCACATTAATTGCTTTTGCTTCATCTTCTAGATGGCGAAGCCAATGGACCAGGGCAGGGGCAAAACCAGTCAACAGGGTGCCCCAGGCTCCATCGGCTTAATCGGGAACCTTGCCCTTAACCATCAGAGAGCCACGGGAAGTGGCTGCCAGAGCCGCCCCACGCTCACGAGGACAGGTAAGCTGCATCGCCTAGGCTGTGTTGTGACAACCATCGATCGAATCTCCCCCTGGTGCATATCAGTTTCACAGGTAAAATTCCAGGGAGCGCCCAGACCCCACGGAGGCGTGCACCCCAGACTGCAGATCACAGACACCTGCTGCATGGTTGGTTACCAGATTGTAGTGGGACCATCAGTAGAATTCATAACATACAAGCATTTCCCTGTAGTATTGATCATTTGCTATATGTTCACATCTGTTAGTAATCTGTGCAACCCAGATAATTACCATGATTTGCACCCCCACCCCACCTCCCCAACAAATCATGCCATGGCCCTAAGTATGGATAAGCAAACTGACTTAATAATAATAAAATTTGCAGGGTCAAATAATATATGTTTTAGGCTTTCCAGGGCATGCAGTTTCCATTGCAATCATTCAGTCCCAGCACTGCAGTATAAAAGACGTTACTAAAAAAAAAAAATAAAATAAATACACAAAAATAAATAAATAAAAGGCATTACTTATAAAACCAGGTGGACTCACCTACAGGCTATGGGTGGGTCATCTTCTGCTAGGTCATGTACCACGGTCACTTCCTCAAAGTTGAGTTTATCTACGGCCTCCAGAGAGCAAACCAAACCAGCTTATGCATAAAAAAGCTGATAGTGTAGGATGATGTATTTAACTAGATACGTTTGCCCATCTTTTCCCCCCAGTCTGATATATATATATCTTTTTGGCAGAAAAGAACTCATTCCACTCAGGAAAAAAAAATAAAAATAAGCAGTGTAGTATTTGGTACGAGGAAATATTACGAGCTTGGGAGACGGTTGAGAAGAAAAGGGTCAAGGGGACCCAAGAATGCATTCTTTATATTTACACGATTTTATTACTGTATTATATTCTATAACATGTTATAGAGAATATGTATATTACAGGTAAGTGTTTACATTATTTAGTATTACTATATATTATATTTCTGCATTTATGTTTTTTGATTTTTTCACATCTGTATTGAGGCAGTTGACGCGCGATGTTATGTTAGTTTCACAGACGCTACAAAAATGACGTGGTATTTGCATACATTATGAAATGGTCACCCTGACAAGCCTAGTCACCGCCTGTTCCCATACAAAAGTGATCACAGGAATCTTAAGCATTTTTCTTATTGCTACCTCTCTGTGCCTTTTCATCATTATTTAAATCTCTACGCCACGTGCTATACCAAAGTGATCTACGTAACGCCTCCCTCTGTGTCCCTGTCAATCACAAAATGCTTCAGTAAGAGGTGCATTTCGATAACGGGTGATCGGGACCAAGCAGAGTAAAAAGAAGCCCACATTTCTTACCCCTGGGGTAACCCTAGTACCAGGATCTCCAACAGCCACAAATTCAGTGCGTGCATAGAACACTAAACTCCCTAATTCTAGTCCAACTCTTTGTCCGCTCACTGAGAGATGAAAACTAGTCTTTCAGGGTTGCGGTGAAAGGAATTGTTCCTGGTCGTCAGTTTTGAACTGAACTAAGCCATCTTTGGGGAAAAATAGATAAATAAGTAAAGGAATGTCAGAGATCGGTTCACATAGAACGTCCCAGACAACTATGAAAATCCACGGCAAAGACTTTCCTTTCACAGGATGACAAACCCAGAAAGTGTTCAGTCGACAGTCTAGGGAAAATTGCATTAAACTGGCCTGACTTGAAATTTTCCAGTATTCAACAGGCTTCATGAATTATTTGCACATCCTGGACAAATGGTTTTCTTCATTTATAATCAGATTCTTCACAGTGAAAAGGGAATAAATACACGTCTATTGTTTAAACACGTCAGAAGCCTGACCATCAGAAACCAGCTAATTAGCAGCAGACTTCCATGACTGCAGACAACAGAGATGCCCTGATCCATGGGTCTGTATGCGCCCCCGGACCCCTCCCTCATAGGCGACAGTTGCTCTGTAAAATCTAAAGAAAAGAAAAGAAAAAAGAGGAACTAATGAACTCATCTACAAAACAGAAACAGACTCGCAGACAAAGTAAACAATCTTATGGTTACTGGGAAAAGGGGGTGGGAAGGGATAAATTTGGGAGTTTGAGATTTGCAAAGGTTAACCACTATATATGTAAAAATAGACTAAAAAACAAATTTCTTCTGTAGAGCACAGGGAACTTTATCCAATACCGTGTAATAACCTTTAATGAAAAAACTATGAAAATGAATATATGTATGTTTATGCATGACTGGAGATGGACACATTGTAACAGACTATACTTCAATTAAAACTTTTTTTTTAATTTAAAAAAATTTAAAGAAAAAGTGACAGAGCTTTTCCATGTCACTTAGGGTCTGGAGGATGCTGGGAAAAGAAAGCGGTTTTGCCATTAGTTTTTCAGCCAAGCCATCCTCATGAGACAATACAGGACATTCCACCACCAGACCACCACGCATCCACACTGCAAAGTGTCCGCCTTATCGGAGACTCTAAGCACGAACACATGGATCAATACCCAGGGGTTCCAAAGACCGATGGAACGGAAGTGCGTATGGGAAAACGGTAAGAAGTGCTTCCCCAACTCAGACACTGTCCTCCCCGTCCCCGGACGGTGCACGTCACAGAACGTCCCCGTTGGGTTTCCCGTGTGAGCTGCCACACGACCAGCTGTGCCGTCTGCCACACTGAGTGTGAGGCCACACCCGCGAGGACCACGTCGCCTCGGAACCAGGGCAGCCGGATTCTGTGACACCAAGTGCTCCCTGCCTGCAGCTCCTGAAATGATGGCAACCCGAAGCCGCAGGCGGGCTGCTGTTCCAAAGGGCTGCTGGTGGTGACGGGGCAGACGGAGCCTTGGGACACTTCACGCCTCGGTGGTAATATTAATGCTCCTCCAGATTTGCGGGGGGTGGGGCGGGGGGAAGGAAATGAACATGCAGTTTTTTTTAAAAAAGTGTTTTGAAAATGGGAAGACAAAGGGATTTACGTCTCGTACGGCTGCTGATGGCTGAGCTGGATGTGCTGACGAGAAATGTGTGTATACGCTGAGCCCCCTTGATGAAACAGGTACCTCCGTGCGCAATAAAGACAGACAACTGACCGTCTGTTTTCTCATCCACGAGCATCTTCCACATTTGCATGTTAACAGCACAAAGGGGGCCAGCACTCATCTTTCTTTATTAATCACAAATTATCTATGATGGGGGACGGTGGCAGAGCATGTGCTTAGCGTGCACGAGGTCCTGGGTTCAATCCCCAGTACCTCCTCTAAAACCAAATTGTCCCACAAAAAATGATTACTACTTACTTCTCCCACAAAAAGTAAAAAAAAAAGGGAAAAAAAAAGAATTTTAAAATTAATTAATTAATTAATCAACCTGATTACCTCCCCCCAAAATATTTTTTTTTTAAAAAAAGAGTGAAAAAGGGGGTGGAGGGCTACCTCAAGTGATAGAGTGCAAGCTTAGCAGACGTGAGGTCCTGGGTTCGATTCCCAGCATCTTCATTAAAAAAAATAAATACATAAATAAAAAAACCTAATTATCTCCCCTCCTCGAAAAAAATAAATTTTTTAAAAATTAAAAAAAAAGATAAGGATAAAAACAGAAAAAAAGTTTAAAAAATATTTGAAAAAAAAAAAAAAAAACTAGCATTTCTTTCTCCAGCAGGGAACAAGAAGAGGTGTTTGGAAATCTGGTGTGTTGGAAAAAGGAGTTGGATGAAGGGTGAGACCTTGAGAATCTTCTAGAATGCAGGAAAGATACAGAAGCATGTTACAGGGTGCAGATAAGGATATTAGGTGGTTAACTGTAAACAGACACCCAAAAGCTACTTAGGGTCTAAACTTTGAAAAATGTTTGGAAGCTATGGCGCTCAAATCGACAACAAAGTCGGTAAACAGCCACTATTGTATCCATAAAATCATGAATACTGTCCCGACAGGGCTTGAATTGACAGCGAAGCCTTGAAAAGTCTTCACCCTTTACTTGAAATGTATCAAAACACATTCTTGCTGAAACTTAAACATGGTGGGAAAGAGTCCCAGTTTTGAGTTTTACAGAACCTCACACCCATAGACGATCGAAACATTCCACCCATTTTCCCTTCCTTCAGCTATGCTCTGTATCCGGCTTTCAGATGAAGAGAATGATCCCGTGGTCTCAGTGGGCCCTCAGGTTGCACTAGAAGCACACCTGACACTTCGTATCGCACTCTCCAGGGGCTGCACCCAAGAACAATAATATGAAATGCTGGGGTGGTTCAGATGCCCCCGTAGCTTGAGGTGCTTACACAGAATAGAGTGGATTCCCCGCGGCCAGAGGGGATGAGGGCAAATTCCAGGAGGATTTACACAACGTGAGTCAGAGGGCTGACTCTCCTGTCTATGTAATGAGATATACTCTGCATTGTGGCTATTTGGAGAAACATACAATTATTACGGAATCCCAAATTCTCAAAGCGTGCCATTATGAGCACTCCAAGCCAGCCTGAAACCACTGCTTTGCACTTGGGTGAATTTCAAACAGATCTTTTAAAACAAACCAAAACAAAACAAAACGACTTTCACCAGCAACGTAATCTGAAACTCCGGCTAGATTTGAATCAACCAGGCTGTAAATGCGTCAACCAGATAAGCTAGATTATGGAGATTACTGGTGGTTTTTTGGGGGGATACTTACCACTACCTTGTCCTTCTAAGAAGATGCCTTTAAGAATGCCTCCACAGAAACCTACTTGATTTCTTTTCCATCTCAGCACACTTTTCCCTATTAAAATGAGAGAGACAGAGAGATTTCTCCACTCAGTAAAAGAGATGGCGCTATGCTTCCAATCCAATGCTACATTCCTTCTAAGCTTTCTTTTGGGTAGTTTACAAGAATGAGGTGGTAACGGCATAAGGTAACTCTTAACTGATTCCTAACATACACGGTTATGGCAAAATGTCGATTCTATGTCCAAACACTGAAGTCCACATGCAATTTGAGAATCTAGAATACATTGAGACAGTTGGCAGTTACCAATATACTTCTCATCTGCCTTCATCTGGGCACCATTAAATTCTCCTTGGAGATTGCTCATCCATGCAGTCCCACATCTATGTTAAACCTAGCTTATTTTAAGCTAAGAATTTAAAATCCTTTGGGAGTTTGAGATTTGTGGAACGTTAGCCACTATCAATAAAAATTGTTAAAAAAAACAAACAAACAAATTTCTTCTGGGGAGCACAGGGAACTATATTCAATACCTTGTCATAATCTTTAATGAAAAAGAATATATGTATGTATACGCATGACTGGGACACTGTCCTGTACACCAGAAATGGACACATTGTAACTGACTGTACTTCAGTTAAAAATCAATAAATAAAAATAAATAAATAACAACACAAATATAAAGTTAAAAAAAAGAATTTAAAATCCTTGCAAATAAAAATAAAAATTAAATAAAATCCTTGCAAAATTTAATTTGTGAAAGCCATCAATGTAACCTGTTAGAAGTCATCTATTTGTAAGAACGAATCTTCAGCCTGCAGAGATTTTTCTATTCCTCCAGCAGTGGGTCAGAGGGACAGAATCCAAGCCTGCCCCACTCTCTGGGCCATCCCAAGAGACAAAACCAGTCACCATTTTATCAGTTATCATCTCCGGATCATTTGGCACTTTTCTTGTCATCTCACTATGGAATCTTCTCTCTAAAGGATGCCTTTCAAGCAAGCCTCCTCTTTCTACTAACACCGAGCATATTTAGTTATTATCTCGTAAACACCGTTGATTAAAATACCTTGGTGAAAATGAACTTCTAGGTAACGACAATCATAAGTGCATTCACTGACAGCTGACCCTGCCACAGACAGGCGGAATAGGGACCATCACCTCGACTTCCCATTTAGGCACACCGATGCTCCGAGGTCAAGTCCCGCAACGCGTAAGCTGTTCGGCAGAGTCGGACGTAACTCTGGCTTGATTTCAAAGACCACTCACTCATCACAGCACCAAGCTCCCTCCCCGACCCAATATAACAGTAATTGTTATCACAAGAAACCTGTCTACGGTGGGTCAGCCTTTCACACGTTATTTTATACGCAGACTCTTTGTGTCGTAATGAGCACAAGAGGTAACATTACGTCCAGTAGTGGAAATGACAAAGTCAGGGAGGTGTCGGCGAACTCGCCCAAGATCACGGAGCCGGGATGGGTGCAGTGGGGCTCAAACAGGGGAGTCTGTCTTCCATCGACACCGCGACATTATCGCAGGTGCAGGAGTTCACGTCGTGTCTCTTGCCCGTCCTCAGTCCCCACTCTGTGAGGAATCTGCATCCGAAACAGGTTTCATCAGCGACAGAAAGGTTACTTGGTGTCAGTCGCAAAGACACCCTCAGCGAGCGATGCACCGAGCAAACGCTGACGCAGTATTAGCTGTTCTCACCCTGTACGAATAATGTCACAACTTAGAAACTGGCTCTGTTTCACTTGATCGGAGATCGTATCTTGGCTTGCAGCCACAGGCAAGCGTTAAATTCACAATCGCAACGTGAACGCTGCAGGTGTGTGTCAGGAAAGGTCCTACCAAAACGAGCGAGTCATGTCTGATGGACCGTGCTTGTAAGGTGGTCAAGGAAAACGTTCTTTGACTTAGGATTTTGGGTTTGAGTTTTTGTCTGTTTCTTGGCTTGCTTGATTCCGCTGAGATGGTTTTTAGGGGGCACGAGTGAGATGGAAACATTAAGGAATTAGTACTGGCATGAGTTTCCTTTATTTTCAAATCGGGTGCTCCTAAAATCTGACGGAAGAAAATATTCACATCCTCTAGTGTTTCACTCACATGGCAGGAATGTTGCCACCCACCCCGGTGCCGTCTTCACCGTCCTTAGCTCCGTTACTGGGCCCTGCTAAGTACGATCAACACAGATTGGACTATGTTTCCTGTGCAAGGGGAAATTCATTCCAAATATTTTTGTAACTTCTTCTCAAAGGATAGCCCTACGTGTGTCAGTTCACAGCCTAACATCCTCTCAGACTGCTTTTTGTATCAAAAACCTCCAAACACCCCAAAAAGCCAGAAAGAAGGCAGTGCCCCCCGTCTTTTTATTTTTAACCCGCTGAGATTTTGGTGTTAACTATTGATATCAAGGTGGAATGCTAATTGTGGACATTCCTATATTCAAATAATCGTTCTTTCATTTTTCTCATCTGTTTTCTGCTACAGGGCTCCGTGGGGGGCCGGCCATGAGGTCGTAAGCTTTACTTCATGTATTTGAAACTACCATCCTAAGACAGAGATATGTGGCTAAGATATTTCAGAGATGAAAGAATAAATTTCCTGGATTAAAACACGGATGGATGGTTCTATGAAAGTTGGGTTGCAACAACCTGTTGCAGAAGTCCTGAACGCAGGCAAATAGGACATCAAGTAGCTGATTATTTTGAAATGAGTAAGAAATTACGCTTTATAATTTGCTTTCATGCAAAACTATACGGCACCATATACAGATCACTTGTAAAGGCTTACACGATCCCTAATAAGCTACTGATTCGTCTATAAAAGCTTCCTTTAAACACGACGATCACTCATGTGTGATGCTTGATATTAACTGGTCAAGGCAAACCCAACACTTACAAATCACAGATATATAAGCAAACGTCACCATAAAAACCCGACGCCATGTGATCGGCATTTTAGCACACGGAGAATACACGAGTCAAAGCGCACAGACCTTTGGCGGAAGATCAGACGCAGACGCCGAGCTGGTCTATTCCATGCTACGACAGCGCGTCCAGTAACACTCGCCACAGAATTTCATCTTCACAGCTGAAGACCTGGGGCTTCGCAGAGACGTTGACAGCCATTCCCATTCGCCCTGGGGAGCAGGTCAAAAAGACACCTGGAACATAAGGGAAAAGGATCGAAAATACTTTCATAAAAGATGCTGCCGACGTTGCTCTGACTTAAAGTTGGTTCAAGCATGATTTTAGTCTCTTGTCCCTAAAAAATGTACAATAAACACTGTCTGGAAATCCTAGGTTATTTCATTCCATGAATATCTGTCGAGCACAGCAGGCTTTGAATGGGAAAAGAGGACAGGAAAAGGAATTCCAAAGAGGCACGTGGCCCTCGAGGACGTGGGGTCTCTTGGTGGGGAGGGGCAGGGGTGCATCGTTAAAGCAAAAGCATTTAGAGAGAATTGCAACAGCATGTGCATCACTGATCAAGGAACAGAGCGCCTTGGGCAGAAGATGTAACAGCTCTGGGAAGCCCTCAGCAGGTGGCATTGCAGACGGCTTCGAAGGAAGACCGTATTTGTCACCGGAACCGTGAGACGGAAACCACATGGGACTGTCCAAGGTCCTGGAGGAGTCTGTGCCAAGGTCACAGCTAAGGACTCCCAAGAATCTGACCTCACTTATCACCAACATCTACATCTAGTTGCACACCAACAGGAAAATATTAAACTTATTTTTAAAGCCCAAAGCTATTCCAGACACATTTAAATTAAGAAGAAAAAGAACTTGCACCAGCCACCATGTATTAAGTTTTCCTCTGAGTCACAATGACCTGCTAACATTCTAAAAGAAAAATGGGAGGGACACGTTTAATTTTGATGGACTTTTGCGAGTGGCTACAAATAAAAATGCCCGCTCAGATGAAAAGAAAAGGGAAGTTATCTCTAAGTTTTAGCAGCGTCACCGTGGATATTTCTAGATGTGTATTTAAATGTTCAAATTAACATAAATCACCTTAATTTGCACCCTAATTTCTCCAACCCAGATTTTATCTCCTTTCTCTCAAACAGAACAATCTTCCAAACTACATTCGTTTTTGAAAAGATGCATATTTAATAAAACGTATGTTTCTGTCTTGGATTTACTCCCAATTTTCTGGATTGTTTAATTTTTAGCATGATGAAAATCCAGGAGAAAAAAGAAATGAAGAGAAAAAATTTTCTTTAGAATTTAATACGAGTAACTTAAAATACAGGTAATCGATTTTACACAATCCTTCTCGTCCCAAAGCCTCCCAGAATTCTGATGAACTCCCAAGAAATTCCTTTCTTGTCTGCATTGCTAATTTTGACCCAAATATTTACAGTAAAATGAAAAAGAACCACAGCCGTCCATCCAGTGAACAGTTCAAAAAAGCAGCGATGCAACATAGGTTTATGGGTTTCATGTAAGACTTTAAATGATTAAGCTCCAAAAATCCTTAATGTTCCTAAAACGTAGCCCTCTAAATTTTCTAGGCGTGGACTAGAATGAGAAATCTGACACAAGATTTTCTGTGATACTGTCTTTAAAAAAATACAGAAGAAAAATTTGTAAAAACTCTAGGGATGTGAATACAGGCAAAGATTTTAAAACATGCGCAGGCATTTAGAAATAAATCACGTCTCACTCACACACACACATACAGACAAAACGCTAAGAATGCTTTCAAGTTTGGGTGAGAACTGAGAAGGAAGAAGAAACAGCAGAGATCTGAAACAGCAGAGCAGCATGCAGCCCACTTCAAGCGGGGAGAGGGCAGGACGGTCCGTCCGGGCACGGGGAGTGGCACGCGCTGTGCCCTCACTTGCCGAGTTGGGTCACAAAACCCAAAGGCAACTGGTACACCAGCACTGCCATCATCAGAGAACGAGATGGGCTGGAACTGGGGGGTAGAAAAGACGCTCCTTCTGTAAAGCCAAAGAGGGGGTCACCGAAAGGAATTTGGGGGGCGTAGCCCAAGTGTAATATGAAGCCACGCTTTGTAAAATATTTTAGGCAAAGAAGGAGGAACACAAGGTCAAAGACAGACACTAGGAAGACGCAAGTGCCAGTGCTTGTTCCGTGCCTAGAGGTTAAGGTCCTTTAGAAGCTCCACTGACTTATTTACTTTGTGAACGTCGCTAGAGGTAAGAACTCTCTTCATAACCCTCGTAACAGGGGAGAAAACTGAAACGTGGGAAGTCAGCGACTACAGTCCACACAGTTGGAAGTATCCGGCGGCCGGGGTCCTCCGGTGGAAGCGGATTGTCACCAAAGACGATCGCCAGTGCTGCACATCCAAGGGGGAGGAAGGCGTGGGCGGAAGGCAACCTTGGCCCCACGTGATGCACAAAGTATGTCTTTGAGTGAAATAATGGAAAATGCATATATAGGTGCCTGCCCCGGTTCCTGCCATGGGGCTCCTAGGTCCCCTCGAATTTCCCAGGCAATGAGAGCGCCGGGAGCATCTCTCGTTACAATATTTTGACCTTGGAACCTGCTTCCTAACTCAGAGTCCCAAATCCCCTGGAATGCCCTGGGTGTGTTTCGTTCTAATGAGATGACTCTGGGTGGACTCCTGAATGGCTTCAGGACAGTGGCTGATCACCAGAAACACCAGGCCATAGTTAGAACGTTGGGACTTTCAGCCTCACCACCCCCCGGCCCGCCCCACCCCCCAATCCTCTAGAAAAGGGGGAGGGGCTGCGGATTGAGCTCACGACTGCTAAAGCCTACATGACGAGGCTGCCATAAAAATCCCCGAAGCACAGAGCTCAGGGCGCTTCCAGACCTCACCCTCTGTATCTCTTCATCTTACAGTTCATCTGTCTCCTGTATCATGTTCTTTATTGTCAAATAAACTGGAAACCATTACAGAAGTGTTTCCCTGGCTTCTATGAATTGTTCTAGCAGATGATGGAATCATGGGAACCTCAGATTGGTAGCCAAGTTGTGAGTAATCTGGGGGGACCTGCTGTTGGCAGTTGGCGTCTGAAGTAGGGGCAGGGGAGCAGTCTTAAGTCTGAGTCCCTAACCTGTAGGGTCTTCACCAACTCCAGTTATTGTCAAATGGGACTGAATCGTAGGACACCCAGCTGGTGTCCTGGAGAATGGCTTGGTGTGGCGGGGAAAAAAAAATCCTACATGTGTTTTCAGTAGTATGGTTGAGCGTGTAAAGGAGAAATAAAGGAGTGTTTTTCCCAAATAATACGGGAGAGGGGAATATAAGTGTATCTCAGGTCGAAAGAAAGTGTGAGAAGAATTAAGAGAGCGCAAAAAAAAAAAAAAAAAAAAAAAAAACCAAGTGCAGGGCCTCCCAGCCATGCTCGGTTTAGATGCACCAGGAAGTACGCAGACGGATGCTTGTGGGCGGTTCCTGAATAGGATAGCTGTTTTATGCAACCTATTGTTTAAGATGCTAGAACAGGGAATAGATTTGAAAAATAGATCGAAGAGTGTGAAAGGCTAGACAGGACGTTATGAAAAATCATTAAAAATAAAATAAAAGATAAAGTGAAAGATGATCAAGGAAAGTGGAGGAGGTACCTCTGCTGGGGAAATCGTTAAGACCTGGAAATTGATACTGGGGACAAAATGAGGACAGGAGATTCAGAGAGCAAGGGGAGGGACTGTGTAGGGAAGATGCCATTCATGGGGAAACAGAATGCAGAGAACAGAGCAAGCTTGGTGAGAAAGAGAGTGAATCGACTTTGGACAAGTTTTTGGCAGAGAACACGGGAGACGTTTGTCCAAAACGCAACGGGAAAGGCTGGGTGGCGCTTGAGAGAGAATTCAGGGCAGGAAGTAGAGACACGTGGGTCTCCTGGGTGGAAGGGAGGCGATCCAAAGTGATGTGGGATAGTCTCGAAGCTGGAATTTAGGGAGCAGCACATAATTGAAGACGCAGAAGAGTCACAAAGAGTTAACTGAAAGAACAGAAAGGCTAGAGAGGAGAGTTCTGGAATTCAAGGAAGGCAAAAGCCCCATCAGACAGACAATGAACATGTCGGAGGCTACGGACACAATCCAAGGAGGATGTGGGCTCTGTTGAGGGATCGGCCGCTCCCGCGGAGAGCTGGACCACCAGTGGGGGCCGGGGGTGCTGCCCAACAGAAAGCAGGAGAGGGGGAGAGAGTAAATAAATGTTTCGTATGAAGAGTTCCTTCAGGGCTTATGGGTTAGGGCCTAAATAGGTTTTTTTGGAAAGACGATGAGAATGCTTGAGAAGGTCTTGATAATGAAGATGTGAGACCAGTTTCAGGAAGGAAAACAGTAACAGTAAGAGAGTAGGTGGGGTGAACAACGGATCATCTTTTGAAGTCTGTCCATTTCCTGAACATCAGCGAAAAAGGAACAGGTTCCCTGTCCATCTCCCAGATCTGACAGTGTTTTATCGGACAACGCTGACCTGCCTGCTCAACTTCTGAACCTTCCCTCTCCCCGTCATTAAAGTGACCCCCAAAATATAACCCCAACTTCTGGGGGTTCCTTCCGTGGCTTGTTCTGTGCCCAACAGGATGCCAGGTCCTGCCACTGCCATATTCCCAGGGCCTCCGGGGCGCGTCAAAGCAGCTGCCTTTCCTCAGCCTCCACCATCACGCGATCTTAAATAACAATGCAATTAGCCTCGTGCCGTCACCGTGCACCGTCACTGCTCCCTGCCTCCGTCACACTTGTCACCGCAAAGCTGACATTCCGCAAACACCTCCTTTCTGCGCTCTCCGCTGCCCCCAGCATCATATCAACTGGCTTTCAGCTAAAATGCTCCAGCTTCAATTTAATTCGCCACACGCAGCAGCACGGACTCAGCCCACGCCTTCCCCCAACACTTGCTGACCCCTGTATTTACTCCCTCTCCCCTTCTGAGACAAAATCCTGTCCGTCCTCTGAGACACAGCGCACCAGCCACCTCCTGTGGAAACGCTTGGGTGGCAGAGCAGCTTCCAAGAAGCACAAGCACCCTGCCGTGGTCCCCTTCCTTCCCCAGGGCAGCAGGCTCGGACTGTGTGACCCGTGGCTCACAGCAGAAGTGCCCTCACACCTCCATCGAACTGCGTCTCCCCGTTTACAGCTGGACGGCACCAGCGACGCAGTTGGAATGTGACCTCACTGGATCAGGGGTTGCACCTCGTCTATGTTTCTATGTCCTGCAGTATCTAGCAAGGTGACCTTCTCAAAATAAGATGTGAGCACATGGTGATCAAAGAATCGAATGAATGAATGAACGAATGATGCTCTGCTCAGGGGTTTCTCATCCTCTGAAGCAGGAGGAGCTCCGTGCAGCCTGGAACAACCAGCCCTTTGTCTGGTCCAAGCGCCCTTGGGTCCCTTGGATTTTATGGTGGTTGTTGCCAATCTTCACATCCCTCCGTGTAGAGCACATGGTCCAAGCGCAATAAACATGCACTGGCCTGAATGGACCGGGAACCTGCACACACGAAGATGACTCGTAAACCAGCAGAGCGAGACCGGACGTCGAAAGCGGACGATGCGACCCGGAGGTGTTGACACCACCCTCCGAACAGGAAAGGCCAACATAGGACATCGAAGCCGAAAATGAAACAGGTCGTCTGTGGAAAGACAACCTGAAAAGGGGGTGAAAGCAGGGGTCCTCAGACGATGACCCCCAGACCACGAGCAGCAAGCAGGTTCACGTGCGAAGGTATCGGGTCCCGTGCTGGATCCACTGACTCAGAAACTCTGATGGGTGGACCCCAGGGGTCTTGGTTTAACAAGATGCTCTGTGTGGAGGAACAGTGCCCTCAATGATCTCCTTCAAAAGCAGTGAAGATCTGGGACTTAACACTTTTTTTCCAGGAACCAACTCCCCAACAGTATTATTCTGAGGAGGTCAGAAATAAAACGGACGGGAATTTAGCCCCGAAGCCACGGATGGAAAATCTCAGCAAGAAGACGGGAACCAGCTCTCTCATTCGCTCATCTTCCTGTGCGCCCAGCTACATAAACTGTGACTCTGCCACCTTCATTAAAGTAAGGATGTCACAGGCACTTGGGTCACGTCTGAGATGTGCCTCCGTCCTCCCCGGGGACCACAGACCCCACCACGGAGCTGGTGTCTCTTCCTCATCCACCCGCCAAGGGCCGCCCAGCGCCCGCCAGGGAAGAGGCACTCAGAGTGTTAAACACACAATTGTGCTTCTCAAGGGGCTGACATTCACGCCGCCTGGGAGATTTAAAAAGCTCCTATTCATCCACTTGATAAAGGTCAAGGAACCGCTCCTAGGGGGACGGAGGAGAGAAGGCATGACTAACGGGACAGGACGTCCCCCCTCGTGCCCACAAACAGGAGAAAGGCTCAGCATCTGCACCCTGGCTTCCGTTTCCCACCCAGGAGAAGCTCTCAGTGCAAAGCATCCTGCAGAAAAACCAGCGGTGCCCCTCGCTTTTCCTCACCACCAGACACCACAGGAAAAGGGAGAGGGAAAGACAAAACCTGGCGACCTAATTTTAGTGCAGTTTTGATTTTCATCCCGGGAATGCCACCCTGTGGTTCGTGATCCGGACTTTCGACAGGTTAGATGCCCTTTGGCAGGTCGATCCGCCCAGAATTGGTTTTAAATGACACAATTCCGAGTGCCAACCGCCCCCTCTTTCCAACGTGCCCCCCACGATGCACCGAGTCCCAGTGACGTTCATTCAGAAAAACCCACGGAGCACGTGGCATCACTAATCACGCTTCAAAACGAACGGTATTCACATCAAGAGTCTTAATTACCATGATCACAGCTCTCCAATCAGGCAGAATGAGACTTGGAGGAAAGGGCCTGGAGATGGGTCCAACCCACTCATTTTACCCTCGAGGGGTAAACGAAGCTGTTTCCGTTCCAAAGACTGTGATTAAAAAGGAGATCCCACCTCCACCCCCAGAACGCGTGGCATCCTTACAATCACGATGCAACGGAGCCGCTCGTGGAAGACCAGCGTCCCCCAGATGCAGGAATGTGTCGGAGAAACAGGGCAAGGCTGAGAATGTGCACAGAGCTGGGGCGGGCGGTGGGGACTCTGCACCTCACCCAGCTCGACCCCAGACTGGCTGTTGCCATTTGGCTAATCCTAGAGTGATCTGCGCATTTTGCAGTAGGAGAGCTCCAGGGCTGCTGGAACTAAGGACCAGTTGAAAAGAACAGGAATGTATTCTGGATGCCAGAAGTCCTAAAGCAAGGTGCTGCAGGTCCTCGCTCCGTCTGAAGCCTCTTGTGCAGGGGGCGGCATCCTTCTGGGGTCTTCTAGGTCTGGGAGGCTTGCTGGTGATCAACGGTGGTCCGCTCCTTGTAACCGCACCCCTCCAGTCTCTGCGTCCGCGGTCACACTGTCCTGCCCTCGGCTGTCCCTCTGCCTTCGCCAGGTGTCCCGCTGCGCACGTCTGCGTCTTCACGGGGCGTCTTCCTCTCTTCAAAGGACACCAGTCCCATGGGCTCAGAGCCCACCTTAATGACCTGATTTTAACTGCGTCTGCAGAAGACCCTGCTTTCAAACAAGCCATGTTTGGAGGTCCTGGGGGCTGTTAGGACTGGAGGACACGTTTTCAAGAAACATAATTCAACCCCCCTTGCTGGGTTTAGTCGTAAAACGGGATGGCAGGGTCACGAATTCTTGGCTTTCGTTTTTAGTGTTAGACTGAAACAGAACAAGAAAACTGGTCTAGACCAGTCAATCAATCTCTCTCTCTCTCTCTATCACACACACATGCATTTGGATGGGAATTCTGGAACCGGAAGATTCTGAAGACTGGCTGGATGTGTTTACTTTCAACCGGGTATTTTGTTCATCATACAAAGACCGCCTTCTGCACACCTGCATCAGGACGAAGAAGGAGGGCTGGTGTATGCTGCCTGCAGAACTCACACTCACACACGCATCCACCAGAAACCTGGGGACAACAGCAACCGAACTGTACGTGGGGGCGATTTGCACACACGTCCCCAAAGCTGTTTGCAGTAACTGCATAATAAAAACTGCCCTTTCCATTCGTGCTGGAGCCTAGCGTCTGTGTGGAGCAAACACTTAGGACCATTTTAATTCAATAAAAATTTTAAATTTATTGTAAAATTATTAAAATTATCCTTTAACGCTGAAAACAAATTAAAAATTATCACTGGAACGTTTTAGACACGGCATCCGCGTTTCAAAAATATGACCAAGCCTTAAACATGTAGACAAGAAAAACTAAAACGTTTGTATGTCTGAATTACGACGCGAAAACAATGAAATACAATTCTTTGTAGCAAACATAAATACTGAAGGCGGGTGTATAGAGAAAGAACAGCCTGCATGTTTATGATCCAACTGCACAGAATCAAAATCCTAATAATTCACTGGTGTGAGTCATGCAGACTTTCAGGAACAATTTCGGAGCTGATGTCAGCACTTTAAATGAAACACAGGAATGTACTGCTGTTTTATTACCATTTGAATAAAAAATCGCTGTTTTTGCATAATCCTTTTATCATAAAAAATGTAAAAGGTGCCCATTTATTCCAGAAATTAAAGACAATAATACAAAGTGACCTGTTCTGCAGCACTTCTGACAAATCTTAAACTGCATTCATTCCGGGTGAGTGATACTATTTTTGAGTCGCCGAGGTTAACAGTACCTCTGTGAAAAACACACTTTTCCCCCATATAAATCCATCTTGTATTCACTCATAGACTGTTAAGACTTGCTATTTTGCTGAAGGACCTAATTTTAATCAATCCAGGGAACAGTTCAGAAAATACAACACAGGCTTAAATCCTCCGAGCAGCCCGTGCGTGCCGTTCCCAGCGATGCCGGTAACTTCTGAGTTACGGGCAGCTCTCGCCAACTTGTGCTCGTCTGCGGAAGTGAAAAGCACGTCCTGTGCATCAGATTGTTCACATCCTGTCTTCCCACCCAGCGAGCTCTCAATCGCAGTGCAGTTCTGCCCCATTTCAGATAAGCTCGCTGCGTTTCGCCCGGCACTTTGTTCTGAAAGATACTTATCGGGGATTTTTCTGTTCTCGTTTCTCTTTTTAAACTTTCTCTAAAGCTCCCCCTTAACACAGATCGATGCCTTCTTCCTTTGCGATGACGGGCAATGATCATGACCGTCCCCAAACATCCTCGTCATTCACATTTACAACCGATACAATTCATAACGCCGAGTCTTTGCAGAAGAACGTCTGAAATGATACAGTTACGACTTCTCATTGCATATCGTTTGCCCAATTTTCCTGGTCTTGCCTGTCATGCATCACGGACTAACAGAACCCTAAAGACAGTGAAATCCCCTGCGTAAGGCCTGCCCTGGCTGGCCCTCATTTTATAACAGAGGTCCTGCTCTCACGGGATGGATTTTGCCCCCAAGGGATGGAAGGGCCACAGGCATCCAGACGTTTGAATCCAGGGATTCGCTAAACAGCTGACAGCCAGCTCCCGAAAAGCTGCACCAGCCCCCACACCAGGAGTGTGAAGGCGAACACATCTTGTTTTTAACAAAGATGTAATCCCACCACACACCTGAGTAAATCAAATCACATTTTGCAATCTTCTTCAGCACTTACTAGATTGCAAAATTCTCTATCGCACAGTTCCGTATTAAATTCCAATGATCTGCTACCAATTAGCTTAACATCACTAATCTATGTTATAGACGTTGGGTTTATCAAGGACGCACAGACACGTATAAGTAGGGCACATCTTGCTGTTCCTAGCAAGACTCTTTTTTTTTGAGAGGTTGATACGTTGTTTCTTTCATTCTGCTCTACAAGGTAAATATCTTATAAGTATCTTTTTTTTTTTTTTTCTCAAATAGGCAGTCATGTACCCCAAGGCTGGATGCTATCGTGCTGAAGGATGAAATAAACTTAGAAACGGAGAATATTAATGGTGGTGGCCAGGGGCTGGGGAGTGGAGGAAAAGGGGGAGATGTTAGGTAAAGGGCACAGACTTCCAGTTAGAAGATGAGTAAATTCTGGGGTCTAATGGACAGCATGGTGACTGCAGTTAACAGGAGTGTCTCATAGACGTGAAAATTGCTGAGAGCACATCTTCAACATCCTCACCACGGAAAAGAAATGGTGACCACATGTCATGATGGAGGTGTTAGGAAGGAGATGGTGGTAACTGATTTGCAACATATAAATGTATCAAATCATCACATTGTACACCTTACACTCGCAATGTTATAGGTCCATTAAATCTCAATAAAACTGTTCAGGAGGGAGTAGAGAACAAACCAAGAGTTTGGTCTATATTTTTGTAAACAGAATCCACAGCCCAGACTTCAACCCAACTGATGCAATTCGGTTTAGTATGAGTTGGCAAAGGGGAAAAACTTGCAGCTTTTGTGTGTGCAATGATGGAAAAGAGGTTACCTTCCAACTCTCCCCATCTCTCCCTCTCGTCAGCACTGTGGGTACCAGGTAAAACGAGATCCAGTAATCCCAGAGGGCACCCCCACACACAAACACAAACACACACACACACACACACACACACACACAAACACACACACAAACACACACACACACACGGCCGTATGAAACAGCTCTGCCCCAGGTAAGTGCTTCCTCCCTAAGGAGCTGGTGCGCTGAGCCTGAGTGCTATGGAAAACACTCACGTTCTTTTAAAAATAACTTGAGTACTGCATTTTGCTGATGCCACAACCTACTTTTCTATAGGATGAAAAAGAAATAGTCGTTTCTGCAATAAGAATCTGTATGAGAAAGATGGAGAGGGAGACAGGCCCAGGAAAAGAAGCTCCAAAGACACATCAACCTCCTGCAACACACACACAGACCTTGCGAGAGTTGGAAAACCATTCACAAAAATATGAAAACGAATGTATATATGTATATGCATGACTGGGACATTGTGCTGTACGCCAGAGACGGACACATTGTAACTGTATTCTAATTTTTAAAAAATACATAAGATTAAATTAAATTTTAATTAAAAAAATTCATCTTTGACTTTTATGACTTGAGAGTTGATGACACTGAGGAATTGTGGGTAAGTAAAGATACAGTGGTTACATGGGAAATTCTCATATTTTAAAGCAATACACTGACATATTGTTAGATGCATTACAAGTGGCCACAGTGACAACGGGAGAAAAAGATCAGGTTAATATATTTTTTTTTTATTTATTTGTTTTGGGGGGGAGGTAATTAGGTTTGTTTATTTAATTTTAGAGGAGGCATTGGGGATTGAACCCAGGACTTCGTGCACGCTAAGCACGCGCTCTACCACTGAGCTATTCCTTCTCCCTGGATGAGGTTAAATAGGAAAGATTACACTTTAGGGTGTGCGTTCTCAGCTGCGGAGTCTGAGTGATGCGTACTTGGGGGTGCCTTATTCCATTTTCTTTCCTCTTTTTATTCTTGCAAGTACTTGAAATTTTCAATAGTAAAATATCCCATAGATTCCAAGCACAACACAAAATTAGAAAAGAAAAATTAAGTTTACAAATCAAAATAGTACACAAAAATCTACAAAACTAAATAAATAAAGCCTCTTAGATGAAGAATGTGGGATTTACATACACAGGATTTGAAAATAAAATATAAGTGTAAAGCTATAGAAACACTCTACATGTCAAAAAAAATAAAGAAATTGTATGTAAATCAATGAAGTTAGAATGCTCCCTCACACCATATAGAAAAATAAACTCAAAATGGGTTAAAGACTTAAATGTAAGACATGACACTATGAAACTCCTAGAAGAGAACACAGGCAAAACGTTCTCTGACATAAATTGTAGCAGTATTTTCTTAGGTCAGTCTCCCTAAGGCAAAAGAAATAAAAGAAAAAATAAACAAATGCAACATAATCAAACTTGTTTAATATTTTACACAGCAAAGGAAATCATCAACAAAACAAAAAGACAACCTATGGAGTGGGAGAAAATCTTTGCAAACAATGCAACTAACAAAAGCTCAATTTCCAAAATACACAAACAGCTCCTACAGTTCAATATCAAAAAAACAAACAAACAACCCAATCAGGAAATGGACAGAGGATATAAACAGACATCTTTCCAAAGAAGGCATACAGATGGCCAACGGGCACATGAAAAGATACTCAATATTGCTAATTATCAGAGGAATGCTAATCAGAACTACAATGAGGTAACACCTTATACCAGTCAGAATGGTCATCATCTAAATGACTACAAATAATAAACGCTAGAGAAGGGGTGGAGGAAAAGGAACCCCTCTACACTGCTGGTGGGAACACAAATTGGTGCAGCCACTATGGAGAACAGTAAGGAGGTTCTTTAAAAAGTGAAAAATAGACTTACTCTCTGATCCAGCAATCTCACTCCTGGGTACATATCTGGAAGAAACTCTTAATTTGAAAAGACACCTGCACCCCAGTGTTCGCAGCAGCACTATTTACAATAGCCAAGACATGGAAACAGCCTAAATGTCCATCAACAGATGACTGGATAAAGAAGTTGTGGTATATTTATACAATGGACTACTACTCAGCCATAAAAAAGAATGAAATAATGCCATTTGCAGCAACATGGGTGGACTTGGAGATTGTCACTCTAAGTGAAGTCAGAGAAAGACAAATACCACACGAGTGGAATCTGAAAAATAGTACAAATAAACTTATTTACAAGACAGAAACAGACTCACAGGCATAGAAAACAAATTGATGGTTACCAAAGGGGAAGAGTGGGAAGCAATAAACTAGGAGTCTGGGATTAAGAGATACAAACTACTATATATAAAATAGGTAAACAACAAGGTCCTAATATATAGAACAGGGAACTATATTCAATGTTTTGTAATAACCTAGAATGGAAAAAATACTAAATAAATGATTACATAATGTAAGACATAACCTCCTTGAAAAAATTAATTATGAAAAATAATGCTTATAAGGATTTGTAATAATCCTAAATTTTGTTACAATATTAGGGGAAAATGTTAAGTTCTAAGTGGCATGGGTACAGACAGATCTTATATAAGAGGTACATAAAGAAAGATATGGTTATAGATAAAATATAAATATGGAAATAATTCAGACATGCATATAGGTAGGAATAATATGATATAGGTTTAGTTATAGATGTGGTTACAATATAGATGGTACAGATGATACAGATACAAGTGGAATATGCATATAGTTTTATATATATGTATTTACACACACACATATACAGATAAAGATGTAGATAAATAACTAAAATATTGAGATAATTAAAACATTCAGTAAATTCTGACAGAAATTATACAAATTGCTTAATCACTGGCTTATGGAACAAAAATTGTTGTTTACATTTTTTTTCCTCAAAACTTCTATATTCCCGTAACACTCCTCGGTCCTTCTTTGTAAAGAAAAACACACTGTCCCTAAAATCTCCTTGAAAAGGCTGCAGTGTGCGTCTATGACTTATTCATTAAATGGATCCCATTACCAGAATTCAAAAAGGAACACTTCTTCTTAAGAAACACTTAAGTGATAACCATGGTGTGCATATTAAAATTTTATATTAAAACCCACAGGGTAATGTTAAGAGGATGAAATTACTTTTTCAAATATTGATCATGATGAAAACATGGCCATGGTCATGGAGATCTGAAAACTGGACAGGGTGCCAGGGAGAAGTCTCTGGTCAGTAAAACTTCCCTGAACTTTGTGCCTCTTTATAGAAAAATATTCCGATGAGGTGTGGGAAGGAGTGAGTGCCATGCCAACCTCAAGCTGCAAGATGGGCATTCTGTTTCCTGCACTTACACACACACACAAAGCTACAGATGAATGCAGTGAGAGACCGTGAAGAACACTGTGAGCTCTGCTGGTCCACTGAGACTTCCTGATGGAAAGTGGCAGGTTGTAAGGTAAACACCCTGGAGACAGCGGGGTGAGCAGAGCTGACAGACACAAGCAAGAGTCTGAGTGAAACAGCAGAGTCATATCTGGTGCTTCCAAGAATAGACTCCTCCTCCCTGGTCCAAACCCTGGATGGAAGTTTTCCTCTAGTGGTTCTACCAGGTAGGGTTCTCTGCTTTTCCAGTTATCAAAAGGCAAAGATGTCTATGTGTCCAAACTGTAGCCACAAAGTACGATAAATAACAAAGCAACAGCAGGGCAGGTTTGGACTGTGGTACGTCAAGTACAAACTAAATATCCATGACTCTGTACAGACATAAAGGAACAACTGAATGAATCAGTAAATAAAGGGTGGCAGGAAGGATAGATCTTCCTCAGAGGGGAAATTCTAAAAAAAATAAATAAAAAACTGATGCCAATATTCCATCATTGGATGCTCCCCGCCTTGAGGGCACTTTTAAGTGACTCGCTTCCAAAGAACAGACTGTGAAAAGGTGAAGGTGGGGTGTGACGGCGCAAAAACCCAGCAGACGCTGCCCCTCAACCCGGTAATCACGGTCAACATCAACATGGTGATAGGACGTGCCCTGGACAGGATGAGGAAGGTCATTTATTTTCATGGCTCTCCTCCCCCAAACACAGACCCCAGTCGAAAACAGACCCCAACTAGGGGACTTTCTACATAATAACATGAAGGTATTAAACTCATGGAAAACAAGGTCACAGACTAGACAGAAAAAGAAACATCAGAGCTAAATGCAATGTGGGGAACAAAGTCTGCTGGATTGAAAAATAATAATAATAATAAATGCAATGTAATATACTGGATGGGAACCTAGGACCGAAAAAAAAAAACAAAAAAAGCATCATTAGGTTAAAAAAATCAGTGAAATCCATACAGAGTGTACGGTTTAGTTAACAGGATTGTGCCAGTCTCATGGCTCGGTTTCAGCAGCTGTCTCGTAGTCCTATCAGACAGTGACTGGATGTCGGGACAACAGACACTCTCTGGACTACCTTTACGATGTTTTTGGTAAATCTAGAACTATTTTCAATCAAAGTGCGTTTTTTAAAAATAAAAGCGGTACAGGCATACCGTCGGAGATACGGCAGCTTTGCTTCCAGACCATTTGTGTGAAGCCGGTCACGCGAATTTTTTGGCTTGCCAATGGATATAGAAGTTATGTTTACACTAGACCGGAGTCTTTTAAGCTGTGTAATAGCATTGTGTCTTAAAAAAACATGTTCAGACCTTCATTAAAAAATACTTTATTGCTAAAAATTACTGACCATTCTCTGAGCCTTCAGCATAACACAGACATCACATCCAGGATCACCGATCACAGGTCACCGTAACAAATATAACCATAATGACAAAGGTTGAAACGCTGAGAGAATTACTACCATGTGACACAGACATGAAGTGAGCAAACGCTGTCGGAAAAATGATGCAGACAGACTCTTGGTCCCCAGGGGGTTACCACAAACCTTCAATTTGTATATATACATATTTTAAAAAAAAATGCACTTTCTGTAAAGTGCAATAAAACCAAGTCTGCCTGTATTGCAAAAGTGCCCTCAAGAAAAAAGGTTTCTATTTTGTAAAACTAACATGTACGAATCAGGGTCAGCCTTATAATCCCAGGGAGGCAGGGCTGCCACCGTCCCATCCTGAAACGTTCCATCCCACAGAAGCATGAGCTCCTGGCTTGAATCTCGTGGTACCAAAGCCCCACGTAGAAAAAGCAGCAACAGCCAAGTTGAACATTTTAAACGCTTCTCCCCAAAATAAGAAGGGATTCATTTCAAGGGCATTCACTATAACACATCATGGAAAATGGAGGTGTTGGGGGTGGGGGTGGGGGTGGTCTCAGACACAAAGAGATCTTCACCCCCAGTCTCCGTGCTCAAGTCCTTCAGTGGCTTAGAGTAAAAAGCATTAAACAGCCGTGATGGAGCAGAGCATCTCGATAAAAGCTGTGACCCAATTAACACTCCAGGCTCCTCAGATGCACGTGACAACAGACCATTATCCAAAAATACGGGGGTCAGGAGTGGACTCTGTTGATGCACAGGACAGATCGTTCAGCTCATAGTAAGTCAGCAACACCTTATCCTCACTTCTGTGTCCTTCTGGATTCAGCCCTCAGATGCAAGTGAATCACCGTTAAAATACAGCTTTCCCCAAGTCGGCTTCTCTACTGGAGAGTCCCCAGTGGCCGTGGAAAGCCCTCAATGTGACCGGACACTCACAGACCAGCCCCTGTGAACTGACTGACCTTGCTGCTCTGCCTTCGCCCCCTCTGCACAGATGAAGACCCCTATGTTCACCAGAAAGAGGAACAACCCCGCCACCCTTCTGGTGGTCTTTAAAATTTAAGGGATGGTGGCTATTTCTTTCCTCAGGATTCTATCTCCCAGGACTGGAAAGACACGGATGGAGAAGTAAAATCCACTTGTGTTTGCGGAGACAGCAGATACAAAGGTCCCACCTTGGACGAAATCCTGTCTGGAGAGGGGAGACAGCATGCCTGAAAAAGTTGCACCCCCTCCTAGGAACGGGCGAAGCACGGCCAGGTGGGAAACGCAAGTGCAATTAAGTAACGTTGCAAAAAAAAATGCAGAGGCTCCCGGTTCTCACAGATACTAATTAAGCATCAAGAGAAAAGGAAGACCAGAAGCAGGTCAGTTGATTTCAAAGTAAGTCAGAAAAAAAATTTTTTTTTTGATTTCCAAGTAACAAGTTTTGCTTTCAGTTTTGGAATTTCGCCCCCCACCCCACCCCAGTTCTCTCCCCGAGTTCTTTTTGTCAGAACGACGTGATCTTTTGAAATCTCTGCTGTGCCAAAGAAAGAAAAGTAGGTTTTGAAAATGAAATCACTCGCTTTGTTTTAGTAACTTGTTTGAGGACGCCTCGGGTTTCTTAAGCTTCTCATCAACTGGCCAAAACAGAGCGAGCAAACCCTGAAATGACAGGTGTTCGGTCTTCATTTCAAGAACGGTGTTTTGAAAGTCCCGACCAGCTGCGCAGTCGGGGATAAATCACTGCATCTCTGCGTGACTCAGTTTCTTTGTGTGTGAACGAGGGGATACAAACAGTGAGTCAGTTTCTTCCAAGTCCTCACAACCTGCAGTTCTAAATTATTTTCTTATTTTATCACACATACTTCAACCAACTATGCTTTACGCTTACTAGGGGTGATTCAGGAATGGTTTAAGCTCATTTTCATATTCCTGGAATTAAAAGCAGACAAAAACGCATGCTTTCCTGGAATCATGGCATCCTCTCCCTGACCCCATAAAGTGAAATATTAAAAAAAAAAAATTGTGTATAGTATGTATTTGAATACTGTTCTTAATTGAAAGAGAGGATTTGCTTCCCTGTCGAGGAAGTTTGGAGGACTGTCCGACTCGAAGAGGAAAAACAGCTGTGTTCCACTCGGACCCCCTCTGGTGGGACCCCCAGGACCCGCGAGACCCAGAGGGAGCCACCTGCCGCCCCCATCAGTGGCTGCCTAGGACGTCCTTAGGGACACGTGCTGCCGGGTAAATCCCCGCCAGTAAGAGGACACTTCCTGGCATCCTCAGGAGAAACTGGAAGACACATCGAACCGTTACGTGGGAAGACATAATCGTCTCAACAACAGCAACTCCCCCCCAATCTTGTGAAATGAATACACATGCTTGTTTATATGACTTCACATACTTTTGATACATTTTAATAGCTGATTCTTGTCATGCATCACAGGGAGACTTTCCAATCGATATAATTATCACACAGATTCATGGACATTAAGTTGATCTGTGAAATCACTTTAGCAGAATCAGCGCAGCACAAGTTCTAAGCCAAGCGATGTGTGAAGCACACGCTGATTCCCCTAACACGCTGCTGACTGATTTCTGCGATGAGCCCAGATTGTCAGGAGATGGGAGCCGAGACAGTTTTTCCCAGGATAGGAAATATGATGCTCCTTCCTCGTCCTGTTTTTTTTTTTTTTTTTTTTTTTCATGTGTTGCATCGTCCACAGCTCAGCCACCAATCACCCTTTCACTGAGGCTGGCTGGCTGATGCTAACAAATTCAGATTTCTCCACCTTTCTGTTTGGCCATCCTGGTATCTCTGCATGATCCGTCCTTTGTCCACACCTTGAGCTGTTGTTTGACTCCGTGTAAGTGTGACGGTCCCTCCTGGGTCTGCATGACCCTAGTCCCCAGCGAGGGATGCGTTCCCCTGACCCGCCTGCTGAGGGATCCTGCAGCCCTCAGCTCTGTGCTGCGAGGCAAAGGTCAGTCCACAAATCAGGGTTCTGCCTTGTGTTTTACATTTGTTTTTTTTGTCCTCAGAGTGTCTTCGACTTGCCCAGGGTTCTGATTCTCTAACAACACCAGCTCCAAATCATTCTCGTACAGTGATCTGAACTGTTCCAGGGCTGGGCACCGCGGAAGCGTGGCATGTGGGTAAATTTAGATGCACGTGGATGTGTTTGCTGGTCCTGCTGCAGCAGAGAGACCCAGCCTGCTGGCTTAAAACTGGGACACGGTGACATCCCTGGCAGCCTCGAGGGCAGGTAGCCTTCCTTTCCCCAAGGCTCCTGGCTAACTCCCCCATCCTTTATCAGATCATCTCTTTGCTTACTAACTCTAATAGCCTGTGCTGTTGGAAGAGGCCAAAATTTAAGTCCATCATCTCCATCTGAAAATCATAAAATAACCTGACTTCTAACAGTTCACCTATATGCCCCAATGACCCGCTTTTATTTTTAAAAGACTCATGAATGTCCAATTAAGCTGTTATTTTCCTTCACATTGGACCTAGGACACGAGAAATTAAACACAGAAGCAAGCTGCTTCTTTGTGCTTTTTTTTTGGGGGGGGGATGATTAGGTTTACTTATTTAATGTTTTTAGAGGAGGGACTGGAGATTGAACCCAGGACCTCATGCATGCTACGCATGTGCTCTACCACTTTGAGAATGGTCCATGCTCTGCTGTGCACACCCAGCTCTCACACATCATTTTTTTTGGGGGGGTGGGGTTCTGTCCTGTGGATAATACAGCCTCAGGAAATGTTCAATAAATGAAATAGGAAAAAAAAAAAGCAACAAGTCCATTTCTCTAGATTACCTAGGGAATTTAAACACTTTCCAGTTACCTTTCCCCCTCTCCTTCCACTCTGTCAATAAAACACCATAGAAGCTTTGTACGTGACTGCAGTCGGGGAATCTGCCTCGCACTGGTGACAAAGAATCTCGATTTACGCTACGTCTCCTGAATCCATTAGTGCCGGGCGTCTCAAGTCACTCATGTGTCTGTTTTCAGTGTAAAATTCAAGACGCGGGTATGACATCTGAGGTTTTCCAAAATTATTTGATCTGGGAGCCTCTTTTTAAAAGAGAATCTGGGGTGGGGGGGGTATAGCTCAGAGGTAGAGCGCATGCCTCGCATGCATGAAGTCCTGGGTTCCATCCCCAGCACCTACACTAAATAAATCAATAAACCTAATTGCCTCTCCCCCTCAACAAAAAAATTAAAAAAAAAAAAAAAAGACAAAGAGAGAGACAGAATTCCAATATGGGAGGTCTTGGCAAAGACCTTAAATGGTCGAAAAGTGGATTCTACGAGGCGGTCCTGGAGTTTGAGACAATTATCTGTGATTTGACAATCTCTGAGATTCAGGAACATGAGAATGTATGGTCAGGCCTGCAAAAATGCTGAAGTATCTACCTCCTGCTTGGTGATCTGTATAATGACCACCAGATAGGCCATTAATTAATGAGGCTGAATTCATTATGTTATGTTAAAAAAAACAATATTCCATGGGCCCTCAGTACTTTACTGAATCAAAGCAATCTGTCTTAACATAGAAAATAAATTTCTGGTTACCGAAGAGGAAAGGGGGTGGGGAGGGATAAATTAGGAGTTTGGGATTAGCAGATACTAACTGTTACATATAAAACAGATAAACAACAAGGTCCTACTGTACAGCATAGGGAACTATATTCAATATATTGTAATAACTTATGATTAAAAAATATAAAAAGGAATATATGCATGTTCATGTATCACTGAATCACTCTGCTGCACACCAGAAATTGACACAACACTGTAAATCAGTTATCCTTCAACTAAAAAAATAGATAAGGAAAAAAGTCATGTGTTTTATGTATACATTCACTCACATGATTTACTAAAATGAAAATCAACATTTTAGGAACAGAGGGTTTGACAACTTTTAAAAGTAGAAGCAGTTACACAAAGGGGCGTGTGAAGCATTTCTATTAAATTCTCACGGAAACTGTTCTTGGACATTTCCTGTTGCTGGTCTTCCATGACTAATTCATCCATCCATTCCTCTGTCTAGTTACCTTCATTCACTCCTTTAGTCCTTTAAGGACCTCTGAGCTCTCATCACTCAACACCAGGAGAAGAAAGGGAGGGAGGGGAATAGGGGGGAGGGAGGGAGAATTAAAAGAAGTTAAGAATCCACAATGCATAGCAGAAAATGGGAAGGGGTGACGTACACATGAACTCAATGCCTTAGCAACTTTCTTATGACATTCACACCCAGGCAAGGATTTTGAGGCAGTACATGCCTAATCTATGACTATATTACCAAGACTAAATTGACTTCCAATCCTGCAAGTGGGACACACTCGAGAAAAGTGATGAGTGCCACAAAAACAAATGCTGGACAGGGTGTGGAAAAAAGGCAAGCCTCGTGCACTGTTGGTGGGAATGTAAACTGGTGCAGACGTTATGGAAAACGTTATGGAGACTGCTAAAAAACCTTAAACATAGATTTACCATATGATCCAGCAGTCCCACTCCTGGATATATATCCAGAGGGAACTCTGATTTGAAAAGATACATGCACCCCAATGTTCATAGCAGCACTATTTACAATAGCCAAGACATGGAAACAGCCTAAATGTCCATCGACAGATGACTGGATAAAGAAGATGTGGTATATTTATACAATGGAATACTACTCAGTCATGAAAAAGAATGAAGTAATGCCATTTGCAGCAACATGGATGGACCTAGAGATGACTATACTAAGTGAACTAAGTCAGAAAGAGAAAGACAGATACTATATGACATCACTTAAACGTGGAATCTAAAAAAATTATACAAATGAACTTGTTTACAAAACAGAAACAGACTCACAGACATAGAAAACAAACTTATGGTTACCTTGGGGGGAAAGAAGGGTGGCAGGGATAAATCAGGAGTTTGGAATTAGCAGATACTAACTACTATATATAAAATATATGAACAATAAGGTCCTACTCCAGAGCACAGGGAACTATATTCAATATCTTGTAATAACCTATAACGGAAAAGAATCAGGAAAAAAAAAATGTATGTGTGTGTGTGTGTGTGTGTGTATATATATATATATATATATATATATATATGTATATATATAACTGAATCACTATGCTGTACACCAGAAACTAACACAACATTGTAAATCAACTACATTTCAATTTTAAAAACGTGATGAATGAAAGAAGAAACTGGAGTCAGAAGCTCGTTTCCAGAAAAAGACACATGTCACTGAGTCACCGAATTTCTTTCTTGCCAATGCTAAGGAGCGCCATTCCTGAGCCTACCATGTTGACTGAAGGTCACGCAAGAGACCTGACCAACAGCACGCAGCCCACAGGGGAGAAAGAGATGCTCAGATGGAGAGCCACTGCCCGCACCCACCACTCCCTTGCCCATCGCAGGCAGCACTGATCTGCCACGGCTTCTGTCCTGCTGAGACAGACCCTCCGTCCTGTCTATCCATCCAGGCAGGAAGGAGACATGGCTTGACGTACGTCCCCACTGGTGCAAGGCTCCTCAACTGGCTCAAAGAAGCACGCTAAGTGTCAGTTTCTCATGTTTCAGTGAGTGCTGCAACATGCTTGTTACCACGGTAACATGAATAGCTCCTTCCACCGTCACTAGAACTTGAAGACATCATTGCTGTGGACCATTAAATGCAGAGTCTGAGGACCAGCCTGCAAGTCCACTTGCCATGTATGAAGTGGTTTCTTCTGGAAAATGTACATCAGACTGTCTATCTACCCATTTACCTTCATCTCTATCTGCACTGCATATTTATGTATTAATTTATTGTATATGATAAATATTTACACACATTATATAATATGCAATTGTATTTATATAATACATTCCGGAGCTAAATGAATTTTATTCATTATCTATGTAAAGGCTTTCCAACGAATTTTGAAATAAAGCATCTTGAGATGATAGATTATATAAACTGTCTATAAACACAATTATATGAATGCATAGTATATAAATATAATTACATCAATATAGAAACACAGTAATAGAGCAATCATCATAAACATATATATTCAAATGAAATTCAGCTGGTTTAGATGGTGAAGGCTTTCTAGACATGACTGGCCAATAAACGGATTTTATGCAAGAAACAGCTTGGTTCTGCTGTGGCTGTCACCGTCCCGAGACCGCTCGCGCCCACACGCAAGCACACCGACATGTCAGGGACCCACGTCTGTTTGCGGTCTACCTGGAAAGCTATTTCCAAAGAACCTGCGCACGGTGGCGAAGTGACAGCCCGGGACGGGAAGTCCTCGGGCATTAATTCACCTCGGCGGTGGCTCTTCTGCGGGCTGGGATTTGCCCCTGTGTGTCCGTGGGTGCACTGCGAATGTGTGGTCCACGCCAAACTGGAAAGAAGAGGAACTTGGCAAGAAGCAGGGACCCACAAAGAGACTAGTATGAGTTTCTGCACTTTGGGGACTTGGAGCGTCTCCTGTTTATTGAACGTGAACCCCGGGGTCTGTCTGCCGTGCTGACCCGAGTCGCCAATCACTGCGCCAGACATTTGCAAGGACAGTAGTCCCTCAGCAGAGTTCTCGGGACGCTGAGAGAAATAAAGGCGTGCATGTCCCAGGAGGCAGATAAAAGGGTTATTTAGCTGCGCCTTTTGAAAACAGAGTGTCCAGTTTGATCCCTGCCAAAATTGTCCATTTCTCCACCCCAGTATGCCACCTGGAGCTCCGTACCTCGTTAGCAATTATGACTCAAACCAGAAGAGAAAGCTTGAAGGAGAGTTAGAGAAAAGGGAGCCTTGTCCCTAAGCAGACTCTATCAAATTATTTAAGTCTCTGTATTTCTTTTTCATTGAAGTACTGTCAGTTGCAATGTGTCAATTTCTGGTGTACAACACAATGTCCCAGCCGTGTATATATATATATACACACACACACATTTGTTTTCATATTTTTTCCATTAAAGGTTATTATAAGGTATTGAACATAGTTCCCTTTGCTATACAAAAAAACTTTTTAAAAATCTATTTTTATATATAGTGATTGACATTTGTAAATCTTAAAACTCCCAAATTTATCCCCTCCCATCCCCTTTCGCCCCTGGTAACCGTAAGATTGTTTACTAAGTCTGCAAGTCTGTTTCTGTTTTGCTGATGAGTTCATAGTACCCTTTTTTTTTTTTTTTTTTTCAGATTCCACATATGAGTGATATCATATGGTATTTTTCTTTCTCATTCTGGCTTTTAAGTCTCAGTATTAATGAATGTCTTCACCGTCCAAGGAGGCGTAGTCAGAAGTTCCCCCGCAGGTCACTGATATTGTGAAATTCTTTTTACCATCAGTTACGTTTGGTGAAAGATGGAGCAAAGACACGGAGAATGACCAAGGCAGAAGCACACTCTTCGTTCTGGTATTTTGTTTTTGTTTGCTTTGCTCTAATGTGTTGCAATGGGTGAGAAGAACATTCGACGGGAGGCATGGCTCCCGGTTGCACTGGGGCATATGGGCACACCTAAGTTTATAAACAGACTCAGACACACTTCAGCTCTTACCACACGCCTTTTGGCCACGAGGGAATATCTGACTGGCTGAGAAAAGCAGTTAACAGTGACACAGTTTATTTGTTTAAAAGACGCGTCTCCTCAGACTCACAGATCTAGAGAACAAACTAGTGGTTATTACCAGCGCGGAGAGGGAAGCGGGGAGAGGTGACGTCAGGACAGAGGATTCAGGGACACAAAGTACCAGATACAAGATAAATAAACTACAAAAATACCTTGTACAGTGCAGAGAATATAGCCAATATTTTTCCATCACTTTTAATGGAGTGTAGCCTATAAAAATACTGAATCACTATGCTGTAATGAAACCCAAAACTAACGAGGTAAACCCAACTAGCCTTCAATCAATTTTTTACTGTGTTTATTTTTACTTTTTCCCACCTCGCCCATCCACAGAGTGATACTCAAAGGAGTAAAAAAAAAAAAAAATCTGAAAACATGACAGGCATTCCACCCCAGCGGGCTCTGGTCCCCACACCCCCTTCCCCACTGGCTGTTTTCTCAGACCACAGTTGGATGCTGCAGACTGAGTGGCAGAAGCCAGCGGACCCCCTCCGAGGTAACATGATCCATGTCCCTGTCACAGTTCTGAACCAAGCACAGGCGACGCTGATACATGAAACACCATGTGCAAAGCCCATCACAGCTCTAGGAGCACAGCCCAAGACACGTTTTCCGCGCTCTGCAAAAATAAACTCGCGCCCACCCTAACACCTCTCACCACTGCCAATCACGCTTTCTTTCACTCTCGTGCTTTTTTTTTTTTTTTAAGAGGATCCAAAACCTTCACCAAGATTCTTTCCATCTTCACGTAGAAAAATCGGAAGCCAAGTTTCGCGATGGAAAGACGTGCACTTTGTAAAACATGTGTTCTTTCCTCCCCAGCCCGCCAACCGCAAAAGAGAAAAACAAACAAAGAAAAATGAACAAGGGAACTGGAGGAGGGGCTGATGCCTGCAGACACCTAAGAGAAGCAAATTCATAGGATGAAAGAGTGGAAGGGGGTTGCCAGGGAAAAAAAATCACAGTAACTTCAAGTATATGTTAAGCATGAGGAGTGAGTTACGTTCTTAGAGGCGGCGGTCACCACTCTCAACACACCCAGCCCAAGAAGGTGCAATGGGAAGCCAGACCCTCGTGCTCTGCTCCTGGGGCAAATCACTGTTTCCAGCACACACATTTTAAATAAAAACACCCCGACAAAACTCGGGCTTCCTTCTCCTCATTTCCAAAGAGCTGGGAAAGCCCTTGTCATGTAATTAACACCATCTCCTTAAGATGCATCCAGCGAGGCCCTGCAGGGTTTCTTCTCCCTCACATCCTCCCTAAGACAATTGCACTTTTCCCCTCTGGGATCAATCCCATAAGATCTCACCTTGTTAAACTGACTACACTTCAGTTTTTAAAAATTCCATGTCAAGAAGCTCACCTTACCGAATATTTTATGTTTACTGGGGTTCAACCACTTACAGGAGGAGGAAGGTGGGTTGGGTCAGAGGAAACGATCATTCTGGAAACTGGTCAATTTCCACAGGCAGGTGGATCCCGGGGGTTCAGCGCACACACCTGGGACAGGTGATGTCAACTGTCAACGTCTGACGTTTGAAGCCAGATCCCTAAATGGACGGGCTGTTCTCCGCTCAGGCGCTGGTTTCATACGCCTTTTATTTCACGGTTGGGTTATGTAACCACCACAGAGAGAAATGGCCCTTCCAAGCCTCAGTGGCCAAGTTCAAACTTGTAGGCAAGGCCCCTTGCTTTCTCCTCCCTTCTTCATTTGTGCTACTCTGCACCCCCTCTCCCGCCCACCACGAAGGAATAGGGCGGGCGTCTCATGGGGCCATTCACGAAGCAAAGAACAGAAGAGGCTTTGAAAGGCCCAATGTAGGTCGTTTAGAGAAAAATGACAAAACTGGAAAATATTCATGGGGTGAACAGCCCATGAATGGTCACCGCCCACAACAGATGACCTAATGGCCTAGGAAGACGTGGGCTCAATTTTCAAGATTCTCACTGTCTCTTGATGGAACTGGGCAAAAGCAGGCTGTTTGGTTTCATACTGGGAGCTGACAAGTTTAAGACATCAGTTGTTTGGGACTAATCAGAAGGGCAGAGTCTGTCTCAGAATTCTTGAACGTAATTAAGTAGAAGACGAAGGGTCTCCTCGGAAAAGATACAGTATTCAGAATTTTTTTTTTAAACTGGGCAACTGATTTAAACTAAACCCTGAACATATTTTTTCTCATTGGGGAATAAAATATATACACTGTGAAGGGTGGAGACCATTACAGAAAGAATACAGTTCTTGTTTTTGCACTAAAAAAAAAGAAAAAATCTGTTTCTTACCCTTAATTTTCAAATGCAAAAAAAAAAAAATCAGCTGTCACCAAATTTGGAAATTTAAGTATGTTTTTAAGCAGAGAAGCCTGTCTTCAGAGTGAGGGCATTCAAGGACTTTAAATATCTTCCTATGGTTGCTTTATCTGAACAACTCAAGTTTTGTGCATGAGTTGCATTGTTGAGGATGCTGTGTGATAAAGATTTAAGACAGGGAGCACCAATTAAAACGGAGGAACCGTAAACCCAGCCAGTCCCCATGCACTTGAACATTTACTTTTGTGGGAACCCTCTCTGGGTTTTGCGTGTGTGTGTGTGTGTGTGTGTGTGTGTGTGTGTGTGTGGTGGTGGTCATGGTTGTGGTCCAGGCATAAAAGCACAATATTCTGAAGACTTTCTAAAGAGACTTTTGCACATTCTGAAAGCAAGGTGATGTATAGAGAGGAGACACACTCATCTTTGTAGAGACCAGACGCTTTCCACAAATTAGCACAAAGGAAAAAGAAAAAAAAAAAAGAAAAGGCCGAGTTCAGAAATAAAGAATCCCCCCCCCCATATATATACTTATTGTCAGTCTATATTCCAGGCGCCCCCACCCAAGGAAAATGAACTTTGGAATTGTCCACATCTGTTCAACTGTAAATTAAATAGCACGGATGTATCTGCCTTTATCCACTTCCTGTAACAACTGGTCCCTGAGCAAGTATCTTCTCTATTCTTACATTTGAGTAAAAATTAGCTGGAGACCTGGTTTAAGGCCAACTGTAAGTTTAGCATTACTTTATTTAGCAAAAAAAATAAAAATAAAAATAAAAATAAATAAACAGACAAATCAAGCACAAAGGAAAGCCACAATTCTTCCACCAAAGGAAAGTAGATGCAAGCACCTTGAAAACAGCATCTAAGCATAGCCATCATCATGAGAATGCAATTATCATTCCATCCCTGCTCGAAATCATTCTGGTTTCCAAAAAAATTAAACCTGTCATTTGAATCCAGTGATTTAAAACTGATGAAGTCGTTTTCCAGTTGCTACTACTAGCCTGGATTGCTCACTTACATGTCAAGGAAAATACTCTTTAAAATTGCTATATATATATATTTCCAAAGACATTTCCTTCCGTAATGGAATACGGAACTTCTAATCTGGCAAGAAAATAAATATTTGCAGAGGCTTCCATGAACATTCTTACATTCCTAATTTGGAGATCCATTTTTGAAATTCGAATTTTTTTTCTTTAAATCTGGAAATAAGGGATGGATGCAGCCACGGGCCATACGCGCGCCCCACTCCACCCCTGCCACAGACAAACACACCCACCCACACAGACCTTCCCCTCCATCTACACAGAGAAATCCAGCCTGAGGACTTTCAGGATTGCGGTCCAACCCTTCCCACAGCCAAGGAAAGGCAGGGAATCATTGCCCACTCCTCAGATCTGCCCCTACAAAAACATGCAGATTTCTCAGCCATCGGATCGCTTCTCCACGATCTGCCGCCCTCTAGGAGAATCGCTGAGCCTCTCCATTCAAACGGAGCAGCTGTCTTCACAGCTGAGGCTGGCTTTGTTCTGGTGGGAAGTCAGGTCTGCACGCCCTGGTCATTTCTCGCGCAGCAAGGCACCCACCCCCCATGTGTTCGGCACGCACTCCTGGGTTGCCCGCAGAACTCCTACACAACCTGCAAATGCTGCCTCGTCAGGATAACTAAGTCTCCCCAAACTTTCTTTTCTTTTCTTTTTTTTTTTTTTTTCCTTTCTCTCTCTCTTTTTTCCCTCTGCGCCCGGTCCCTCAAATCCGGCTGCGTCCCGAGTCTGAAAAGGGAGGTAGCTTGCACCGCCTCCAGTTAGAGAACAGTTCGATGCACCGCGCGCCCTGGATGTGCCCGCCCGGCCAACGGCGGATCCCTTCCAAAAAAAAAAAAAAAAAGCACAGGATATGGGCACAGAAAGCCGTTTCTCCCAACTGACCAAATAGAAGGGAGAAAAAAAAAAAACCAAATCCAATCAAATCAAACCAAAATCAAAGGAAGAGTCCACACTACCACCTTGTGGATTCTGTTCGCAAAAACAGCACCTGCTTAGTTCGATAACCCGCACCCGACAACCCTCACCCCAAATTTCTGAAGTTGGGTCCAAATGACAGATGGGGGTCCGCGGTGCCGGCTCACCCCAGACTCGCCCAGGCTCTCAGCTTAATTCATTCCGCGCGCACCCAGCGCGGGCGCAGGCCGCCAGCCGCCGCGCAGGGCGGGAGCCACCCCACCGCCACCCCCTGGACCCCCGACGCTGCCTCCTGCACCCCCCTCCCCCGCTAGCCCCGAAATGGCAGCCTAGTGGCTCCAAAAATAAATAAAAAGAAACCACACCTGCTGGTGGGTTCAGAGGAAGGAGTCGGAGAACAGGAAACCCGCAGCCAAAAACAAAAAAAATTTTTTTTTAATAAAAAATTTAAAAAGCCTCTGGGAAAGGGGCAGAAGGGATGCAGAGGACGTCCTCCGGGTGCCCCTCGCCCTCCGAGGAGGACATCCGTTCCCAGGGTGGTCCAGGCCAGGCCGCGGGGATGCGGGGGTTGGAGTGACCCCCGGCTCCCGCCCCCGCCGCTCCGGGAAGAAAGGGGGCTGTGTCTGGCGGCGAGCAGGCGCCGGAATGGTGCGCCCGGGCCCAGGGCTGCGCGGGGCCCGGGCCTGGATCCGGGGGCGCAAAGCCCGGGGGGCCGGCCCGGAAGACCCGTGCGGGGCAACGGAGCCTAGTGGTTCTCCGGGGGCCGAAAGATCGGGGACAGGTTGCGGCGCGGACGGGGGAAGAGCGGGCGTCTGGGAGACAAGGATGCCTCTGCGTCCAGAGAGGCGGAGGGCGTTCTGGCGAGCGGGAGGGGGAGGTAGCAGTCGTGGGGTGGGGGGTGCAGGCGGGCGCCTCAGCCTGTGCTCCCACCGCAAGCCCCCGACCCCCGCACCATTTCCAGCTGAGCGACACATCCCTGCATCCCATCGCACCCCGCCCGCGTGTCCGCAGGTCAGGGCACGCGAGTGCGGGCGCAGGCCAGGGGCGCCTCCGCCGCGGCCTTGGGGAGGGGGCGCGACTCAAGTTCACTTGCTTTTACAATCCTCTCAGAGCCCCTCACCCACCTCCGGCGCCCCCCCCCCGCCCCCGCCCCCAGGCTGCGGGCTCGGCGGATCTTGGCCACCAGTTCGGCCCCCTGGAGTAGGAGGGGGTCAGGCCGAGCCGCGCGGGAATGGCTGGGGAATGGTGGGGGGTTGGGAGGGGGGAAGAGGTCGGGATGAAGTCGGCTGGGAAGGCGTGGGGGGAGGGCGGGATCTGAAGCGCGGGATGCCGGAGAGCTCTGGGATGGGGGTTGTCTGTTACCGTGCCCAAGATTATGGGGGTGGTGCGCAAATTAGAACCGACTCCCCAGAGCCCCGGTCTCACCTCGGACAAGAGGACCGGCGGGCCATGCGCCCCGCGGGCTCTACCCCAGGGGACCCGGGTTCTCTGTGGGCGCCAATGGGGTCTGCATCCCTTGAGACCCCGGCTAGGGCGCCCAGCGCCTGTCCCCGCGGCTACCAACTTTTGTGGTCCTCCAGAAAAGCGGGCAGCTCGGGGACCGTGCTCGGGCGGCAGCTGCGTGCCCCTCGCCGAGGTCCAGGCCAGACCCAAAGGCCCCCGAAGAAGCAAAACCACCAGCTGCCCCCCCCACCCCCCCACCCACACACCCCCGCCACCTTCCCCCAAGCCACACGCACGGGAAAAGGAGGGGGGGCAGGTAGCCCGCTCCCAGCTTTGCAGAAAGAGCGCTGAGCCACCGTCATTTCGTCTTCACCGCGGGTCTCCAGCGCGCCCGAGTCGCTCCCCAGCAAAGCCCAGCCAGGTCTTAATCAATCACGTGCGCTATTTCGTGCATCACACACGCCGTCATCTTATCCAAGGCCAGCAGAGGAAGGAGGAAAAAAAAATCGCTTCATGCAAACCCAGCTAAGCCTGTTTTCCCTTTTTTTTACTCTCTGGTTAACCACCACCCCCCCCCAAATTGCACCCTGGGAGGTGGTACCTGACAGTTTCCTTAAAGAAGGAGGAGGAGGAAAGAAAGCCCTTGGTTGCTCACAGTTTCCAGAAAGAAGTCCTCCTGCCTCCAGCTCCAGCCTCGGTTTGCAGAGAACTGGGGCTTCGCTCTTTCTCGCCCTGTATTGCAGATATATTTTTTTTTCCTCCTCTCCCCGCCACACTCCTCTGTTTATTTCTATGTAACACAGCGCTACTTTGTAAACACATCACACACGGCCCGGAGCCGTTCTAATAGCTGATTGCAGCAAAATGCTTCCAGACCACGATGGTCCCAATTTTTTTTTTTTTTTCTTGAAGTCAAAAGGGAGAAACAAACAAAAAAAACCATGTAATGTTTCTGTCGAGATATGCATGAAGCGTTCACAGGACACGCCGAACATATATGTCCACACTCCCACCCACACCTAAGAAATGGAGCGACAGATGGAAGAACGTCCTATCCAAATTTTCAAAAAAAATTTTTTTTAAATTTTTTTTTAATGTCGGATAAAGGGAAGCGCAAACGTTTGCAGTCAGGCTGATTATCTTTTGCTGGGGAGCACAGACAAGCCAAAATGTGAAAAAGGCTTAAAAAAATAATAATAACCCAGAGACACATCTTTAAAAAAAAAAAAAAAAAACGAACGAACAACCAAAAAAGGGCACCTACCTTAGCCGGGGGAGAGCAGCATGGGCTGGAAGTGTTATTTTTATACATCCAGATTTTTCTAGGGAGCCCTGGCCGAGGGTATGATTCAGGACGTGTCAAGTCCAGGCGCCTTGGCTCTCTCCAGGGCCAGCTACAGTGGCTCCCCCGAAGGAATGTGAGGACCACCGGCACCGCCGTTTGGAGGAAATTCGTTGTTTCTGCCGTAAATAGTCTTCGGGGGAGGAAGACACAGCACACAGTCGGAGCAGGAAGGGCAGCGGGAAGGGTCTGAATAAGAGCTCTGTATGGAAAGACAGAAACCGGTCTGCAAGAAAGAGAGAGATTGAAGCGAGAGGTCCCGATGGCTCCCAGCTCCCCCTCTGCTATTGGACCAAACTGAATGAAATTTACAAAGCCAGCAGCCAATGGCTCTCCGCAGTCGGCCCCGTCACTACAGAAACCACAGCCACAGCCACAAGCCGATGCGAAGAGCCGCTAATCCCAGCGCAGACCAGCTGGAGCAGAGCGCTGCCCGGTGCCGCGGCGGCGGGACAGGTGAGCCTGCCGCACTGGGCCGCCGCGCCACACACACGCACGGGAGGGCCTCCTCTCTGCTTTCCCTGCCCTGCTCAGAGGCCCTGCAGAGAACCCCAAACACCGATACTTGCAAACATCTTTAACTCTTTAAGGTCATGCTCTCCCAGCGAGAGTGCCAGCCAGCAGTGTGAGCTATTCCCCGGGGTCAGGGTGCGGAATGCGTTACTGTTTCTGGACGTTATCATGGTGGTTGCATTGGGAAGCGCACACATACACACACACACATCAATGACATACACACAGACAGCAAAAATAGAATGCAGATCCGCAAAGGACCGAACCTCTTCTATGCCCAGGTGATGGGTTAATGCCTTTTGGGATTTGTTCCTTTGTTTCCTTCTTTATACAGTAATGATATTGGTGAATAAAACATTGAGTAACTGTATTTTTATATCTGAAATGTGTGAAGAGAGTAGATCTTAGAGGTTCTCATCACAAGAAAAAAAATGTGTAAGTATATGAGGTGATCACTAAGTTTATGGTGGCAATCATTTTGCAATATACACATAGACCAAATTATATTGTACACCTAAAACTGATACAATGTTCGGTGCCAAGTATATCTCCATACAACTAGGGGGAAATGTTTTTAATAAATAATAAAAAAAAAATTGGAGATGCTGCGAGGATCTGCCAGTGATATATTTAATTTTTTTCACTTCTGGGATCCAGGAGTTAATCTTTTCCAGCCAATTTCAAGCTTGGTAATATGACCTGCTGTTTACCATTGGGTTAGAGGGAGTTGGCTGTAAATTGGGGCAATGTCTGAAGGGCCTCACTGATAAATCTGTAAAACACGACGTAGCGTTGTGGCAATATGAATGCAGATTCTCAAGCCATATTGGGTTCAAGTTACAAACGACCTTAGATGTGCATTCAAATGCTTTGTCTGGCTTTCTGTCTCTGGAAGATGGAGAAGATAAAAGAAACGACCTCGTAATACCACTGTGAGATGCTAGGTAATACGGACTAGGCATGGAAGAAGCTCTAAATAAATGTTTGCTTTTCTTAACGTTATTTCACAAGTCTATGAGTTTATTTATTGAACGACAAAGATAATGTCCTCGATCCACAGGGTCTCCTCACAACTGCTTTCACATTAAGGCAGCAAACTTAGGCATCCAACCGGCTGTCATTATTTGGTGGGATGGCATAATTAGGGATTCCTCACAAGTTTTAGGAGAAGGACTCTCAGGGAGGGGGCATGGCCAGCAGTCGGGAAGATAATGAACGTTGTGTTGGGAACCTAGTTTCAAATCACATGTCTTACCTCTGCTCGCTTTGACCTGTTGGAAAGTTTGTGAGGTTCTATGAATCTTGGGGAATATATCTGTGAAACAGTGATTAAAATAGCTCTCCTGTGGATCTAAAAAAAAAAAAAATGACACAAATGAACTTATTTACAAAACAGAAAGAGACTCACAGACAAAGAAAACAAACCTAGGGTTACCAAAGGGGGACAGTAGGGGAGGGGTAAATTAGGAGTTTGGGATCAACAGATACACACTAGGATATACAGAAGAGATAAACAACAAGGTCCTGCCATATAGCACAGGGAACTACACTCAGTATTTTGTGATAACTTATAATGAAAAAGAATATGAAAAAAATATATGTGTAACTGAATCACTTTGCTGTACACCAGAAACTAACACAACACTGTAAGTCAACTATACCTCAATTTAAAATAAAAGCTTTCCTGTGGGTTCCTAGGGATGACTAAATGACATAATATGCATGAAAATATCCTTTACCAAAGGCTATGTATATATACGTCATGTCTATATTATACACATAGATATATAGAGAGCTATTTATAATCACTTATATACATATATACATAGGTATATTTAAGAAGAAACATACATATGTCTTATGTAAGTATGTATTTTGCTATTATTGAATAGATAGTTAAGATGTAGTAACATAATAGTATTGCTAATAAGTATAGCTTTTCCCTCAAATTAGTAACACCATTATCTATAAATACAAAAATATAAGTATGGACACAGACATATACACTTCCCAGAGTAGAGCCTAGAAGCACAGCCTCAAATTGAACATGACAACTTACAGCAGTTCAGAAGGTCACTGGCTTTGCCACGAAAGCGTGAATTGATTGACTGATTTACAATTTCATCAAGTATCTTTTGAGCACAGGCATGGTCCTAAGCACTAAAAACTGAATCTGTGAGTAGCACACGTCCCTTTGTTTTTGAAGAAGCATACAGTCTAGTGGATAACTGGAGACAATGGCCTAAGGGGGAAAAAATAAAGAAAGATTACCAGGAGGTTATGAATTTCTAGGGATCCTCGTGGTGGAAATGGTGGAGTAAGGGTCTTCAGAGAAAGAGAGCTCTCAGCTGGGAAGGCATTGTAACAGAGAACAGCTACCTTGACTCCATACGGGACCTATTCCTCTAGTTCTCATCTCTGTGCTCTGGGACCCGTGCTTAGGCATGCCCGCTCTGCAACTTTGTAAAGGAATGTTGCCTGTACCCTGAAATATACAGGAGAGCCCACTGTCAAGTCGCTGCCTCGGGGCTTGCCCTTTAAAGGTATAATAAAAAGTTGCAGGACAGAAAGTAACAATTGTCTTGCTGGAGGTCTACAGGAACATTATGACCAGAACGACCACGGACAGCTGCAAAAACAAAAGGCACCAAGAAGTCTGCAACACCCCCTCCCCTTTTAGTATCAAAGAAGCCTAAATTCTAACTCTGGGAAGATGGTTCTTTGGGACACTTATTCCTCCATCTTCCCGGTCCGCTGGCTCTCCAAATAAAGTCCTTAGCCTTTGCCCCAGCGCTTCTCAATTTATTGGCCTGTTGTGCAGTGAGCAGTAACAGGATGGTGAATAGACATTGATCAGGTGCAGAAGTCAAGGGGAAAAAAAAAAATCCATGGAAACAGCATGGATCAATGCAGAGCAGCCACAACTTGTAGGTGGGGATTTGAGGTGCACGGGGTTTGGTGCGGGCAGGGTATAGGGTGTGAAAAGAAGAGAGGTAAGACAAGGGGGTGGAGAATTCTCCTGAGACCTGCTTTTGGAGGATCTCAAATCCCATGCTCAATAGGTGGGATTTATCCAACAGGAAGCGGGCACCAAGAACATATATTCAGTAGCTGGTAGGGGAGGAAGAATCAGATTTGTATTTTAGGACCGTTGCTTTGGTGCAATAGGAAAAATGAGGCAGAGGAGGACAGGCCTGAAAGGAAAGACATGTTTTCTGAGACTGTTGCAAGGAGGGATGTCCTAGAGGAATGAAGTCCTAAATAAGACGGGGAATGAGGGAGGGAGAGCGGAAGGAAGGAAAGAAAAGAAAAGGAAAGAAAGGAAAAAGAAAGAAAATAGCTGTTAGTATTGGTAGAAGAGGTCATTTCTAAACACATTAAGGCAGCGTGTAAAAAAAAATAAAGTGAACTTGGTGACAGAGTTCGGATTAGCGGGTTAAATTTTCCTGTTTGTCTTAGTGTGTAGGGGGATGGGCTGAGTACCAGCTCGCTTCCCTGACCTGTTATCTGGGAGGGGGCAGGCAAGGACATTTTTATGTCTGTCTGAGTGACTATAGAGATTCTTAAAAAAAAAAAAAAAAAAAAAAACTTAAGCAGACAGAGTAATTATTTTAAGAAAAAGTGAATGTGTATTTTTAAGAGTTTATCATTTTCCCTCATCCAAAGTCCCTCACCTCAAACGAGGCTCAGAAAAGCAAGAACCCCACTCAGCGGTTGGTAGAACAGATTGTAACTACAAGGAAAAGTCACAATGTCGTAAATCCAGGATTCCTGGAGGAGATAATTCTTCTTGTTTCCATTTGAAATCTAATTATGGAGTCTGGTGAGTTCAGGACACAGGTCAGAAAAGATGTAACACCGTAAGGTACAGAGACAGCCTCGTTGATACAGGAGCTGGATTTGGTACCAGAAAACAAGAGGAAACCTGAGAGAGAATCAATCTGTAATGCACCATGTGTGATGATTTCAGCTTACTTCCACCAACCACATTCTGATATAATCATGTTCATGTTCCCTGGGGGGCTGGCACATTTAACCCTAAATGCAATATTGGCGAAGCCAGGTAGACAGTCGATCGGGCAAAACTAACTCATGTTGGCTCCACTGGTACAATGGTTACGATGAAACAGAACGTGATTACGTAAGATAAATAATTATTAGTCCAACACGAATATGTACTACTTTATTAATGACCACACACTATTGGAGATATAAATGTGTATAACACACAAGGTGCTTAAAATCCAATAAATCAGGCTCTTCGGTTACTAAAATCCAAGGTCTGTGCCATCTTGGAAGACTGTGAGTGGCATGGTGGGTTTCCTGCAGGGATGATGAGAAACTCCTTCAGAGAGAAACAGGGTTTTCAAGGGGGAACTGGAGAGCAGAGCTGGGAAGTCTCTCCCAGTGGACAACGTCTGGGAGGCAAACAAGACATGGAGTAGGCAGTGGCTCTGCAAGCCGAAGGTGCCTTACGATTAGCTGCGTCACACGTTCAGCAAAGTCCATTCTGTCCTACTTTCTGCTCCGAAGCTCCCAAGAGATCTCGTCATTTCAATGACACAAAGTAAAGTTGACACCAGCTGAAGTAGAATTGTCACGAATTCCAGACTGACGTCCATCATGTCCATGAAGTTTTCTCAGACGAGTTTAGTGTATGTACCTGTTCATACGTGTAACAGTACCTGTGGAAATTTAGTTAGAAGATACACAGAGGGTCTCCACTGGCTTTGGGTGGGAGTCTGCCCCCCAGTCTCCAGCATGACTTTGTCCTTCTGACTGTTATTTTAACCCCTGAAAACAGCATTAATTACGTAAGATGCATACACTGTGCAGAGACACGTGCTGACTTTCCATCTGATTTTTAGAAATTCTTTTCCTAGTTATTATTTCGTCACTGGACATGATTAGCCTAAATGACCTTTAAATGGCCCCGACTTTTAGAAAGGATTCAAGCTCCTGAATTTCACTACATTCCTTGAGGGCGAGAAACCCACTAGCTATGGCTTTTGTATGAAAACCAGGGATACTGGATCCCAAATAGTAGCCCCAAATATTTAGAGTTCATTTTTAAATGACATTTTGCAGCCACTTTCCCATGGTTATTGCCTAAGACTTTATAAACTTCCTATTTCCAGGGTACTTGAAATTTTATATGTATACCTACACATACACACACATATATTTTCAGGCATACATACACACACATATACATATATAAAAAACACACAAAGTGTATGTGTGTGTGTGTGTGTGTATAAAGTAGAGAGTGGTTATATATTATACATAAGGTTATAGGAAATATACTTATGTATAGCATTTATAATTTTTATTATATTTATCTATAATGTAAATGGTTATATACATTATATATGCTGCACAGGCAGACCTCGGAGAGAGTGTGGGTCAGTTCCAGACCACCACAATAAAGAGAATTACAGAAATAAAGAAAGTCACACTTTTTTTTGATCTCCCAGAGCACATGAGTTATGTTTACACTAGACTCTCTAGTCTACTGAGTGTGCGATAACATTCTGTCTAAAAAATTGTCCACATCTTAATTTTAAAAATAAGGTATTGCCAAAAATTGCCAATCATCTCCTGAGCCTTCAGTGAGTTGTAGCAGTAACGTCAAAGGGCCACCACAGATCACACATCACCATACCAAGTAGAATCGTAATGAAAAAGATTGAAATATTCCAATAATTACCAAAATGTGACACAGAGACAGAGAGCGAGCAAACGCTGTTGGAAAAATGGCGCTGATAGACGTGCTTGAAGTCGGGTTGACACAAACCTTTCTTTTGTAAAAAAAAAAAAAAAATGCAGTATCTGTGAAGCACAATAAAGCAAAATGCAATAAAATGAGGTCTCCTTGTATAGTATTATATATGATATATGTATATGGGGTTGTATATATAAAATATATGATCTATCTCTAGTTTATAGGTAAATATAACTATATTATATTATTATATTATAATATATAATATAATAGTTATATTTACCTATAAACTAGAGACAGCATGTGTCTCTGCATATATATATATGCATATATATTATATATTATATATATATTATTTATATATATTATATATTATATATATGCATATATATATATATTATATGTTTTAGAGGCATGTTTATATTCCCAGCATGGTTGCTTGATTCTTGATGCTCTGCCTGGATCCCTGTCCTATGTATAAACACTCCCTCTCTACCTACTTCCCTACTTTTTGCTTCAGATCGTCTATGTTTACAAAGAAAGAAGTTTAGTATTGGGGGGATGAGGGACACAAAGTAGGGACACTGGCATAGATGAGGTTTGTTTATTGATGCAAGAAGCCTTCTGTCTTGTTCATGACTTGTATCAGCTCTACCAGGAGGGAAATAGAACATCTCTGGTGAAGGCAACGTGGCTGAAAATTTCAGTTTAAAGAAAATGAGGTTGAGCAAAACATTATGAGTATAGTTGCTGTCTTTTACCCTTTCAACCTCAAGATTTGGAATTTTTTCATTAAAATAATCATTTCAGTTGGTGTTTTTCTTTTTAATTCATCCTTGAGGAGAGGAAAGTGTTACACATTGTCCTTTGCATGTGGATTTGCATACATTTGGTACCAGAGCAGGAAGAAGACGTAAATTAACACAGATGGATTGGTTTTTAATAGGGGTCAACTTCTGTAATAAGGCATTGGGCCATGAGTAATAAGGTAACACATTCTGAGAACAGTCATGCCCACAGTTACACAGAAAACAGCCAAACCTGTGTCATATCTTCATTTCAAGAACCTGATGGTGCCGTTTGGCCAATACTCAGGGAAGAACCAAACTCCTCAGCCCAACAGCCTGTGAGAAACTGACTCTCACCAACCAGCATGTGATCGTGGAAGTAGATTCTTCCCCACTCGACTCTTCTGATGAGACCCCAGCCCCAGCGGGTGCCTGGACTGCAGCCTCCGAACTTCTTTTGCAGAGGACTCGGCTAAGTTGTAGCCAGTGTGTGTCTCAGCCTCTACGGCTGGTAATTTGTTACACTGTGACAGACAGCTCATATTACTTACAGAAATAGGTATGCCTGCCTGCACGCACAGATGGACAAAGACGCAGCAAGCAAGCTGTAGCAAACAGGACCGTAAAAGAACGGTGACCGAGTCCAACGGACACGCTGAACAGTTTACATTTTGCAGCATGGTTGGGACAGCTCTTTTAGAGGCACCGTAGATGAATGAACCAGACGCACAAGTGCATTATGTGCTCGTGGAGACTGCCAAAAGGCATCAAATTAGGGAGAGGCACAACGTGACAACCGGATCTGTAATTCCTGCCTCCGGCGAAATAGATTTCCTGCACTCTGGCTGAAAACTGTTTAACTGTCTCGCCCACAGCCTTGATGTTTTCACAGTGCAGCGCATCACGGAGGGATCAGGGAACACATGCCCTCTCTGGTCAGCCCTGTGCTAACCAGGGTGTTAGAGTCTGAGAGATACTCTTCTACTCCAAAGGATTTATAATTTCCAGCTCTCTCCTCCCGCATCCTCCTTCAGAAAAAACTCATCATTCCACTTCCACTGGTCTCAAAGCATGTTGATCTTCTGACAACACTTAAACCACCTACTGCCGGTGGCACATAGAGGGTGTGTGTGTGTGTGTGTGTGTATCTTGTCCAGTGCACTGTAGGCTGCATTTTGTCTATCCCTAGCACCTCACTTTTAAAATGTTATTTTTAACATAGCAGAAGTTGAATTGTTTCATCTTCATTCATTTCCTTTCCTTGGCTTTAATAATTATTTTATTTTTGTTTTAATTTTTTAAATAAAGCCAATTTTATGGCTGGAAGTGACATACAGGTTAGGAAGTTCTTTCTTGATGGAGGTCCTGGCAATTGAACCCAGGACCACGTGCCTGCTAAGCACGCGCTCTACCACTGAGCCATTACCCGCCCGTTCATCCACGTTCAATTCAAAAATTGGGCAGATTCCTGATAGCATCAGTGGAAATGTGCCAGGAAGGACGGATGTTACCTTGTCTTCCCATGTCTCCTTCCTGAGGGTTCACATGTCCACCCTGGGGCGGCCACGATGAAGTCATTTGCACACATGATCTAATCCCAGTGTACAGTCATGCGCCTCCTGGTGTGAAATGAAGCCACACGGCTGTATCAATCGCACGAAAGGGTTGAAGTCCCCGGTCAACAGAAGCCTCGTGCCCACTGCATCACCGTTCTTAAGTCAACCTCAAATATCACCAGAGTCATTAAGGTCCGTAGATCCTTGACAGGGATTGCCAACAAGCCTTCACTGTAGCAATCGGGGACCAACAGTCTTTAGTGGGAGCTCCTAGCTCATGGGTGACAAGACTGCAAAGGGACAGTTATTCCAAGTTGGCCAATTTAAAGCAAATAAAAGTCACGCACAGATCATATTTTAAAATGCACACTGGAAGTGTGTCTCCTTCTCCTCTGTCTGTGTCTCTCTGTGTCGCTCCCTCTCACGCACACACGCGCACACACACACGTCTATTCCCTGCGCAGGACTGGGCAGTGAGAAGCAGGGATGAGCTCATTCTGCGGCTTCTCCTGGTCCTCGCAGGGGCCTCACAGGCCCTTCTGGGCCTCGTGCTGCACCACCTTTTCCCTCGAGAGGCCCTGGATGGCCGCAGACCTCTGCCTCCCCCGGACCCATCCGTCCGTCTCCGGGCACATGGAGCTGCCCCTTCCAGGAGACCCCCTGCCTTGGCTCATCGCCAGTCCCTGCAGCCACCCCACAAGCCTGGAAGGCTAGGGCAGAGGATGAGAGCCAGGAGGTTGAGGGGTCACGTGTCCGAGGACCCCGGTCTGAGCTGCTTTCGGCCCTAAGCAATCACTGTGGTGGTTTCTCTTTCTTATGTGTTAAAAGCAATCATTCTTTCAGTGCATAGACTCTTATGTTAAAAGAGTCCATGGCTTTTATAACCTTTTTGTTTAGTGTATCTTCATTGGCTTTCACATCTAACCAGAGGCTCAAAAATTGCAAATGTTCCATATGTTTGATGCCCCCTGGCCCTGCCCACCTGCCTGCTTTCCCCCTGTGTTTCGGGAGAGCAGTTCTAAGGCTGCAGAATGGTTGCCCCAGAGGACCTTCCCCTCGAGTCTGTCTGCTCTGTGTAAACAGGAACGCTGCACACGAACAAGGTAGCCATGTGCAGCCCGCAAGAGTTTTGCTCATCCGGGGTCTGGCACTTTAAATCCGAGGGGTAGACATGCAATCTTTGCTGGGCTGCAGAGGCTGGGTCTTCCTGGGGTTCATCAGTCTGCACCCCGTCTGCCTTGTGAGACGAGGAGAGCTGTCTTTCCTCTGGAGGCTCACTCCTCAACCATCTGGCTTCTTTCAAGCCACTTTTTTTTTCTTAATTAATGACACACACGTTGATTTCTCATGGAAGTCCAACACCCAGCATTGGCTTAGACCCTAGATAATAAGGCAGTTTGGAAATTCCTAGAGAAAGAGACTCTTCTCTGCGCCTTCCACTCCAGACTTTTGCTCCTAAGTGTATTTCCAGTTTCAGGGGGTTTGGCGGTCACGGGGGTCTAGGTATTGTAAATCCACCTGCCAGTTGTGCTGAAGTTTAAAAAAGAGAAAGAAAGGGGAAAAAGAGAAAGAGTGAGGCAGAGAGAGAGGGGGAGAAAAGAAGGAAGGAGGGACAGAGGGAAAGAGGTGAGGAAGACAAGGAGGAAGGAAGGAAGGAAGGAAGGAAGGAAGGAAGGAAGGATGGAAGAAGGAAGGAGGAAGGATGGAAGGAAGGAAGGAAGGAAGGAAGGAAGGAAGGAATGATGGAAAGAAGGAAGGATGGAAGGAAGGAAGGAAGGAAGGAAGGAAGGAAGGAAGGAAGGAAGGAAGGAAGGAAAGGAAAGGAAAGAAGGAAGGAAAGGAAGGAAAGAAGGAAACAAGAAATGAAAAGAGAGAGAGACAGAAAGACAGAGACCAGAATCCTAAGTGAATCATTTTCCCCTCAAATTGTTTTCCACATCTGGGTCTAGTTGGTCCCATGCCAGTAGACATTGCACCTTAAATACCATGTATTAACTCAATCCTTTTTTAAAAACATTTTATTTTTTATTTATTTTTATTTTTATTTAATGGTTTTTATTTTTTGGGTGGGGAGGTAATCAGCTTTCATTAATTTATTTTAACGGAGGTGCTGAGGATGGAACCCAGGACCTCGTGCCTGCTAAGCACACGCTGCACCAGTGAGTTGTACCCTCCCCTCAAATTCAATCTTATACGAACCTCATGAAAATATTTAGCCTTACATCAAGAGTTTAAGTTTGCCAGTGACATGACTAATATCTAATTATACAGACACAGCAGAGACATAAAGAAGGCAGACAATCTGCAAGATGTCCCTAATCTGTGCTCAATTTCTGGCTTCTCCGAGAAGAGGTCAGGACCTCTGCATTTGGGGAAAGGACTGGTGAGTAAGGAAAGCCAGGACTCCCACCCATTTTAGAAAAATAGGAAATGCATGATTGAAACGACCTCGTCTTTGCTTTTCCTCACGTTTTGAATCGGGCCTCATGTCTTTGTTGGTCTTGAAACTCCAGAAGCTCCTAGATGTTCCCTGTGGGGTGGAGACCCTCAGGGCTAAAGCAGCGGATGGAACTGGCAACATAGAAACAGAAACAAAACTTGTGAGGACAGGCAGGAGGAAGAACATGATGTGTTCCTTCATCCTTCGGGATCCCAGTCAGCCGGCTAAGAACGCACAAGGGAGATGAACGTTCTTGCCTTCCAGCTTCCACTTTGCAAAATTGGAAAAAAAAAAATTTTGTTGGGTTCATCCTTAACTGAAGAGTTCCTTAGGGGATGGGTGATGGGAAATACTTTCCATCGGGCTCTGTCCTGTAGGACTTTTGAGAGGGGCACTCGCCCTTCGCATGTTCTGCATTATCTTTCCAAGAATATCTGCACAGTCAACAGTGTGGGAAGACGGAACAGTGTCTCCTTACAGCACAAATGCTTTCCCTTTCTTCCTTCCTTCCTTCCTTCCTTTCCTTCCTTCCTTTCCTTTCCTTCCTTCCTTTCCTTTCCTTCCTTTCCTTCCTTCCTTCCCTTCCTTCCCTTTCTTCCTTTCTTTCTTTCTTTCTTTCTTTCTTTCTTTCTTTCTTTCTTTCTTTCTTTCTTTCTTTCTTTCTTTCTTTCTTTCTCATGGGGGAAGGTAATTAGGTTTATTTATTTATTATTTATTTGTTTATTTATTTACTTTCTAATGGAGGTGCTGGGGACTGACCTAGGACCTCGTGCGTGCTAAGCATGCACTCTACCACTGAGGTATACCCTCCCAGCAAATGCAGGGTTTTTTTTTTTTGCTGCCTATTATAAAATGCATGACTTATGTCAAGTCAGGATGCATGGGAAGTAGCCACCTGGGCTTCAGGGTGCCCCCCTTTTGGAACTTGGAAGGCGAAGACCGTCTACGGCACCATGCTGACAAGGCTGCTTGCTGTGGGTAAAGAGTAACAGGTTTTCGTCTGTGACACAGGGGTTTCATGTCTTCTGCCAGCATCATCAAACTGGGGCTGGCTATCTTGTTGGCTATCATGCTGAGTAAAATCTCAGACTGCATGCTCCCTAGTTCTGGAAAGGGTACAGCATTCCAGGAAAAACACTGCCCAGTAAGGTGAAGACTCTCTGACTCTGTGTTCACGTGAACCATCTTGCATTCCTTTAAATGTCTCCTCCGCCACACCCAGTCCTAGAAAGCCATCATTCTAGCAAGTGTGAAAGGATACTGTTCAAAAGGCACCTCCAACAGTTGATTTTTTTTTTTTAACGCATGGACAGGGCAGTGCAGGAAGGCTCGTCAGAGAGAGGAACAGAGTTTCCCACACACATCACCTTATGGTTTGCAGCAAGTGGAAGAAGATGGCATTTAAGGTCTCCCATAACCAGGATGAGGAGAGGAAGCCTTAGAGGCTGCGTGAAGCAGGCTTTTGATTTACGGAGCTAATGAAGGACAGGGCAGGACTTCAAAGAACACTCAGTTTTTCCACGGAAGCAGAGGCAACAAAAGACGTCAGCAAGATATTAAAGAAGAATTTCAAGTAATATGGCTTAGCTAATGAGGAACGGGAAAGGGCAGTGGCCAACAGTAATCTAAACCAGAAAATCTGCATTCTCAACAGGGCGATGCCACTTCCAAGGGGGTAAAAACTAGTTCTTCTTTTTTTTTTTTTTTTTGGCATTGCTTTTTATTGAAGTACAGTCAGTTTACAATGTTGTGTCCATTTCTGGTGCACAGCATCATATTTCAGTCATACATATACAGATGTATATTCATTTGAAGATTCTTTTTCATTATAAGTTACTACAAGATGTTGACTATAGTTCCCCGTGCTGTACAGTAGAAACTTGCTGTTTATCTATTTTACATATAGTGGTTAGTATTTGCACATCTCCAACTCCCAATTTATCCCTTCCCACCCCCTTCCCCTCCTGGTAGCCATAAGTTTGTTCTCCATGTCTGTGAGTCTGCTTTCTGTTCTGTAAATAAGTTCATCTGTGTCTTTTTTTTTTTTTTTTTAGATTCCACATATAAGTGATATCATATGGTATTTTTCTTTTTCTGTCTGACTTACTTTACTTGGAATGGCAATTTCCAGGTCCATCCATGGTGCTGCAAATGGCATTTTTATTCTTTTTCATGACTGAGTAGTATTCCATTGTATAAATGTACCTAGTCATCTGTTGATGGACACTTAGGTTGTTTGGTTCTTGAGGGATTAAAAAAACCTTACTCTTTGAGTGTATAAAGATACACACACACACACACACACACACACACACACCCCATACCTAAGCAAATGCAGAGTATACCTGTGGTATTGAAATAACATGAAGATGGGAAATTAGGCAAAAGGTCTAAAAATTCTCGCTGGGGGTGGAGGCTGAATAAGGAACAGGCTGAGAAACACTGCTAGCAGACACTGAATCTGTGGGTGGAGGGGGAAACTGCGTATTACTGTTTCTTCAAATAGCACCACCAGCCACTCACCTAAAGTAAGAAAATAAAAATTTTTTAATCAATCTGTACAAGCTCCATATAGTGCAGGACAGTTTAATGAGATCAACCAACGGTATTAAGGCATGGTCCACAGGAAACGTGTATTTATACACATGGAAAACATACATGTGAAGCATGATGTCTGCAGACAAATAGTTAACCATCAGGTCTGTGGGGCAAGGGGATGTGGTTTGTGGCATTTGATGATTTCCTTGCATCCTGGCCAGTTTCCTATAGAAATGTGAAGTTCCAGAACTTTGAAATTGGACGATGTTTAGTGGCATTTGATGATACCAGATTTCCACCAAGAAGGTACAGTAGATTCGATAAATAACTCAAGAGCACGGAGAATCACAAAATGCTGCAAAATCGTGAGCGATGACTTGCAAGCATTTGTCAGCATTTTAAGTGATGCATTTAATTTTAAGATTCTATAATGAAGTTTTCCACGGAGGGCTCCACTGAACACACTTTCAAAATTCCTGCAACGTGAGCCAGTGGCGATCACAAGACGGCTTGAACCGAGCCCAGAACAGCGCAGACACGCCTGGAGGGAACGGCGGACGGTGTGCACAGGCCTCGACAGGCAGGCTGCCCTTCAAGGAATCAAAAATCAATTGCTCGAGGCATCAACTATTCAAATTAAGAAGAGTTCAACCAAATCTAGCGTCAGGTTCCTTCAGTTGTGTCCATACCTGCCTGGTTGCTGAGTTTCACTTTCTCTTTGCTGAGTTTCTCTCGGTTTTGATGGTTTTCCGCAAACTCAGCCGGTCCCAGGTCATTTTACTGTTACTCTATGTAGAACAGTCACATTATTGTAGCTAGACTCATGCAAAGCCTTTTAATCTGACCTCTGTGGCTTTTCGGTAAGGAGCCAGAACTTTTTTTTTTTTTTTTTTTTTTTAAAGGAAACGTGCTTTCCGGTCATTGAGTTTTCATATTTAAGAAGTTAAGTAACTCTTCGAAATGAAACTCCACCAAACCTATCATGTGAACATGCACATTTAGGTTTAAATAAAAATGCAGATGTGGCTATAATGCAGTGACTCATTGGTTACTGTCCTCTTCTGAAATCCTCTTCTCCAAAGGAGATGAGGTCAAATTTTTATGATTTTGGGGGTGGGAGTGAGGATGGTGTGGCTGAGAGAGAAACTGAGGCATGGGAATTCATTATGAGGTGTAAGAGATATTAAAGTTGTTTGCATTGAAGCTTCAGTGTATTCGGTTGTATCTTCTTGTCATTTATACAGTTTATTTGTTCTTTTTACTGATGATGTTTGAGGATTTTCTTTCTTTTCTTTTTTTAGTGGGGAAGTAATTTGGTTAATTAATTTATTTTTAGAGGAGGGACTGGGGATTGAACCCAAGACCTCGTTCACGCTAAGCACGCGCTCTACCACTTGAGCTGTACCCTCTCCCCCTTGAAGATTCTCTATTAACCTGCTTTAGAAATTTTATATGTTAATAAAATGAACAATGAACAAAATGCAAGCGATTGTTTTTCTCGGCGCACAGAAGCTCCCAGCCATAGGCATTTCCCCCAGTGATCTGAGAGCAGAATCAGGAGCAAGAGACCTCCAACTGGGGATGCGCCAGACCCAGCTTCGTAGATATTCCCACAGCCCTGCAGTGAGTCATCCAGAGAACCGTCTGCATCCGTCAGTCTAACTCAAGCATTAGCAAAACTTTCCCGTCTTATTCATAAGCCAGTGTTATTAAACCGCAATTAAAGAACACAAACATCAAAAGCAATCTTTTTTTTTCCTGTGCGATTACGGAGGTTTGTTTTGTTGACGGAGAGGAATTTAAACCTTTATCTCACCCTGGAAAGGGATTAATAATGGCAACACAAAATTTCAACCGATTTTTAGGAAACCCTCGTACAAGATTTAGTTCTTAGAATGCCTCCCACTTGCCCTCACTGAAGGAGACATTTCAGTAAACGTCACATGGTGATGGAATTTGGGCATTTGCCGCAGATGAATATTTCATCTTACGAGCAGAGGGGAAGAAAAAGACAGGCAGGAAACGATTTGTGAATGTGAACTATTGGAATGTGCTAAATTCGATTTCTTGCGTTCCGTTATGGGGAGGTGGAAATGCAGGGAGCTTTCGCCGAGCATATCAAGGCCATTAGTCAGCCTGAGAAGCATGGTTCCTACTTTTATAGAGAAGCACTTGACATGTTTTGTTGGTCAAGTTGGATGTTTTAAAAACACTTATCAAAATGATGTTCCATTAAAAAAAAAAAAAAAAAGCAATGCAAAGCCCCTAGTTTTACTACCAGGGAAATTTCTGGGAAGGCAAATGCCTGAGATCAAAGACCTGTCCGCTGGCATTCATGGCAAACTTAGCATTTCTTCAAACGAGTTCTCCTTTGTCTGTCATGCAGGGGGCGTGGCTAACAATTTTACTGGGGATGAAAAGTCAGAAAGCTACAGTTAAAATAGGTTATGTTTTGAAAAAAAAAAAAAAAACAAACGTGCTAGAGGGCACTTGGGTGTATTTCCAGAACAGGGTAGAACTATGGTGAGTTATATGTTTACACTGTGAAAAAGTCAGTGAGCTTGCGGTGGCCAATTGTGTGTGTTGAGAGCAAGTGGGTGAGCTGCCGTGTGTGTGTTATTTTAGGACGTGGATAATCTTGATGAGTTTTCCACTGGCAGAGTCAATCATGGCACATTTCCTCTGCTTCTCAAATGCTGGAGACCTTTAACCACCTCGAAATAATCATCTCCTTACTGTTGGAAAACTGGCTCCCTCTTTGCCAGCCTGCGTGTGTGCTAGACTTTAAGCGAGCGAGCTGCCCTCAGACGTGCGTGGGTAAGTTTCAGTTGTGAACAACCGGGTTTTCCCAGTCGGCGTTGGCTGTTACCATCAGGATGGAGCTGGCTGCATCTACCTTGGGAAGCCGTCTGAATAGTGTCCATTTTAAGGATGTGCAAATATGAGGGCTCGGAGAGAATTTTAGCTGAGGACAAGAGTTCCGGGGGAACCTTCAGTGGCCACAAGGAACCCAGCTTCATTTTAATATTTTGCAAACCTCATGGGGGTCAGCCACACTGCTGTCGGAATTTTCCGGGGACCTTGTCCTATTGAGATAAATAAATATATAGTGTATGACCACCAATGGGAGGAGGGTCTTCCCTTGGGAACTTCTCATCTGGGAAATACAAGGCAGGGGACAAATGATCTCTCATAGTCCCATCTCACCCTCAAAGAGTCTTCTGGCTAAACCACGGGTTGAAATACTCAAGTGTTTATCCGCAAACAAATTCACATACAGTCAAGAGACACACTGAAGATAGACAGCGACTGTGGCTTTAGCTAAGAAAACCTGAAACCAGAGACAGTTGATTCTGTTCCTCGGTAAGTCAGAGCTCACACAAAGCTGAAATTAAAGTTTTTTGTTTTTTTTTTTTAAAGAATAGGATTGGCTATCCCAACAGGTCTGTGGTGATCTGAATGGAAGGTACACTCAATCTGTTTTGGGAGACCTTGAAATTGAACCACCAATTTGGTCTGGCCGTTAAGTCAGTTTTATTTTGGTCTCAGCATTAGCAGAAGCTTCAACCAGTTTGAAATATTTTTTTAAAAAAAAGAAAGAAACTTTTCAACTTAGTGTTTGGCTTTATTTAGAAAACATTTTGATTTTAAGACTGTAAAAATAATAACTAAAGCACATGAGCACTTTTCTCCCCAGAAACTGAAATATGAAAAACTATGTGAAGAATTCAAGACTATTTATCTCCACTTTGATATAGTAGGATTTCCCACCCTGTGTTTAAGCTTTTCTTCTTCCCATTTCATTCTTTTTTTTAATTAAATGTTTTGGGTTTTTTTTTTTTTTTTTTTTTTTTTTGGCGAGTGGTGGTATTAGGTTCATTTATTTATTTATTTTTAGAGGAGGCACTGGGGATCGAACCCAGGACCTCCTGCATGCTAAGCAGGCACTGAACCACTGAGCTACACCCTCCTCCCCTCCCAGTTCATTCTTTAAAAAAAAAAAAAATTAAGAGACAAAAATAGAGGCAACTTAGTTAAGTCAGGCTTCAAACAATGACGTCATTGACTTAAATGACTATCTTTGTTAAGAGTGGTAAGACCGATTGTTATGTATGCCCTGTTCTAAATGCATGCCCTTGGTTTCATTCCGCAGACAAAACATCCAGCGTGACAATTTAAACTCTCTGATACGTCTTCATTTTCCTTCAGGCACTGCATTCAGCATAATTAACATGCATTTCCTGGAAGGGTGGGCTTACTCTGTGGCAAAATTCCAGTACATACGGTCAGGATCAGTACAACCGTTCCCAGCAGTAGAGTCAGGGCTGTGTGGGCCTAAAATAATCCGGGAAAGTTGACTGTGCGATTGGGCATTCTTTGTTTTTTCAGCCAACAGATAAAAAGGTAAAGGGAAAAAAAAATTTTTAATTGAAGTGTAGTTGATTTACAATGTTGGTTTCAGGTGTGCAGCAAAGTGATTCGGTTATACCTATGCATACATACACATTTTCTTTTCAGATTTTTTCCCATTTTATGTTATTACAAGAAATGGAATATGGTTCCCTGTGCTGTACAGTAGGACCCTGTTGTTTATCTGTTTTACATATAGTGGTTTGTACCTGCTAATCCCAAACTCCTAATTTATCCATCCCCATCCCCTTTCCCCTTTGGTAACCATAAGTTTGTCTTCTATGTCTGTGAGTGTGTTTCCTATTTGTAAATAAGTTCACGTGTGTCTTTTTTTTTTAATATATATATTCCACATATAAGTGATATCATATAGTATTTTTTTCTCTTTCTGACTTACTTCACTTAGTATGATCATCTCTAGGTCCATCCATGTTGCTGCAAATGGCATTATTTTATTCTTTTTTATGGCTGAGTAGTACTCCACTGTATAAATAGAGCACAGCTTATTTATCCAGGCATCTGTCAATGGAGAGATTTCGGTTGCTTCCATGTCCTGGCTAGCGTAAATAGTTCAGCTGTTGTTTTGATGTTGGAATAACTCAAAGTGTGTAAAATGTGGCTAGCTCTCCTGATGCAACCTCAAAGCCACTTGTTAACTGGGTGAACTGGTTAAGTGACTTCTCAGACAATGGCTGAATCAAATGCACATACAAAGACAGGGCTGTGTGTCTATTAATCCCCAACCCCTAATGTACCCCTCTCCGCCCTTTCCCCTTTAGTCACCATAGTTTGTTTTCTAAGTCTGTGTGAGTATGACTTTGGTTTGAAAATAGAACTTGTATCATTTTTTTTAAATCCACATATTTTTAATGAATGAAACATTAAAATAATTTACAACAAAAATAACATGAAGAGAGATTGGGTACCCTAAGCATTCAACGGCAGGGAATTACGGTCAGACTGTCTGTTGGTCATTAGAAAGCGGATGCTTGCAAAGAGGAGTTGGTTCTGACACCAAGGATGGAATGAGCAGGAGAAATGACTGAGACAAGCGGCTTTCTTCAAGTAACCCTTTATCAACGGACATCAGCCTGTGAACTGAAGACGTGGCGCTGACTGCAGAATCATTTTCACCTTGGGGGCAATCTCATCCCGGCGACTAAGTTGTGGGCAAGACCGTATCTGTTAATTACTTATAAAAAGGCAGAATGAGGGAGGGCCAAGATAGTCAAACTCCGTTTCTTTTCAGGGGGGTGGGCGGCAATGCAAAGGATACGTGTCTTCCTTCGAGGATCGAAGAGTCACATCTGAGCCACACAAAACCCCTTCCACGGGATCTGCATTCGCAGTGGAGAGCATGTACTACTGCACGTGCAAAAGATCGCAGCCATGTCAGGAAACGAAGGACACTGCGGCCACCAAGTCATCAGCCCCTACTAAGCTGTGCACCCCATCCCCACCCCCAACAGGGAGCAGAGGGAACTCAGGGTGGAGACAAGCAGGCGCCCGGCCTCTGCAGCCACCCCCAACGGTGCACCTGGAAGGAACTCAGAATATGAAAGAACAGGGCACTGGCCCCCCCGATTGCAAAGGAATGATGTCAATGAGCCCAGAGCTTTCTGCCTTCCTATACGTAGAAAAGCGCTAACTTCTTTAACTTGAGACGTCTGGTTTTCTTTAATTAACAGTAATGTTTTGATGATCTGACTACCTGTTCTTTGTTGCAAAAAAAAAAAAACCCAAAAACCAAAAAATCTTTATATATCCTGGCTTCTCCTCTGCCTGGGTGCACCAGTTTCTTTGCGCGATCCGAGATGCTGGCCCCCAGGCTCAGGCCGTCCGGAAGTCCGCCCGATGAAGGAATCACAACCCTGAACTTGCAGGCTGTGCATTTCATTTCTGTTGACACTACAAAGACAGTCTTTTTGTTCCTTTGTGTTCTTCTGCTGAAAAATCCAGAGACTTGGGCAAGAGAGGAATTCCTATTACCCTGTGATTTTTACACAGGACTTGTTTGAACTTGAACGACAAATGTGTGCGAATTAGCTCTCAGATCCTGTTTTTCCGAATCTAATGCTGTTCCTCTTGAGGTTGTAAAAAAAAATTTAAATGCTATTTAAAAAATCAGTCTGCGGTAATGGGAAAAAAATATGAAAACGTATGTATATGCGTATACATGTATACAGTATATGCATGACTGGGACACTGTGCTGCACACCAGAGATGGACAGAGTGTAACTGACTGTACTCCAATAATAATAATAATAAAAAAATCAGCTGCAGTGATCTGCACATCCTAAGTGAGCGTCAAGCATCAGAGCAAAGGAGAGTCTTGTCCTTAATGGGGAAGTTTGGCAAACAAAGCTCCCTGGGCCAAGCCCAACCTCCACCGGTATCTGCCTGGCTACGAGCTTTGTAAGGATGGTACATTTGCAGTAAAGAAATCTCTACTGACAAGTGAAAAACTTACGAAAATTAAATTCTAGCGTCTACCGAGAAAGCTTTACTGGGACACGGCCACGCCTGTCCCGGCCTCTCTGTGCTGCTTTATAGTGCCTTGGGAGCTGAGAGGTTGCAACAGAGCATCGCGCCAGGAAAGTCTAAAAGAAACTGCCATCCGTGCCGTGACCGTCTAGGTGTAGGGACACACATTGAAGTACCTCCTCCTCGGGTGTGCCCCGTGGTGTCTCTGGTCCTGGCCTGGAACAGGGTTTCAGGAGGATGAAGCCAAGGAAGGGTGCAGCCCCAGCCCCACAGGCTGACCACCCAGAGTCTGCAAGCCCCGTTAACCCTATGAGAAGGGTCGTGGGCCACCGAAGCAGCATGTGGGATGAGCCCTTGACCCCTCAACGGGTGCCTCTCACAAGGGGAGGTCAAAAACCAAGAGGATTTCAGTGCAGGCTTGCGGGTGACCCTCAGTTACCTCGTGCAGCTACAAAGTGGAAAATACTCAGGTACGTGATCTGCACGTTGTCAAGGGTCGCTCAACGTCCTCCCCACGATTAACCGAAACTTGCCCTCTTCTCTTAGCTCTAAAGCATTTGCAACATCTACGCCTGACACTGCTCTCCAAACATATTTTTGGACACAGAGAGGCGATAGGGAAACAATAATGTTTTCAAAAATTGCCAAACGGATTCCGAAGAAAGTCTTATTTCAGAGAAAATAATTAAATGAATGTTGTTTTCTCTTTAATTGCTTCACACTTAAAATCAAAACGTGTTCGGGTTAATACTCCTCTGCTTCTAATTGAATTTTCACAGCTCCCTTTTATTCTAAGACGGGGGCATGAGGCAGGGTACTGACTTGCATGTGATTATTACATTGTGATACAAAACTACACCATCAAAGAGAACGCAGCAACAGTAATTCTTCTCTCCTCTTCTTGTGGAATTTCACTCAGCCTAGCAACGCCCTCAGATGGGAGCGGATGTAGTCATAAGGATCACAAGTCTGTTTCTATTTTTCGGTTATAAACAACCTTCAAAGAGTTAAATTGCAGTTACATGGCTTGAGAAAAATAAAGTCAGACATTGCTTGAAAAGACACATGCACTCTAATGTTTATAGCAGTACTGTTTACAACGGCCGAGACATGGAAATAACCTTAATGTCCATCGACAGATGACTGGATAAAGAAGCTGTGGTCTATTTAGACAACGGAATACTACTCAGCTATAAAAAAGAATGAAATCATGCCATTGGCAGCAACATGGACGGACCTGGAGATCATCATACTAAGTGAAGTCAGTCAGACAGAGAAAGACAAATATATGATATCACTTATGTGTGGAATCTAAAAAAATGATGCAAATGAACTTACTTACAAAACAGAAACAGACTCACAGACATGGAAAACAAACTTACGGTTACCAAAGAGGAAACGGGGGGTGGGATAAATTTTAGGATTAGCAGATACAAATTATTATGCATAAAATAGATAAACAACAAGGTCCTACAGTATAGTACAAGGAACTGTATTCATTATCTTATAGTAACTTATAATGGAAAAATATGAAAAAGAATGTATGTATATATGTTTGTGTGTATATAAATGAATCACTATGCTGTACACCAGAAACTAACACCATGTTGTAAATCAACCATAATTCAATGAAAAAAAGAACTCTGTCTTATATATGTACCTATTAAATTACTCAAGATGTACTTTTCAGATGGACATTTACAACAAATCTAGGTATACTGTTACATCTTTCTATTGACTTCATCAACCATGGTTTTGTTTGACGAATATCACTTTTTTTCCCCTGGAAATCTCATGAGATCTGCTGTTGTGAAATAAAGGCCCTTTAAATCCATGTCAACTTAGAATGATTTGTGTTTTTTTTTTAACTTTATGACACCTATTTATCCTATGTCATTCTTTTTTTTCTATCTGAAGTATAGTCAGTTACAATATGTCCATTTCTGGTCTACAGCATAATGTCCCAGTCATGCTATATGTGTGTGTGTGTGTGTGTGTGTGTATAAAAACATACATTCATTTTCATATTCTTTTTCATTAAAGGTTTTCACAAGATACTGAATATAGTTCCCTGTGCTGTACAGAAGAACTTTGTTTTTTATCTATTTATATACATATAGAATGATTTTTTAAAAACCTGCGCCTGAAATTTCAACATCAACATAGAAAATCACAATTAGTGAGCTCACCTTATTTTTACCTTTTTCTGCGATATTTTTTTCATGCCTCATCTCCTGCCCTGATGCTTTAGAGAACCTGTAAATCAATGTATTTTCTCGTTCCATATGGCTTCTGCATACTATTGGGCAGTGTCTGAGTGGCCCGAAAGATATTTCTGAGAATAATGCTTTTTTTTGGAATGGATGCTTCTACAGGTAAACATGTTAGAAACACAGCAATGAAGAACAAGTACTCCTATCACAGAAGAAAATCAATCAACAATCTAAGTCCTGACAACTTTGCAGCCTTGTTCCTGCAGGATTTCAGCACCCAGAGGGTCTGACCATGCTGTGCTGTGCTCAACATACAGGATCACCTTCAAAAACTATGACCTTACTTGTGGAAAATCAGAATTTATGAGATAATCTGAGTAATTTTAGGGTCTCTATGAACATAACAGTAGGTAGGGGCCACAACTGGCCAGAGAAATCAGTGAATCAAACAATTTCCAGAAGGCTTGTCCTCAAACCGAGAATTTTAAATCATTCTCCCGTGTTTTTGTTTTTTTAATAATGATCTAAATTTTGTTTCTACGTTCCATCTTCCACCCACTGTATCCTGCATGTTTTCACAGGTCTCAGGTACACTGTGATTTATTTAAAGTGTGTGTCTATTTTATGTTTTTTTTAGGGCCAATACCTTATATAATTGCACAGTGAACAGTGAACAATGTCTGGATGATTTTGATTCTTTGGAAATTTTTTTTTTTTTTTTGAGATTTGCTTTCCGGCACATAATTCAGATCAGCACAGGTTAAATGTTGTATATGAATCCGATGCCTTGCAAAAATAATGCGTAATGCGTTTTTTTGTTCTATGTGCCGATTTCACTGCCTTTGGGGGGATATATTAGCTCAAGCGTGTTCACTACGACCTTCCAGGCTTTCTCTCTGTGGTCGTATTTCTGTCTGTTTCCATTTGCAATACTTGCCAGAGCTTGACTCGGTTCTCCCACTGAAGACGTGGTTTAAAAAGACCTTTGGGTAACTCTGTCATTTTAAGCTTTATCTGGGTCAAGACTGTTGTCAGCATGAGAACACAACTTTGAGATTATCATGGATGTTTAGTGAGTTTTTTGGGGTTTTTCTGGGTTTTTGTTTTGTTTTGTGTTTTTTGGATGGTGTGATACCTCGATGCCTTGCTTTGGTCTCCAAGTCAGTCATAGGTCAGTTTCATTTTGGATACTGTTTTCCCAGTGTGTGTTTTTTTGTTTCCATTGTTTTCAAACCCTTTTCATCATTTTGTTAGAGGCATGTTGCCAGTAAATCCTTTAAAGGTGTGTGATTATTTTATTCAGCTGGTTTTAATCCAAGCAGCGTGCGTGTGCCTTTCAGTACGGGCGTCTAAGGTCTTATACCTCCCGTGTTTCCTGACCCAATGGTACCTGCTCCTACTATTTCAAACTGTGTTTTCCTTTTCCACCTTGTCCTTTATCTGGCTTTTTTTTTTCTCCTCCTCCTGATCTCTGCTGATTTTATTCATCGTTGGCTTGGTTCTCTTGCTTTTTCCCACTTGCTCTTTTGAATATTCAAATTTCCAATTTCTTTTTTTTTTTCTTTTTGAGTCATAGTCAGTTTACAATGTTGTGTCAAATTCCAGTGCAGAGCAGAATTTTTCAGTTATACATGAACATACATACATTGTCACATTCTTTTTTGCTGTGAGCTACCACAAGATCTTATATATATTTGCCTGTGCTATATAGTGTAATCTTGTTTATCTATTCTGCGTATGCCTGTCAGTACCTACAAATTTCAAACTCCCAGTCTGTCCCTTCCCACCTCTCTCCCGATTCCCTAATGAGCTTTAAGTATCTTTATTCTCTTTCTGCACCAGACAACAGTGCCAATATACCCAAACTAGTCAGACATCTACCCCGCCTCTCATTCCTCATTCAGAATATTTAGCATTTCTACTCCAGCTTACTTTTTGGTATAAAATTTTAATGTTGTATTCAGATTGTTTTTGCAATGAGAACACATTTATAGAATTCCCCAAATCACCTCATAGTGGTCTTCACTTACCTTGCACATCGAATGTAGCATTTCCTGTCAAGTTTATTAGTCTGGGCTAAGTATGCATGCCTTTTTATACTGTGTCTTCATTAAGATGCAAATATATTACATCTTTATTTACACATTTATTAAGAATCTTTGGGTAAGATCTTTTTTTGGGAGTCACATCTGCATGAAAATTATCTTTATTCCTTTTATTAACTGTTGAATCATAGATGGCTGTGACTGGAATTCTATATTCCCAGATACTGTGAATAAATATTTCAAATATACTGGGATGGATCATGTATTTCTAAGGTGACCCCGGTCATTCCTGCCGCCTGGTGTCCATACTTCTCTGTGTTATTTCTAATCGTCGAGTGTAGGTAGACGGGTTTCTAGACATGGAACATTTTTAGAGAGATTGCAGATGGTTCCACATTAATGGATTTTAAGTTTCTCAACAGGAAGGTTATCTTGGGTGGGTCTGACTTAATCAGAGTAAGTCCTGACCTGCACCCTCCTGAACACGGGACCCACCGAAGCCACACCCAAATTCCCGACCTGCAGAAACTGGGTGATGGTACATGATTAAATTTTTTACAGTAAATCAACGCTGCACCCTCCGTCACCACGAGCCGGTGTCAGTAGACGGACTTAACTGCACGCGGGCGAGCAGACCCAAGTCTGGCTCAGTAACAGAGACTTTGCTTCCGTCTGAGTCCTTTGACTCAACTATTAATTGGGGGGTAAATAATAGTCCATCCATCACAGAGTCATTACACAGACAGTGTTGATTATTTTTAGAGCCCTGCCAGCATGACCTGGAGAACATATTTAATAAAGCCATCCTTGTCCTTTTTTTGGGGGGATGATTTTTGCAGGCACTGCCCTGTGCTGAGAGAGGAACGTTGGTAGTACCCGTTAGACAGGGCGTTCCTGCCTGAAAAAGCCACGGTTTTAGAACAGGGGGCCGTCTCTGGATTGCGTGACAGGTTTACATATGGGGTCGCTCCTCTCCCAAGGTCTCAGTAATTACATGTTTTTTACACCCAGCCTCCAAAGCTCAACAATCTATTGATGTTTGATGTGAGCAATGGGATTGATTTTTTTTTTCTCTCCCTCTCCTTATATTACAGTGCCAGAGGGCTTTTAATAAATGAGCAGTGGCCTTTATGGAAACTATCGGAAGTCTCCCTGACGGAACAGCTACTAAGATATCACGCAGACATAGGAGCAGACTCATGTAGAAGGTCCTGGCATTGAAACTCTCGGGCATCTCTGCTTGTAGAGGGTCGGACTGCAACTCTGGACCAAAAAAATCTGAAATGCATCGCTCTCCTCCAGTTAGGTCACTTTTAACATCATAATTTTTTTTAAATTTTCTTTTTGGGGGGGAGGTAATAAGATTTATTTATCTATATATTGAAATGGTGGCACTGGGGACTGAACCCAGGACCTTTAACATCCTAATTTTTAAAAAATATTCTAACAGTCTGTGCCTGACTACTAGCCTTTGTGTGGTTAACGACAATGTCTCCCGGGCCAAAAGTTCCTTGGTTTTATAAAAGGAAATCTCACCTCTCCTTAAGACGGTTTAATCTGAGTGGAACCCACAAGAAAAGCGACACATCCGTCTAATTCTATGGACTAGAAAAATGTTTCCGGTCCCCTTCAGGACGCCCAGGACGCTTACCTCCGACGAGCCACGGGGTGTTGACTGCAGGGAGAGGCGCCACGACGGAGCCGTCTGGAGCCGAGTGAGGCGGCACCGGGCACCTGCGGCTCCAGCGCCACGGGCGGCCTGGCCAGTCCAGCTTGAGCTGCGCTGTGAGCGGGAAGCGCACACCACACGTCAAAGACATAGAACAGTGACCCCCACCCAAAAGAACATAAGATGTGGCACTAGTATTTTCACACGCGTCACGTGCTGAGATGCAACTATCTGGTCCATTCTGGGTCATAAGAATGGACTGTACCTATGGCACGTGACTTACTTTTACAGTGGTTTCCAGGAAATCAGAAGTTCCACGGTTGGCCAGTCGCATATTTCCACTGCGCAACACTGATCTGGAAGTCCTTTCCTATCTGTGATTTTTTGGGGGGGTGGGCGTGGGGGGAGAGTCCAATTGAGTAAATCTAAGTCAGTCAATCAATCAGATATTGACTACTCTGCATCAGTCAAAAGTTCCTAAATCTGTAACTTTGTATTTCAACTGGTTTATTTTTCCAGTATATTGAGAGTTCTAAACAGATCAATGATACCAACTATCCAAAACATAGCCTTTCCATTGGATCAAAGGAAAGATCATGTGACTCAAAAATGTCGTGACGAAGGTTTAATGGAATGATGAACATAAATTACTCAGCTACTGTTGCATAACAATTCTATTTTATTATTTATCATATATATGCATCTATCTATATATCTATCGATCTATCCATCCATCCATCCATTCTATCTTTCCATCCATCCATCTAATCGATCAGTCTATCTATCCATCCATCCATCCATCCAATCTATCTACCTATCTATGCATCCATCTATCCATCCATCTAATCTCTATCTATCTTTCCATCCATCCATCTCATCTAATCTATCTATATCTATAATCTATCTATCTAATCTATTTATATATCTCTCCATCCATCCATCCATTCTATCAATCCATCCATCTTTCCATCCACCCAACCACCCATGCACCTATCCTAATCTGTCTCTCTATCTCCCTATCTATCTAGATTGTGTATTTTACGATATAGATTAAGCTGTCCTTCGAGCTGCTTCCTTCTCAGGGCTGTGAAGGAAGCATCAGCTCCAGACTTCTCTCTTTGGCTTGTGAGTGGCCATCCTCTCCCCGTTTCTTGACAAGGCATTTCCCCATGTACGCGTCTCTGTACCCAAACTCCCCCTTCTTACAAGGACACCAGGCATGTTAGGTTGGTGCCCACCCCAACGTCTTCATCTTAACTGAATTACCTCTTCGAATAAGGTCACATCGTGAGGCGCTGTGGTGGTTAGAATTTTAACCTGTAACTGGGAAGGATATACTTAAACCCATTCCAGGAGAGAGAGTGGTCCATTTCCCTCACCAGCAGGAAAAATCTGAGTTCTTGCATGTGGATTGTGAGCTCGTGTCCCGCCAGCTACAAGCAGGTTCTCAGGAGGCATGTAACCAAGTTGGGAGACTTTCCACATGTGACCTTGTAAACTCCCACGATGGGGCGTTCAGCTCGCTCGTATGACTGACGACCACAAGGCAGTCACAGCCCGGAGCAAGAAAGTCAGCAGAACTTCCCTGACACTCCGGACTGTGCCTGTTTAGGATGTTCAACAGCTAGAAAATGCAACCTGGGCTCAGAGCGAGGGAGGCACCTTTTCCCGTCGGTCCTTAGATGCAGTGGATGCTTGGAGAGGCTGACATCTTTCAAACAACCAGCAAAGAGTTCTCAAGTTCCAGAGGGCTGCTCCGCAAAGGGGAGGGAGCAGCGTTCAAACCAAGCGAAGGAGCGGAGGAGATTTAGGAGCCAGTCGTGAGAGAGGAGCTATTTCAGGCCAAGGCAGGGAGACCTATTTTGGGAAGAGATACTCACGTGGAGAGGGGACAGCATGACCCGGAACCCAGCCCTCCACGCCCACCAGACTCAGAACAAGGGAAGAGAGCCGACGGGGACGGGCTGGGGTTGGCACCCCAGATCCTCCCCACCTTGGCCACTGCACACATTTCTTTGGAAAAGGCTTTCAGAAATCTTTCTGGCACACGTCGTGACTTACACAATTCAGGGCACCGGCATGGGTGACACGTTTTATTAATTTGCTCCTGAAAATTCCCTTTCCTGTGGGTGAGTTGGAGAACTTTTCTATAAATGGACAACCCTTTTTTTTTTTGGCAAATTTGCTGCAGGAAAAGTTAAAAAAAAAATGCTGTATTGAGATATGATTGGTGTCTAAAAGGCGTGCATATTTAACGTCTACAAGCTTGTAGAAGTGTATACACGCGTGAAGCCATCCCCACCGTCTCGTCCGGGACTCCCGCTGCCAGACACGTGCCGTCGCGTTTGGCATCTCTTTCCTCCTGTCCTTGGCCACCCGAGAAGGCTGCATTCCAGATGCCCCGTCTCAGTTTTGCAACTTTGTCCTGACAGCTGAGGTGCTTTGTCCGCCCCCCCCCCCCGGCCCCCGCCAACAACAACAAAGCTCAAATTTACCGTTCCAGCATTTCCGGGGAGGGCGGCCTGGGCGGTGCGTCAGGGTAGCACCTGCAGGCCTGACACATCTTCATTTGGTTTTCGTTCAGTTTCGGCAGTTTCGTTCCAACTCTTTTGCTTCGGCTGCCCTTCTCTGCGCCCGGCCAGGATGCACTTACGGTACATCGTGGGGTCCGACTTGGTTCAGCGGTGGGTGGGCCCTGCCAGGGGCGGTCAGGTGCACCTTGCGGGTCTGTGACGTGGAGCTGGTCAGCCTCTTCCCTGCCTTAGCAGTGACCATCGTCCTTTCATCTAGAGGGCCCTCCCTGTAAGGCGGGTGGCCATCTATGGAATGGATGAAGTCTGAAGTGGAGGGACGTCAGTGCATCCATACAAACCCAGCCGGCGGGCTGTTTGCATTTAGGTCCCCTAGGGGATAACAGCGTGGGGGGGAATTGCCCCTTGCAGGGAGTGGCTCCTGTCCCAAACTGGGTGAACTGCTGGGTCTTAGACGGTGGTACACACCAGGTCCCCGAGCCCCAGGGTTGGGAACTGGGGCTGGAGAGTGCCGGGAGGTGGCGGTCGCGGTGGATACGTGGAGCAGCTGGGACGGCCAGTGTGGCTGGAGGTTGGGGCAACGAATGCCCACCTGCGCTCCCTCTGCTTCCTTCCTGTGTGACAGATTCTCCCTGGGGCTCCTTTCACCATAAGGTGACAGACACCTGTGTTTCTCCCACCCTGATGTCACAGCACAATTGCCTGTGCACGGAAGATGTCCTCACTCGTCCCCACTCCTTCCCAGAAGAGCTACAGAGCCATTCCACGGCCCCCGCAGAACCATAAGTAGCACTGGATCGTCCCCAAGCATTCAAAGGGCGCCCTTGGACCCTGGCGTCCGCCAGCCAGGCTGAATTCCGAGATGGGGCTTTTGGTGATTTCAGGGGCCAAACGGAACCTCTCCCTTCCTCCCTGAGAATGTCTCAGGTTCGGACAAGGACAGACAGGTTTTAACGTGTTCCCCACTCTTGCACAAAACAGTCACAATGGCAAGATTGTATCGTAACGGACACAGTCATGCGGGGGCCCCTGCTCTTCTGACGCTAACGTATGTCGGGGCCACACCTTATTACAATAGACGATCGGCTCTTTCTTACTCATTGGCTCACAGCCGTATTTTGCCCACGCAAGATACATCCAAAAGGACCCTCCTTAGGGACAGATGCGGTATTTCTCCCATATTTATCACGTTTCCCTCATTTGTAAGTTCAAGAACAAGAAAGGAGCAGAAGCAGAAACACATTCCAACCGGAATGAACACAGATCGGGAGCGAACAATACGGTTCACAAAGCAGCTGGAAGTCCGGTGACGGTAACCTCTCTCCAACGGGGAACCCCGCTCAAATGCAAAGCAAACTGGCTTAATCTGGAGGGAAAAAGCCGGTGCTGATTTGGGGAAAGCTGAAGGGAAGATCCTGAGGAGAGGTGGTCCTGGCAGCTGCTGGGGACTTCACAGAAAACTCCCCCACAGGGGCTGGCTGGCCACAGCTGGCTTCACCACAACTTGTTGCAAAGTCCAGGCTCCCACTGCTCCCTGCACGACAGGCCAGCACACCGAGAGACGAGGTGTTGGCGCAAGGCATAGCGACTTTCTCTGGAAAGCCAGCAGATGGAGAAGATGGTGGACTGGTGTCCCAAAGAAGCACCTTCCCCAAGTCAGAATTCAGGCTCCTTTTGTACTAACCGGGGGACGGAGTAAAGGCAAACAGTCCTTGGTGGCCGCAGGGAAGTGTTCGGTTCTTCCTTCCTGAGGGCATTCACAGGTCAGCCTGGTCAGGGTGTTTCCTGTGAGCTGAGCAAATATATTTTAGCTTATCGCTCATTCGCTGGAGGCAGGGTTCCCAGAGATGGGCCATTCTGTGTCACTGAAGCCTACAGGTAACATCGCTTTAGTGACGAACTTGTAATGGACACAAAGTTTCTTCCGTATTACGACCCGTCCAGCTTAGGTCACTTAGCATAATGTTCTCCAGATTCATCTACATCATCACAATTGCAGGGTTTCCTTCTTTTTAAGGTTGACTAATATCCCATTGTATGGATATATTGGGTTCTCTTACGCATTAATTCTTCATCCATGTATCTGTCCGCGGACATCCGGGTTGTTTACCGTGGGTGATGCAGCAAGGACCGTGGGATCTGCTGCGGATCCTGAGTCCATTTCCCTGGGACCCACCCCCAGAAGTGGCCGTGAGGGGGACCCTCCTGAAGCCACTCAGCATTCACTGAGCCCCGTAGGGGAGGCAGACCTCTGAAGGGACTGCAGACGGCTTCCTCCTTTTCAGGACCTAGAAGCCCTGAAGTGTGCACACTCGGAGAAAGAAGGATTTTGCGTGGCATCCCCAGTCCCCAGCCTTACTGAATGAGTTGGATTTGGGCCCCAGAATCAGACGAGGGAGGCATGCGCTGTAAAAATACTTTAGGAGTCCCCCCTCACCGTGTCCTGTTGAACTGTTGTCACGTGCCTATTAATCTCTCCACTTAGCGTCTTTTTTTTTAATTTATTTTTTAGGGGGGGAGGTAATTAGGTTTACTTTGTATTTATCCTTAGAGGAGGTGCTGGGGATTGAACCCAGGGCCTCGTGCACGCTAAGCATGCGCTCTGCCACTTGAGCTGTACCCTGCCCTCTATAATCTCCCTACTGAGCGTCTACACCACGGAGCCCACTTTTGTGGGCTGTACACCTCAGAGGTACAACTAAGGTTCCCATAGTAATCGTTGCAAAACATAGAGCCTAGGGGTCAAGCTGGGGTCTTTCCTGAGGACATTCTAAAAAAGTACTGGTGGCCACACAATAGCTGTGTTGATCTGCTCTCCCCTGCTGGAAAAAAAAAAAAAAAAAAAAAAAAAAAAAAAAAATCAGGCTTGTTTGAAAAGAAAGCAGGGGGTCTGGGGAGAAGAGAAATGCCTGGAGGACAGAGTGACAGGTGACATTGCAGGGATACGGATGGATTCTCAACCTGATCATTCGAAAGGCAGGTAGAGAAACTGTTGAATACAGCCACGTGGGTCCAGCATGGGTGCAAGAAAAGACACACCCCGAGGACCCAGGACGGGTGACAAGAAACCCTCCTGGCCATGGTCGGCAGCCGGAATCAGCCCCACCCCCGCCCTTCCGCGCTGACTCCTGAGCTTGGCAGTAAGAGGCCAGAGCAACGGGGCTGGTGCTGTGATGGCCCGGCGGGAAAGGCTCCGGCCAGGGTGCGCCTCCCGGAGGCCTTCTCGTCCGGGCAAACCCCGCTGCTCGGGAAGCGGGCGCGCTCCTAGGCAGCCAGGCGCACGTTATTAATTTAATCCTCTCCTCCGTTATTTTTCACCCCATGGAAATGATTCTAAAAATAACCTGCAGAATTATGTAACTCCGTCTGCCTTTACACTTTGGCTTGCTCTGTGTGTGTGTGTGTGTGTGTGTGTTTAAAGAACTTCTAGATGGATCCACCATGAGTTGCTACAGCGGGAAGCAGCAGAAAAGGTTATTTATCTCGGTGGGCCCTTCTTCTTCCTGCAGTCCTGGCGCTCCGGTGCTCCTGGGAGTGACGATTTAATCTCTGCAGTCTTGGCAGCGCGACCGAAGCAGTGGGTTAAGTTGTAAAAGGAGTGTTTTAACATCGAGTGCTCTAACAGTGAGATGTAAATGTTTTTACTGCATTTCTACAGCCCAGATTCTCCGAGAAAGTTAAAAAAAAAGAGAGAGAGAGAGAGAGAGACAGAGAGACAGTGAGCTCATCCTTTTGAGGATGCGACAGACCAAGCTTAGGTTCACAGAAGAAGACAAATTGCAGGGGGAAGTCCCAGCGCTAAGGGAATTAGAGAATTCTGGATGGACTGACATCCTTTAAGTCTACTCTGATACCAATTGGTTTTGAATCCGGACTTTGGCAGGGAAGCACCCTACAGTTTGGAAGTTAAGATTCACCTTCTCTCTACATAGTTCACTTTGTTTCAAAAATGTTTTCTTTTGCTCCCGTTTCGTGACAGACAATTACTCTAATGCATCTTATTATGTCTGGGAAATCTGAAATTTCCAGTCAAATAATCATCCAAGGGACTCTGTGCTGAGGACTGAAGTCATTCATGGAACCCGAATGGGCTGGAAATAACAACATAACGGACCTAATCTGTTTCTCAGCGACGGAGGGAGGCGCGAATCCGTTGTGAATTACTTTTAAACGCCACATGACATGCTCTAGGGGACGTATCATCTTACTCCGTAGGGAGCTGATTTGTGATTTCTGTGTTTGCTCCGTTTTACTTACCGCTGGAATTAAATCATTCAGGGGAATCTATCCGGTTGGGTGACAATCAAAGATAGAAGGAGGTATAAAGACGGACAGCGTTCAAATCTGTCTCTCCTGATGGCTTACCGTTGATTACACAGTCCCTAAATACATCTGGCCGAGTGTCTTTTTCTTAAAAATTCCCATCTGTGTTTGATGTTTGTTTTTTAAGGTGAATTCACTAAGGGCAGAAGCCTACTCTGTTTCACCCATCAAAGAATGAATGGTTCCCCTTTTCCTTCCTGAGCAGACCACGACAGCAACGGAACTAAGATGGTCTAGTACACGTAAGTCATCAGACGTTCAGTTTAAGGCATGAGATGAGAGGGGGCTGGTTGCACTGACTAATCACGCAGGCAAGAGGGCTCTCAGATGCGCCGTCTTTAAGAGCGTGTGTTCCAAAGTGATGTTAACAGGAAAAGGCACTGAGTATCAATGAAAAATCTGGCTAAACTGACTCAGAGAAAAATCTGGGAACATAGAGAAACCATCTGGTTTCAATGTTTCCTATAAGTATAGGAAGAATAATTTCCTCTATTAAATTGCCGTTCATCCTACGGCTGGGAATGGTACGCAGACTAAGGCAGCGTGCTGGCCAGCTGTGGTCTGACGTTTACAGGAACGCTGCAGAATTTTGTGGCTGTTGCACAATGAATTCAAAGCGAAACCTTAGGTCTTGGGATGATGGAAAACTCTTTCAAGAATCATGGCCAATTTTCTATTTTTTTCTTGAAATCCACAGTTTATTACCACGCTTGGCATACAAGATGCTTTAAAATACACTGACCCTTGAACAACACAGGTTTGAATGGTACGGGTCCACATATACATAGATTTTTTTCAATAGTAAACACGTCAGTGCAACACGGTCAGCCATTGGTTGAATCTGTGGTTGGTTGAACTCACAGATGCAGAACGGGGGACACAGAGGGCCAGCTATATGTTATATGTGGATTTTCAAGTGGGCAGAGGGTCCGCCCTCCAACTGTGGCATTGTTCCAGGGTCCACCGCAGAGATTGCATGGATCGTTGGATAAAGGAGTCTAACCTACGTGCAAAATACCGTGCCTTGCAAGGTGGAACACTGCGAGCCACAGCGTCAGACCCGTGCAGAGATTTCCCCATCTACGGACACCTCGGTCATAGCACGGAGCTTACCACTGGGTTGCCTTTGTGCGTGAGAGGAACAGAAATTCTAAGAACAAAAACAGCAGGATGCATGGAACAGGAAGCCCCAGATTCATCCTGTTTTCAGGAGAACCATCAGTGAGGGTTTGCTGCACTGTAGTGACGGGGTTTCCACATCACCGTAACTACACCAAGGGACTCTGGAAATCCTCCATGGGGTCGGCAACTCAGAAACTACCCGCCCACCACAAGAGCGTCCATCTGTTGTGTGTGTGTGCACAGATCGTCCGGCGTGGCCATCAGAACCAGGCAGCACCTGCCGTCCAGTCTAACAGTCCCCCCTCCCAACTCAACTTTGGATTTTCTGACTCAAAACTTTGTAAAGGTCTAAGAGTTGTCAGCTCGAGAAGACAGCCCCGCTGTAAAAAACCCTCCAGCGTTATCTGCCTACAACTCTTGCACATTTTCTTTAAGGAATAATAAAAAACAAAGGCATCCAGGCCCATAGTCATTGCAGGAGACGGCAGATCGCAAAGAAGATAAAACTTGCATCAAATCCTTTGGTGCCCAGGTAGGAAAACAAAATGTAAATCATTTAAAGGTTTATTTAAAAAAAAAAACTTTAGATGGAAGCTGCTCTCTTTGGAGGTCATCTATATTTAATTTTTATGTTTTATAAAACAGAACCGTGGTTTAATCAGCCATGCACACACACACGGATTAAAGCAGTTTTCTCGTGTGGCCACTCAAACGCATTTGGCTTGCTTTTTAAAATTTTTAAATTCATTTTTGTTTGTATTTGGCTTGTTTAGTTTGCATTCTAGACTTCTAGCTCCCAAGTTCATGGCACTGTGATGAAACATGGGTTTTTTAGAGGAAATTTTCTGGACACAGCTGAAAAGTATGGAAAATTTTATAGGCCGTGGGTGTGCCCACGGAGCAGGTCTCACGGTTTTAAGTGCAGCAAGATTTTCGTTTTACACCTGAGACAAAAAAGTCCTTTGCAAGCTAAATGCATGCACCTAATACACTTACACTGAAAAAAAAATGCTCGAAATAAATATTAATATGCAAGTATCTACGTAAGGCATAAACTGTCTAATGTGCAAGTATCTATGTAAGGCATAAGCTGTCTAAGTGCTGACGGCGCCCATCTCTCTCCCCGGGAGACCACACGTTAGAGAGACCCCCACTGCCGTGCTCACAGCCTTGGTTCGCAGTGTCTGGTCCCCGGGCTGCAACATGCACGCCATCCGGGAGCTGGTTAGAAAAAAAAAAAACGCAGGCTCTCAGCTTCATCCTCGACTTGCTCAGTCTTCGCTGTGACAAAACCCTCCCTGTGGCTCGTGTGCACGTTCTAACACAAGAAGCCCCGTGCGGAGACAAGTGCAGGTGACTGTGCACCGAGGGGACGGGGATGCTGGCCGGGCCGGGTCCCCGAGAGGCGCAGCTATTTCGACGCAACAGCTCGCCTTCCTCTCGCTCAGCCACACTCGGCGAGAGCCGTGTTAGTGCACAGCTCGGCAGGGCCACGGAGAGGAGGGTCAGAGTGGCCCTCTTGCACTGGCTGCTTCTTAAGTAACTTTAATTCAAAATAAGCAACAAAGCATCGAGGTACATTTTGGGGGTGGCCAGCCTGGTCCCCAACACCGGTAACCACCTTCCTGTTATAAGGGTGGGTGCAGAAAAACACAGTCACGCACATGCAAAATTCCTTCCACATTTTGGCTCACCCAGTGCTTTGTCCTGATGCATTATTATCGCCCTTAACTCATCTTTTCTAAAAGCCCAGAAAAGTAACACTTGACGACTCTTCTGAAAGCTCTCTGACCCTGAGACTTAGAGATGATGGAGCGTTCAGAGCCAAGAACGGGGGCATCCTTTCTCGAGGTCACTTCGGGGATCAGCCGAAGAGCCTCAAGGCAACGCAAATCAGCTCAGCGAGAGACAGCTCAACCTCTCCCCAATTTTTACTTTCGGGAGCAGACAGGAAGCCACGGGCTCTAAGTCAGCGGCCTCCCTTGCTTTTGATCCAGGGAGCCACCTCACCTTCCTTAAAACGATTGAGAACCTTAGGGAACATTTTTAATGTCCGTTATGTTCACCGATATTTTCCCAGAGCAGAAATAAAAACCGAGGCACATTTAAGGTACTTACCTGTTAGTCTATTAGTTTATATGTAATAAACCCTTTGCATGCTCATATCATTATGTTTTTCATTAAAAATCACCATATGTTTAAAAATTGTCTCACAGACATAGAAAACCAACTTACGGTCACTGGGGAAGGGGATGGGAAGGGATAAATTAGGAGTTCGAGGTTTGCAGATACCAACTAATATATATAAAACACACAGATTAACAAGTCTACACTGTGTAGCACACGGAACTATATGCACTATCTTGTAGTAACTTACGGTGAAAAACAGTATGAAAAGGAATATATGTATGTTCATGCATGACTGAAGCACTGTGCTGTGCACCAGAAATTGACTGTACGGCAATAATTGACTGCAAAAATTGACTGTACTGCATTGTAAACTGACTGTACTTCAATAAAAAAAAATATATATATAGAAAAAAAAACTGGCTATACTTCAGTGAAAAACAGAGAGAGAGAGAGAGAAAAAAAAAAGAAGTGAAATAAAAATAGTGATTCGGGTCCGTTTTGCGTTTGTGCAAATCTCCTAAGTGAGCTTAATAAGAAACAGCCGGATGCTCCAACCTGCTTCTGCATTCAATCTGTTATAACAGCACACGGCACGCAGACCCTGGGAACTTGACTTGTGAGGGGATGAGAGTCAGAAAAGGCAACAGGGTGGGAAGGGACAGACTGGGAGTTCAAAATTTGTAGATACTGACAGGCATATGCAGATTAGATAAACAAGATTATACTGTACAGCACAGGGAAATACATACAAGATCTTGTGGTGGCTCACAGTGAAAAAAAATGTGACAATGAGTATATGCACGTTCGTGTATAACTGAAAAATTGTGCTCTACATTGGAATTTGACACAACGTTGTAAAATGACTATAACTCAATAAAAAAAAGTAAAAAAAAAAAAAAGAAGAAGAAGAAAAGGCAATGTGTCTGAGAGTCACAGAGAAAAGTGTTTTGTCCGAAGGACCCCCTGAAAGGGTCTTGCAGACGCTCAGGGCTTCCCTGCCACGGGACGGAAACCCTGTGCTTTAACTGGTGGCGGGGTGGCTCTGCTCTGCAGCATTGCAGAGACCAGGATGGGTTCCGTCATTTCCAGGGGTCCGGGCAGGGTGAACACAGGGTCCCTTGGATCAAACACCATACAGTTCAACACGGTGACAGTAGACTTGAAACCAAGGGGGGAGCCTTTGTATGAATGGGGCGCGTGCCAACGAAGCTGGACCTGTTAAAGAGTGAAACACATTGTATTTTCCGTCTGGAATGTTGGTGCTGAACGGAGCTGGGTTTTCGAGATCACTTTGGGACACCGCAGAGATTCAAATCTGTCCAGGGGACGTGTCTGTTATTAGGTGCTTAGGGAAGAATTGAGCAGGCTCAGTGGCTTCCCGCTGGGGTGCATCTCTCCATGCTCCTCATTTTTTTTTTTTTCCCAGCAGTACATTGCTGTTGTGTGTTCACTGATGCTACGTTCATGGTGGAACTGGGCAGGGTGACAGAAAGGAGAGGGCGGTGTTCTGTCTTCCTAACCCAGTCTCAGATTCAGGCTGGTTGGGTGCCCGTGAGGTTTGCACCTGGGACCTTCTCAGCGTCCCTGGCTTCCTTCCCAGGGCAGCCCACGGCCACCTGGCACTGATGTTTGCTCTTGGGTGTGTTCGTGGTGGGGAGGGGGGAGTTGATGCCCTGTTGCTGGAGGTAGCAGATTTCTGCTTGTTATCAACTGAGGATCTGATGGAAGACGAGTTTTCTGCTCCTCCTTATGACAGGAGGGTGTGTCTGCTACCCTTGATCTGGTTGCAAAAGGGTTTTTTGCCTGGGCCGTGGCGGTGACATGACCTGCTGCAACTTCTGTCAGTGGTTCAACATTCTGCTTCCCACGAGGAGTGCAGGAAGCCCGTGGGTCTCTGTCCCTTCCCCGGGGGAGCCGGTACTTCCCTCCTGCCTGCACCACAGAGGGAAGCGCTCTCATCTCCAACCCTGCTCCAAACTGTTCTCACGGGGGGAACAGAAGGATCAGCTGAGAGTTTGTCAGTAAGTGCAAATGCCCGTTGTGTCTGGGGTCCTGAGGATGTATGAAAACCGTAAGGTACCCTCATGACTCTCACCAAGAGATAAAATAACAGTGTTTCAACTATTTTATTTAACTTATTTGTTAACGAGGGGACTAGTAAGACACGCGATCACTTTGTACGGTTACAGCCGGATAAAGAACGCTGAAATCAATCAAACGGACCACCTGCTCGTGTTCGCTGGTTATTGCGTAGCTCAGCCAGGGGGGCACATCAGGAAACCGCCATCGTACTGGCGAATTCTACAGGGTGACAATAGACTGCATTACACTGGACATCATTTGCATTGCTTTGGACAGAAATTATCTGCACGGCTATCAATTGCTCTAACTTAGAGGGTTGTATAAAGCCTGATCAACGGCCAGCAAAGGAATAAATGACCCCGAGGGATGAGCTGGTTAGGACATTTATTGCATTTCAAATGGCTGCACCATTGTGCAATCCCCATCAGCAACGAATGAGAGTCCCTGTTGCCCCACGTTCTCACCAACATTTGGTGTTGTCCATGTTCCAGATTTTGGCCGTTCCAGTAGGTGCGCAGTGGGGTCTCACCATTGCTTTAATTCGCATTTCTCTAATGACATATGATCTCGAGCATCTTTTCATTAACTCCTATTTGTTTGCTTGTTTGTTTAATTTGTTTTGTTGCAAGCAGACAGGTCAGCAGTACCCAAAAGCAGTACCATTCTTTCGTTACAGTTACAGAGAAAAAACTGGACTCAGACGCTTACAGAGTTGTCTCAAGGTTGCAGTTCCGTGAGCCGTAGACAAGATTTTAAAACTCAAAATACTTTCTCATCTTCCTATTGTTCATAATTCCAGAACCATGCCTCTCGAATTAAAGAAAATGTTTTAGAGTGGGTCTAAGTTACCTGTAGAAGAAAACGTCACATCCAGCTGAGTCTTTTATTTTCTCTAATTCAAGATAAAAATACACCATGGTCAAAATATGACGTTGCTCTTTCTGGCAAAGTCTTTTGTGTTTCAACTGAATTGTTTGGACAGTCATCTCCATGGTCCTTCTCTGCAGTATGCACGCACACACGGCTTAGTGTCATGTTGGTAGCCTTGTCCCCTGTGCTCGGAAAACTCAACCCCATTCCATTTAGCCTATTTCCACTAATTGGGTAATTGACATGTTCTTCAGTGGATGATTCAAACGTGACGTAGTCCTCTGTCGTTGCTGTACGTCGTTCCTTGGTTTTGCTTTATCATGGCATCATCAGGCAGATATGGAAGGAATTTGGAAGAGCAAAGATAAGATGACATGAGGCCATTGACACGCACTCAGGACACACGCTTCCTTTTCACTGAGCATCAACGAAAGTGTCCAAAAGACGTGAAGTGTATGCCCCTTTTGACTGGCCGGGCTAACGACTGCTTTGCCCTCGTCTGTAACGCACAGGTAGGCACCACGGTCTCTCCGTCTGCACCAGATCCAAATCATACAGCGTTTTCTCTAGGAAACCCGTTAGCAACCTCATTTTCTATACCCAGGAATGCACAGAAAATTGAGCAAAGCAAAGTGGCGCCTGTGTCTGGCACTGATGTGTGTTCTGTGCCAGGATGCGTCCTGATGTGGGGGGCACAGAAGGACCACACTTTTTGGAAGTTAACCAACCCTGAGTTCTAACCATGACTGGGCCATGCTCATAAGCCGCCTCCTAAGATTGTTAGGGTAATTCAATTGTGGCAGAAAAGTGTGTTACAGCTCAGTCATGACATCCAGGCGAGAGACCACGCAGCACTCGGAGAGTTGGAGAACGCAGCGGGCCCAGAGGAGTTAACACTCCAAGTTCTGGACCCCCGTCTGAAGGCTTACACACGCTTTTACAGGCTGCCAGCTTACATTTTGCAACATCACATGCAAATAAGGTGTAACAAAAGATGACTAATTAGGAACAAGCTTTGTAGAAGTGGACCAATCAGGAGTGAAGGAAATGGACCAATCAGGAGTGAGAAAAATAACCAATCAGGAGTGAGCTCCATGCAAATGAAGGACTACAAATGGACCAATCAGAAGTTAGGGAAATGGACCAATTAGGAGTGAAGGAAATAACCAATCAGGAGTGAGCTCAGGGAACCAATAGAATTTTAGGGGTAAGTAAGCCGTTTCAGAGGCAAAAAGTGAGCTAGAGCCTCTGGGCCAGGGAACCCGACGGTGCTGGCAGGAGAGCAGTGGCGCAGCCTGGGGCTCCTGCTGGTCTTTTTTCATGGGGCTTCCCGCCTCAAAATGAGTGAGAAGTACATGGCGTGTTACCCAATAAAGACTATTACAGTTATTTTCAGGAATTCGTGAGTCTAATCAACACAGACTTTTAAAAATCACCCAGTGGTTTCAAGGGAACACAAGACGGGAGGAACTCTGTGATTGGAAGCAAGAATTAGTTCCATCCCCTGCCGTGCAATGCCTTAGGCAGTGACAGAATGATTCATGGTGAGTACTGGCAATTAACTAAACGTCTATTATTAAAACGGTCGATGGTTTCATCTATTGATTTTCGGGCTTGGTGACTGCCACGCTTACTGCCCCGTCGACATCTCCTTTCTCAAGCAGTTGGCTATGAGGAGTGTTGCTTTAGTGCCCGGAATACTGTGGACCGGACCAGCGGAGGGAATCTGACCCAGCAGGAAAAGAGAGCCTGGACACCTCAGAGGTGGAATGGCGCGCAGGGATGAAACACGTTAGTGGAAAGCTCCTTTCTGACATCTCAACCGGACAACTCTTTGGAAATGAGATCTGGAAGAATGAGAGCTGGGTCAGCAAGAACAGAGAAGGGGCATGAGGTGGCAAAGGGACGCAGGCATGGAAACTCTTCAAGGAAGCCCAGACCTAGGAGTCGGCAGCACAAGATATGAGGCAGAGGCAAGGGGGAAGGAGAGGAGGAGAAGAAAAGGATCTGGTTCCCAGAGAAGAAAGGGCCAGACATAGGACAGAAGAGGAGGTGCCGGCAGGGTCAAAATGAAGAAAGAAGTGGGCAGGCATTCACGGAGTTAGCCAGGTGACAACCTGATATCTGGGCCCAATTTCCTTTCTAGGTACATGTTTGCGCCTTGAGAGTAAAATGATCTTTATTTTTAAGGCCATTTGGGGAAATATCTATTAACTGCTGATGAATAAAACACAAATAAATCAAGTGTCATAGTTTGGCTTTCCTGTATTAAATTACTGCCAGCCAAATGTGAAAAGATTTTCATTTCAGAAAATTAAGCTGGTGGTGGGGAACATCACAGGAAGTCCCCCTAAATAAAATTACTATTAACTCATGTGTATGTTTCATCCCAGTTGTTTTCAAGCATATATTGATATACTGTCATCACATTTATATCGAATTTATTTGTTAATACTTACTCTAGTATATTACATTTTCTAAATTTGTATGCTTTTTCACAATCCTTATTTTTGATATATAAAAACCTATTGAGTTGATAGTTGTGATTTGTTTAAACACGTACCAACAATTAAAATTATTTAACAGTTTAAATTACTGACCCTTCCCTCACCCCATTTTGTTTTATTTTCACAGATGAACTGAAAACACAAATGACATCCTACAGTTACTTTCCTTGAAGGCTCTGCATTAAAAAAGAAAAAATCTTATGGCATTTGTTGTGGAAAACCCCCTGAGGACAATCTAGTTTTTTCTTCTATTTTTTTTAGGTCACATATATTTCCTGCTTGAATGCATATAGATGATTCTTGCCTTTTCCTTGAAATTCTTGATGAGCACTCTTAATCACCAAACTCAATTTTTTTCTCAGCTTAGGAAAATATTTCTCAAGATGTGTTTGGTTTCCCTGTCCTCTGTTGGTATTTATTTTGCTAACTTCCAACTGTATTATTTGGAGTTTAAAGTGAGATTAAAGTAGTGGCTGTCACCACTTTTAATCAACAGAGTATTGAAGTCCCCGCCTTGGCAATCAGCGAAGAAAAAGAAATAAAAGGAATCCAAATTGGAAAGGAAAAGGAAAAACTGTCACTGTGTGCAGATGACATGATATTATACACAGAAAATCCTAAAGATGCCACTAGAAAACTATTAGAGCTCATCAATGAATTTGGTAAAGTTGAAGGATACAAAATTCATATACAGAAATCGGTTGCAATTCTGTACACTAACAGGGAAACAGCAGAAAGAGAAATGAAGGAAACAGTCCCATTTTCCATCACATCAGGAAGGATAAAATGTCTAGGAATAAGCTACCTAAAGGAGGCAAGAGAAGTGTCCTCTGAAAACTAAGAAGTTGATGAAAGAAACTGAAGATGACACAAACAGATGGAAAGGGATATCGTGCTCTTGGATTGGCAGAGTCAATATTTTTTAAAGTGATCATACTACCCAAGGCCATGTACAGGTTCAAAGCAATCTCTATCAAATTACCAATGGCATTTTCACAGAACTGAAACAAATTTTTTTAAAAATTTGTATGGAAACACAAAAGACCCCAAATAGCCACAACAATCTTGAGAAAAAAGAATACAGCTGGAGGAATCAGGCTCCCTGACTTCAGACTATACTACAAAGCTACAGGAGTCAAAACAGTGTGGCACTGGCACAAAAACAGACACACGGATCAATGGAACAGGACAGAGAGCCCAGAAATAAGCCCACACGCTTATGGTCAATTAATCTGTGATGAAGGAAGCAAGACTTTACAATGGAGAAAAGACAGCCTCTTCAATAAGCGGTGCTGGGAAAGCTGGACAGCTGCCTGTGAAAGACTGAAATCACAGCATTCTCCAACACCATGTACAAAAATAAACTCAAAATGGATTAAAGACCTAAATGTAAACCAGAAACTCTGAAACTCCTAGAAGTAAACATAGGCAGAACACTGACATAAATCGTAGCAATATTTTTTTTTTTTTTGGATTCATCTCTTAGAGTAATGGAAACAAAAGCAAAAATAAACAAATGGGACATGATTAAACTTAAAAGCTTTGCACAGCAAAGGAAAGCTTAAACAAAACAAAAAGACAACCTACTGAATGGGAGAAAATATTTGCAAAAGACGCAACCAACAAGGGATTAATTTTCAAAACATGCAAAAAGCTCACACAGCTCAATATCAAAAAAACAAACAACCCAATCAAAAAACGGGCAGAAGATCTACATAGACATTTCTACAAAGAAGACATAAAGATGGACAACAGGCACAAGAAAAATGCTCGACATAGGTAATTATTAGGGAAATACAAATCAAAACTACAATGAGGTATCACCTCACACTGGTCAGAATGGCCATCATTAAAAAACCCATAAATTATAAATTCTGCAGAAGGTGTGGAGAAAAGGGAACCCTCCTACACTGCTGGTGGGAATGTGAACTGGTGCAGCCACCATGGAGAACACTATGGAGGTTCCTTAAAAAACTAAAGATAGAGATACCATGTGATCCAGCAATCCCACTCCTGGGCTATATATCTGGAAAAGATGAAAACTCTAATTTAAAAAGATACATGCTCCTCAATGTTCATAGCAGCACTATTTATAGTAGCCAAGACATGGAAGCAACCTAAGTGTCCATCAACAGATGACTGGATAAAGAAGATGTGATACACACACACACACACACACACACACACACACACACACACACACACACAATGGAATACTACTCAGCCGTAAAAAAGAATGAAATAATGCCATTTGCAGCAACACAGATGGATCTGGAGATCATCATACTAAGTGAAGTAAGTCAGACAGAGAAAGACAAACAACGTGTGATATCACTCATATGTGGAGTCTAAAAAAATGATACAAATGAACTTATTTACAAGCCAGAAATAGTCTCACAGACATAGAAAACAAACATGGTTACCAAAGGGGAAGAGAGTGTGGGGGGAATACATTAGGAGTTTGGGATTAGCAGATACTAACAACTACATACAAAACAGATAAACCACAAGGACCTACTGTTTAACACAGGGAACTGTATTTGATACCCTGCAATAAACCATAATGGAAAATAATACGAACAAGAAAGTACACATACACATTTATATGTATAAGTGAATCACTTTACTGTACACCTGAAACTAACACAACATTGTAAATAAGCAGACTTTCATAAAAAGGTAACGTTCTGGAAGACACTTTAATTTCAGGAAATCGAATGCATTCTCTCATCATTACAACAAATCATCCGTGTCCTTTGCACTCACAGCCACCATCACAAATGGTCTTCCATGTTACTGAGTTGATTTTTCAAGGCTGGCTGTTGCTTTTTTTATTGACTACAAAGCTAATCTTCATCTTGGTAAGAGCATTTCTGAATTCCACAAAATCTCTCTCTGCCTGCTTGCATTATGCTTTCATCTCAGCCTACGACTTCCTCACCTGTTTTTTTTTTTTTAATTCTACACGAGTAATCTAATTCTATATTTAATAACTCAGTGCCATCATGCTCCAAAGGGTTCTCTCTTTGCCACTCCAATCCATTCATGCAGAATCCTTCCCTGCACCCCCCTTAGAACTGCGGCCCTTCCGTAACCCAGTGGAATTTTGTCCCGATTACCTGTGTTAGTCTCTGACCCCCAACCATGGGCTCGCTCACCTGTTGACCTCTCCGGTTTCACCACCGGTCGCCCTCTGTCTGCCACTTCATGCTTTAGGTATTCTTACCTACTTGCACTTAGAAAGTGTACCAGTCATTTGTAAGACCACCTTCCTACAGGAATGTGAGGACCACAAAGACAGACCCTTCCTCCCTTGTGCATCCTTCATGCCCAGCTCATAAGAGTCGCTCAGTAGACCTCATTAAGTCCACCCATGAACGGATGCAAGAGAGCGAGCAGGGACTCACATTAAGTTACATATACTAGTCACTGTTCTAAGTCCTACAAGCAATAAGGAAGGTAATTCAACTGGGACCACCCAACTACGAAGCATTGGAGACAGTAAATAAGCTCAAGGCATCCTAGAGGCTTTTGCTAAAGGCATCGCAATAATAGTTCCAGAATAATGATTATGGACGGAAACAATATAAGTGTCCACTGATGGATGAATGGATAGAGAATCTGTGTATATATACATATATACACACACAATGGAATATTACTCAGCCCTGATAAAGAGGAAATAGTTCCATCTGCAGCAACATGGGGTCTCACTTATGTATGGAATCTAAAGAAAACAAAACAACAAAGTCATAGGCACAGGGAGCAGACTGGTGGCTTTGCGGGGGGTTGGGGAGTGCACAGTGGGTGAACGGTGTCAAAAGGTACAAACGTCCAGTTATAAAATAAACTAGTCCTGGAGATGTCACAATGTGCAGGGTGGTGACTGCTGTCAACAAGACTACTGTCTACTTGAAAGCTGCTAACACAGTAGGTTGTAAAAGTTCTCATCGTGAAAAGAATGTCACCCTGTCACCATGGGGGGTGCTGGATGTTAACTAGACTTACCCTGGTGACCACTTCACAATATAGACACACATCAAATTATGATGTTGCACACCTGAAACTAATATAATGCTATATGTCCGTTATGCCTTGATTTAAAAAAAAAAAAGAAGAGGAAACTAAACCTTTTGACATCTTGATGTTGAATATCTGCCTTCCAGAATTATGAGGAAGTGAATATTGTTTAAGCCAAAAGAGAAAAGTAAGCAAGGTGCCTTCTGCCTAAAGTTTTGGTCCATATTAGCCACCCAGGTCACTTTTCACTCTGCCCACATCCGCAGTATCCACCCTTATTCCTTCTCTTTCCACTGATGTGTCGTCTTTTACAAGAAGCCTCTCCTATTGTCCTAAGAGATGCCCCCACACATTGGTGTTAGGTGTTCCTCAGATACATTCCCAAGTACCCTCTATATGAACTAACAGAGTGCCCGCAGTATATTTTAAGCTCTGTAAAGGCAGGGAAAAATACGTCTTGTTCATCAGTCTGTTGACATTGCTCAGAGCATTATCTCAGCACATCCCAAACAAGAATGATTCAACATCTCTCTATCCGCCATTAATTATTTAAGAACGTCCCCTCTGAGGGAGGGAAGATCTTCGGTGAGGGAAGAGCAATAAAAACCTGATGTCTGCAGAAAGCGTATACATGCAGAACCCCGTCATTGAAAGCTTCGGTTTCAAAACCAAACCGGCATTATGCAAGTACATGATGTGACTTCCAAGAACAGATTTGCAGCAAATTAGCACTTTTTGGAACCGAGTTTCAGGGTGCCGGGAGAGGAGGCACCTCTCCTTCCTGAGCTGTTGATGTATACCAGAAGCTTTTCAAATCTCAATCTTCACCAATGATTTGCAAAGTAGATATGAGTAGTTCCATTTTGAAAATGATAAAACTGAAGAATGGGAGAGATCAGCTACTGGTGAGTTCCACCATGTTGGTCTGAGAAATTTGGTGCTGTCTTGATTATTTAAGTCTGAAACCCAGATTTTACATCTCCATGAAAAGCTGGGGCTGTGCTTTTTAAAGACCTTTCCTTGATTTTGACAATCCAGTTTCCCTTGCTGTCTCCCCACCTCCAATGCACATCCTTGCACGCTGAGGCCGGTCTGAGGGAGCGACCTCATTTTGGCTCCAGCAGCGTGCAGCTCAGAAGGGAGGCCCACCACAGGCAGAAGAAATTCCACTCCCCACCTCTCCATCCCTTGCTGAGGACAACATTCTTTCCAGAGGCTGCTGCTTCTGCTTGGACTGGTACCCACTGTGCTCCCAACAACCCCCCACCTCCAAGAATTATGCTGTGTGAAGTGAGACATGTTCAACTCAGCCATGACAGTTTTAGTTCCCTTCACATGGAATAAATTATGATCTTTCCAGTAAATGACTATCACGCCACACACAACAAGCACGCTAATTTTTTTTCCCTTCAGTATTCCCTAAATTGTACGCTACAGGTTCCATCTTTACAACGACTACATACAAGCATGGAGAATGTCTGCTGTGAAGTCGACATTGTTTTTTCTTCTTGAGCTTGGTGTCGTACAGAATTCTGGAAACAAGACTCGCAGCGACTCTGGTCACAGGCTTGCACACACGTGGGGATAATGGTGCACCTGGGGTCACCTGCAGTGAGAACCCAGCTGGTGTTGTAGGACGCATGCGGCCGTGGAAGTCACGTCCGGCATTCCCATTGCTCATGGCAGAAATGCTGTCCACCTGACATCAGCTTGAGGTGGAACTCTCTGACTTCTGTGTTTCTTCCCCCTGCTCCTCATGCTTCCTCATTTCGTCTTGATCTTTTGACCAGACCCTTTCCTACCTTACTCTTTCGGTGTTGACTTTCTGACTGGCAAAGTCTAGTCGCGTCAGAGTCTCCAGTTCCGTTTAACACGTACTGAACTGAAGATTCCACCCCTCTCCGTCCGTGCTGATCTAACAGAGAAAACTGATCTGCCAGATGGGATCCCTTTAATGTGTGGGAAAGGAAACATTCGCCAAGAGACACGGAACGACTTAGAACAAAGAACGTTTGAGCACGACGTCCATTAATCCTTTCCTTTAGTATATAGTACAGCTCCCAGCTTACTCAGTAAATAGAATCTCTGTCAAACTTTACTTTTTTATTTTCTCTTTAAAGGGTACAGACTTGACACTATCTGGATAATGCTGGTCTCTGACACACATTTATTAGAAGTTGCATTGGCAAGAAGACAGACACGGTCATCTGAGTTATCGCTCTTACCGTTCAACCCTCAGATTCATTCCAATAAAAAGGGGGTGTAAGCTACCAGAAATCTGGCTTGTGCCAGGAAGCTGCGCTTCTGATGGCACTATTGCTAATGAGTCCTTGGGTTTGTGCAAAAGGAATTTGTGTATATGTTTTGGTCAACAAGCGTTCATTGACGTTTCTGGCCAGAGGTGGCTGAGGAAAGACACGTTGACTGCACTCTCCTTCCTTAAAATGTGCTGTGAAGAAATGAAATCACAAACACTAGAGGGAAATAATAACCTCTCTCTTTAATACAAGACCCTCATTTCCACAGACCCTCATCACAATGAGTCCATGCCTAGGGATTGAACGTGACACCTGGATTAAAAAAAGAAATGGATGGGCCCCTTGTTCTCAGGGAAGGAAACACAGAAAAGCAAGTAACTTCTCCAAGAACATACTGCTGGCAAGACGGTGCATCAGGCAGCAGGACGGAGGGAAGGGAATAAGGAAACAAACCACCAAAGAGATGAAACCCACCTTAGAAGCAAGAGACGACAGGCACGACTCATATGACCAAGTACCATTAAAATTCTTTCTTGCGCGGGACCACTGATTCTCTTACACTGCTTTCTGCAGTTTCACCAATGTTCTCGGTGCGCCATCTGTCTCTCTCCCTCGTCCGTCTCGAGCCTTTGCGAGATCACCTTTGCTTGATTTGCTTTCATGATGACTCAGAATATCTGTGCATCATGTTATGCTGGAATTACCACCCAATGCAAAACACGGGAGAAAGAAAGAAAGTGTGTGCCTATGATCAAAGAGCTGGTGCAGGAATGCCTTTTTTGAAGGGTTAGTCTTACAATGAAGGCCTAAGAGAATCAACCAGAAAATAAAAATGAAGATATTAAGACATTACAGGAACACAGTTGTTTACGAAATTAGCATAGAAATTCCGTATTTTCCCCATATATGAGTTATAACATGTTAGAGAAAAAACTGACAGGAAGATAACTCACTTACATTACCAAATAAGGAAAAAAAATCTCAAAATTAACAAGCCAAGTACAATATAGAGAGAGAAAAATGTTGAAACATTATTGACAGATATTAAATAAGAATTAAGTAAGTGGAAAAACACATTATTTTTTCTTGGCGAAGTAAGAAGTCTCTGTGTTGTAAAGATGTCAAGCTCCCTAAATTAATTTGTAAATTGAAAGCAAACTCAAAATAAATGCCAACAGGATTTCTTTGAAACTAGAAAGGCTGATTCTCAGATTAATAAGGAAGGACCAGCCCCTCGAGATACTCAAGGCTTATTATAAAGCTGCACGTGTCGCAGCTACTTGGCGCTGGCACGGGGACAGACGCAGAGAGCACGGGATGGGAAGGAGACGGCGAACAGATGGACGTACAAAGAGGAATTTAGTAACTACAAAGGGAACAGCCCGAATCAGTGAGGAAGAGAGAGTGTACTTAACAAATAATTGCAGGATAGTGACGTGGCCATCGGAGGGGAAAAAATATATATGCATGCGTATGTACATATAAATGAGTATGTACGTACTGTCTAACTATACTGGTTACTACATATAGTAACTATATACTGTATATATGCAGACTATATACTAAATGTTATCTGTTTGTATATCCGGAGAGATGGTAGATGGATGGATGGATGGATAGGTAGATAAGATGGCTGGATAGATAGATTAGATGGATTGGATGTGTGGATGGATGGATAGATAGATAGATGGCTGATAGATAGATAGATAGACAGATAAATAGATATGAATGGATGGATTGAAAGATAGATATAGATTAGATGGATGGATGGATAGATAGATACATAGACAGATGGATGGATGGATAGACAGACAGACAGACGGATGGATGGTAGATACACAGACAGATTAGATGGGTAGATAAGATGGATGGATGAATAGATGGCTAGATAGACAGATAGATAGATAGATAGATAGATAGATAGATAGGTAGGTAGGTAGGTAGGTAGGTAGGTAGGTAGATGGATGATATTTCATCTCCATGTATTTATCTATGGCTTATTTTATTCCTTATATAAACTTAAACGTGAGGGTAGAAATCCTAGAAGGGAACAAGGCTCATTTTCCAAGCACAGGGCTGAAGTGGAGACGACTTTCAAACCGAGGCAGAAACCCAGGCGCCAAATTGATTTATTGATTTGGCCACTCTCGATTCACAAGTTGTGCTTTCAAAAATGTACTGCAAATGCAATTAGACCAATTTTAATAAGACACATGTTTTGGCCGTGCCGTACTGGATTTGACGATGAGGGTGCGTCTTTTTTTTTTTTTTTTTTTTCATTCTTTCATTTGGTTATTTAGTAGCATCCAAAGGCCTCAGCACAGCGCACTGAACAGTCACTCTGGACACATTAGACCATCAGTGCGTTGTGTTAGTCAGAACTCCATACTCTCAAATAGGAAATTTTCCCTCCAAATCTAGGCAGGAAAAAAGTTAACTCACTTACCCTAAGAAAGTAAGAGGAGCTCACGTTTCCAGAACTTATCCTCTGTCTCAGCTCAATAATGCAAGACGGAACATAAAACAATGCCGTCAGAACTGAATCATTTATAAAAAAAATAACCCAAGGTACATAACGCATTGATTATCATAGGTTTTTGGTTTTGCTTTGGGTGGGTTTTTTTTCCAATAACATCTTTATTGACATATAATTCACATACCACACAATTCACCCATTTTAGGTACAACTCAGGGGGAAGGTGTAGGTCAGTGGCAGAGTGCAGCGCAGGGACAGAGCATGTGCTTAGCATGCATGAGGTCCTGGGTTCAATCCCCAGTACTCTCATTTAAAAAAAAAAATAAAGTATGGCTTAATGGTTCCTAGTACATTAGAAGAATTATACAACCATCATAAAAATTTTTGGAATATTTTCATCATCTCAAAAAGAAAACCTATACGCTTTGGCTGCAACCTCTCGTTACCCCGCCCCCCAGCCCTAAGCAACCACTAATGCACTTCAGAGCGTCTGCAGAGTTCCTTACTGTAGACCTTCCATGTCAGTGCAATCCCACAGTATGTGGTCTTCTGTGACTAGCTTCTTCATTTAGCATTTAGTGGAAGAATCATCCACGTGGTAGCCAATATTAATACTTGATTTACTTTTACGAACACGAACATGTATGAATTACGTCAACGCATAACATTCCATTGGATGGAACGACCACATTTGTTTATCAGTTTCTCTGTTGATGGAAATGTGAGTCCTCCAACTTTCTGTTCTTCTTTCTCAAGAATGTTTTGTCTGTCATGGCCCCTTACAATTCCGCAAGAATCTTAGAAGCAATTTTTCCATTTCTGAAATGGGCCACTGGGATTTTGATGGGGATTCCAGCAGATCTGTAGATCACTTTGGTGAGTGACGCTCACCTTAACAATACGAAGTCTTCCGAATCATGAACACGGATGTCTGTCTATCTATTTGGGTCTTTTTTACTTTCCTTCAGCCATGCTTTGGTAGTTTTCAGAGTATAAGTGGTACTTTTTCCCATATACTTAATTCCTAAGCATTTTATTATGTTCAATGCTACCCTCAGTGGGAATTTTATGTTTCATTGCCCACGTGTCGATGCTTGATTGACTTTTTGTGTTGATCTTCTGTCTTCAGAATTTTCATGACATCAGCAGATAAAAAATCGTCTTACTTCTTCCTTCCCTCACCTGCACGTGTTTCATTTTATTTCCTCCCATAATTGATGTGACTGGAGCATCCAAGGACAACGTTGAAAAGAAGTGTCAAAACTCCTGTCGTGCTCCTGACCCGTGGGGCAAAGAATCCAGTCTTCCATCATCAAGTAAAATGTTAGCACTTGTTTTTTGTTTGTTTGTTTGTTTGTTTTTGGGTTTTGGTTTCTGTTCATGTCCTGTAGACATTTTGCTATAAATGTAAGAAGAGAACTAAAATTGAGTGAATGGTCCGTGTTCAAATTTAGACATATTCATACGATATATGACCATTCATTCTTGCAAAATATAGCCACTGTGACTTGTGCCACTATTTAATATATGATCGTAAACTTGTGTTAATAAAGTGAGAATTCCCAAAGAGGATTCGTCGAATTTGATATTTACCAAAATTCAAATTCCATTTTAATGTTTCCCCCAAGGTAAAAAAAAGTAAACAAACAAAAAATAAAAACAGACGTAAGTTTACCGCATGATACTCAAATACAAATTTTAATGCTAACAAAAGTATTGGCAATCCTAAAAATTATTGAAAATCTGTCAAGAAACATGTATTCTTAAATTACACTGAGTAACTTAATTCATATGTCAGTTTCGGTTTAAAAACAATAACGCTGTCTTTCAACGGTAAAGCACTTTTCAGTTTGCAAAGGGCATTCATAACTATTCTGTCTTTTTAATCTCTGAATTTTGAGACTGGCAGACGTATACTCATTTGAGGAGTGAGGAAACTGTGTTTTAGAGACGCCTATGAGCTTAGGTACCGGACAGTGATTTAGTGGTGAAGCTTGTCCTGGAAATTAAGTTTCCTCAGCACCTTTGCAGAGTTCTCCCTTCTGCTCAGTGCCCCCTCACTTGACCTGATGTTTGCAGAATTGGTTGTCAACCTTATCACCACCTGTAGTTCTCAGCGGAGAGCAAAAATGGGAAAGGTGGAATCTGTTAAAAAAAAAAAAAAATTAAAGCCCAGGAACTCAAAAGAGCATTCAACGGAAAATAAAAGCTGTATTTAAAAATATGATTATGGGCTGTTGGCACTAATTAATGTTAATTTATTTTTGCTACTCAGGTGCTTAACTGGGGTGAGTTAATTGATGTATGATGTTACTTCAAAACTTTTCTAACAGTCTATTTTAGATTTTTTTAAATGCCCTAATTTCCAGGATGAGATTCTATTTTCTTAACAGTTGGAAATCAACAATCCATAATTAAATCAATTTAAAAAATGTTTAAAGAGATAGCGATCCTATTTAGCAAGAATTCAATATATTGTTCTGCACCTTTAGTTTCAAGACACTTAGATCATATGAAAGAATTCTAAGACAGTTAAAAAAGAAAGATGAGAGAGAGAGAGAGACTTTTTTCTGAGAATTTTTCTTGTAAAGATGGAATTTCATGAGTTACCATGAGCTATAAAGTGGAAATGATCCATTCAGTCGATGAAAACGGGTTGAAAAGGTGAGTTGTGGTTTTTCCACGATGGGAAGATTTTCAGATTAAGGTCTAGGAGGCATCTGTGAGAGCTACGCTGCTTGTAGGCATGAGAGCAAGGACACCTGTTTATTAATGGAAAGGTAATTGACGGCCCCACCAAGTCCTTGACAACCCTCCGAGGATGATCTGTAATAACATACGCCAAACACATTCGCTTATGCATCTAGCATTGCAACAGCCGGATGCCTTCCCGCTGCTTAGCCACACACTGCAGGGCAAACTGTTCTCCCACCCACAAGCTAGCTGTCTGCGCTGAAATCGGATACACAACGTGTGACCCCCACAGGGGGCATCACACACCGGCTGTGCCTTACTGACCGCCACGCCCGGTCTTCTCTGGCCAATGCCGTCCGACGAGGGCGCGAGTGACACCTGGGTTGGGATGTCCAGTCTGCCGTCTGGGTTGGCCTGAGAAATAACTGGGGGACTTGGCAGATAGGCTACTTCATTATCCTGCGGTGAATTCCTTGGCATACGTAGGTCGTGCTGGGATTAGGTTACGGGAAGGTCACAGACGTCCTGGTCAGGAGTGTTCAGACAAACAGAACCAATTATGCATGTGGGGTGTGTGTGTGTGTGTGTGTGTGTGTGTGTGTGTGTGTGTGTGTGTGTCCCATTAATGCACGCACTAGATTAAAATGAAACATCGGTGGCATCCATGGAAAATAGCCATACTCAAGCCCTTCTGACGGGAGGCTAGTTGTTACAAACTTTCTGGAAGGAAAAATAGGGAATGGAGAGCCAAGACTTTAAGCAAATGACCATCCTTTGACCTAACATTTCCATGCCTAGAAATGCATCTTAAGCAAACGATCGTTGATGTGGGCAAAGATCTAACTGGATGTTCCTGCAAGTCCTGTTTCTTAACAGGGAAGAGATGCCCAGAAGCTGGCGCCCCAAATGAAGAATTAACATAAAACGGAGTTGAGTTTCAAGGCAGTTGCTGAATGATGGCGTTCAGGACAGCTAAGGACAGCAGACCAAAGGTGCAGTATGTGAATTAGCAAACGACTTAAAACTCTCGAGGGGGAGGGTACAGCTCAAGTGGTAGAGGGCATGGTCAGAACGCAGGAGGTCCTGGGTTCAACCCCAGTGCCTCCTCTAAGAATAAATAAACCTAATTACCTCCCCCCCAAAAAAAACAAAAACAAAAAAAACCCTGTTAGGTAGATAAAAATCTAGTCATAGATGGTAGGTAAAAACCTAAGGAAATGTGAGTCACGTATGAATGTGAATTAAGGATAATGTATCCAGGCAGAGCATCTGTTGTGAGGGATGCACCGAGCCTGTGTGTGTGGAGATGCCCTTGTGGGGGACAGGGACTTCATCAAAATGAGTCTCTTTTCTGGTGGGAAAGAGCTTTCCAGTTTCAATGTCTTCATCCACATCTTCCCATCCCTTACCCACTGCCATGATCGACGGCAACAAAGGACGGTCCAGTTCGAAGTTAAGTTCCTTCTCCTGATCCCATATAGGCATTTTCAGTGAAGACCCAGTTGGCAGCGCGTTAAACCTTGGACCAGCCATCCATCCATCCCTCTCTCTCTGTTAACTTTCCCCCGTCTCTGCGCTTCCCACGGATCTCTGGGAGGGACAGAGTGGGGTAAACTCTTTGCATCCTACAATGACCCTTTTCTATAACATGTCGCAGCGCAGGTGGGCCGACACCCGTCCTTAACCCTCCGCTGGGCTGGATGGGACTGAGCCTCCGAGGCATCTCTCATCTGGGGCAAGTCCCAGCCTGTGATGACGTCACAGTGATGCAGCTCCACGGGTCTGTGACGTCAGGGGTTTCCAGGAGATGGGCCGTGAAAGTCACAATTAAGAGGGTGGCCACCTTGACTCATGTACAGTGGTGGCTGTGATCAGTGCCACAGTTTCCAAAGCACACTGCTGACAGCGTCCCCCCACACGGTGCCAATTGCTACTCCAGTTAGCAACAGCGGTAAGGGCTCCCTTCCTCCCTTCCTTCTTTCCTTCCTTCCTTCTTTCCTTCCTTCTTTCCTTCCTTCCCTTCCTTCTTTCCTTCCTTCCTTCTCTCTTCCTTTCTCCCTTTCTTTCCTTCTCTTTCTCTCTCCCTCCTCCTCTTCCTCCTCCTTCTCCTTTTTTCCCCTTAAACTGCACTTTTGTGTCCTTTTGGTATGTTTTCATTACTCATTTTCCGGTGGACGAAATGTTTTAAAATCCATTTGGGTGAATAAGGCCTGTGGAGTCCTGAAGAACATTTTGAACAATTAAGCAATGAGGCACGTTTAAGATATTCAGATATTTTGTCAAGTTAAAAATAATATGTGACAACGACTTGAGTGTCAAGGAGAGGGGATATTTATTTCCTGTGTATACTTGCACGGACATGCGGCAGAATGCTTGGCACCCGTTCCAATAATGGTGCCGATCTCAACTCACCAGGAGGAGATTCAGAATATATTCAGTGAGGAGAACAGGGCAAAGCCCGCTGTGTGCAGTTGGTCCAATTTGGATTAAAAATACTTACATATAAGTGAAGGAAGTCAGAGAAAGACAGACTCCATATGGCATCACTTATATGTGGAATCTAAAGAAATAATACAAAATAAACTTAGTTACAAAACAGAGATTCACCGATGTAGAAAACAAATTTATGGTTACCAAAGACGGGTTGGGGGGTGGGATGAATTAGGCATTTGGGATTAGCAGATGCAAACTACTGTATATAAAATAGATAAACAACAAGGTCCTACTGTAGAGCACAGGGAACCATATTCAATACTTTGTAATAGCCTATAATGAAAAAATATGAAAAGGAATGTATATATGTGTAACTGAATCACCATGCTGTACGCCTGAAACTAACACAACATTGTAAATCAACTTGCGTATTCTTTCCTTCAATGAAAATAAATGAATAAATACATATATATACGCACAAGACTCTATTTATGCAAGAGTAACTAAAAACCTGGAAAGTTATACCATGAAAGTGTTAACAATGGTTATAGCTAGGAATGTCAAATAACATAAATTTTAATTGCTTTCAACGTATTTATGTTGTTCTTATATTTTCCTCTCATAATCACGGTGACAACTTAAAAAAAAAAAACACTTAAAAATAAACATGGAGAGAATTTTGGTCAGTCTGTTCTCAACTGTCCCTTTTCTACCCAAAATAGAAAAAGGTGAAATAAGCTAAGAAGGGGGCCGTGACTCTGGTTCCATGTGAGCTCCCGTCGTGCCAGCCAGCTCTTTCCCGGATCGAGGGAGCAGCCCTGATGAGGAGGGAAGCCAGGCAAAGATGAGTTGACAGGGTAACAGGAAGCAAACGCATCCACTTCCTGCCCGCCAGCACCTGCTGGGAAAGGCATGCGGTCAAAGACACAGCATTGTTTCAGGTTCTTTCCTAAAAGTGCCCGGTCCTGTTTTAGTTAGTAGCAGGCACAAAAGAAAAAAAAAAAAATATATATATATATGTATTTTCACACCCTGCTGCCTACAACATATGAATAGGCATGGTGGTGAGACACATGTCGCGGTTTGGATCCAATTGGGAACTTGAGCTGGAGAGGCTATCCTGGAGGACCTGGGTGTCCGCACGGTTATTGCAAGGATGTTTTTTTCAAAGGTGAGAGGGAAGTGAGGGAGTGAGGCAACGAGAGAAGCAATCAGACTTCTGATGCTGGATATAAAAGAGATGGAAAGGGTGCTCACGAGCCCAGGAGGGGGGTGGGGGGCAGCCTTTAGAAGCTGGGAGACAAAGCAGTACGTTCTCTCCGCCTTAGAACCTCCCCCAAAAAAGAGCAGAGTCTTGCCGACACCGTGATGGCTTAGGCCACGGAGACCCATGTCAGAAGCTGGACCTCCAGAAAGATCAGATGATGAAGCTGAGTTGCTTTAAGCCAGTCAATTCACGGTTCACAGAGTTGACTTTTCCGATGAACTGCCTCTGTCCCCCTCTGAGAAAACTCCCTTTTCTATAAAGGAGCAAAACTCTAGAAATCAGTCTTGCTCACGACCAGCTGTTTCCACATCTCCAGGTAAGGGGTCCTGACCAGCATTGTTCTGCAGGGCAGTTTCCTTTTTTTTTTTTTTGCTTATACATTTATTTATTTAACCATTTTAAAATGTATCTATGTATTTATTTTACAATATCCTATTTTTAAAATTGACGTATAGTTGATGTACAACATTCTATGTGACAAGGATACAATATAGTGATACACAAATGTTAAAAGTTATACTCCATTCATCGCTATTATCAAATACGGACTATATTCCCCATGCTGTACAGTACATCCTGGTAGTTTATTTTACACCTGAGAGTTTGTACCTCTTAATCCATATCTTACATACAAGGCTGCTTTGGGATTCCTCGGGGCCAACAGATGTTGGAATGTATTGTCCTTGCTGGTGCCTTCAATCACACCAGATTTCTTCGCTGAAAATGCAATACTTTAGTAACCAGAGTTGTATCTTAGAAGGGACAATATCAATTAATTTTAATACATAATTGAATCTTCAGCTACACATCCTCTGAAAACTTTACTCTGAGCTCTTCCTTCGATAGAAAGCCACAGCTACAAATTTATGTGTCTCTTTTTTAAAACAAAAATTTTAATTTATTTTTTTAATGGCGGTACTGGGGTTTGAAGCCACGACCTCTTGCATGCTAAGCACGCACTCTACCCCTGAGCTACACCCTCCCCCCAAATTTATGTGTTTCTAACGCCAAGTAAGCTTTCTCTTTATACGAAGCCATTTCTCTTCCTTTTTTTTAATTTTCTTCTATAAGGTGTGTAGGTATGTATTCGTAATTTGTATCACACAAGAGCAAGAAGGGGAAAATTGAGAAGTTCTGATTGGTAAGTAATTCCTGCATGCACACACACACACACACACACACACACACACACACACACACACACACACACACAAGGTAAGAACATTCTCAGCAAGCAATTAGAGATGCCACAATATAAAACAGCAGTTCGCAAACTGTGGTCCCTAGATCAGCAAGATGAAAATGGTCCCTCTAGCCTGTTAAAAAAAAATTCTCAGATCCCATCACAGAATAACTGAGTAGGAGCCGTAGAATTAAGAGGTAGAGGAAACCTTGGCTGTTATGCAGGATGGAGGGCTTGCTTGAAAGACAAAGTTGAGACGCATTATCCACAGTGTAGGTGAGGCCACACAGTAAATTGAAAATTGGTACCAAGTCTTGGATTTTTCAAGTCTTCCACACCTACATCCAGATGACTGCCATACTGTAGTCTCCTTTTAATTTGCTCTTTAGAATATATATATTTTTTATTTGTATTTGTAGGTTATTTGCTCCTTTTCATCCTTTGTCAGAAATAAAGGATAATTAATTAATTAACCGATGACATCCTCAGTCCAATTATCATTTCCCAGACTTGACCATTGCCACCACTACTCTTTTCTTTAAGAGATATCATTTTTTCCTATCTCATGTTGACTGCTGAGTGCTTGCAAAATATCATGGAAAATATGGGATTCCCGTAAGCATTATTATATTTTCAAAAAAAAAAAAAAAAGATGGAGAACTCCCATGTTTACACAGGAATTTTTAGAGTTATTTTTCAATTTTATTTTTAAATTTGACTAACCAGCAGTTTTATGGAAGCAGTCTAGGTCTGATACGTTTTTATTCTTAATCTGTTGTCTTGTTCCTAAATGTCACTATTGTTTGCGAATTTGCTTTGTCTTCTGTCTTTTAGAAACCACATTTGTTTTCTCTCCCCCTTTGCTTTTCTGTGGCCTATCTGTTGCTTTTTTTCTTAATGCTTCAGTTGTTAATTTGTTTCGTGTCAAAACAACCTTAACAAGTAATTCAGGTCTCAACATGGCTTGGGCTTTGAATTAACAGGATAATTGCTGAATTTCCTTCCCACTTTGGGGTGTCAGGATGTCACTCCAGAGTGTCTGCAAATCAGACCTGTTTGGTGACTCTTCCTTCTAGACCCTGGTCTTGAATATTCAGCACGGGATGTGGAGATAAATTGGCTCTTTAACTGAAGAAACAGGGTGCCCGTCTTACCATCCATCACAAACAAAGCTGTGCAAGGCACGTCTAAGCCAGATGTGGAAGAAGTAAGGATAGGTGAGCTGTTCACCGTGATCACAGACCCTTTACTGTGAAGTCGGTGAGAAACATTTTAAAACAGTCCCGAAAGCAGTGCCACCCCACCTTGGCAGATAAACATGCCCTGAAGACACTACTTCTGATACAATTTAGTCACCAGACCCCTCACTTAGACAGACACACGTTTGAGGAACTTATAAATCCATGATCTTTCAGGTCTTGCTATGAGAAGGACGATGCTTGGACCAGTGACATCCTCACCGCCTGGAGATGCACTGCTTCTAGGAGATGCAGAATCTTAAGACTCATCTCCCATCTATTATAGAATCTGCCTTTGGACAAGTTTCCCAGGTGACTCATGTGCCCATTAAAATTTGAGAAGCACCACGTTAAGGGAAACTATTTCCTGAAACACAGAAGATTTGGGGATCCCATTGCAGACATGTGACTAGCTATTCTGCTCCTGAAGGAACGGTCCTGCAAATCGAAACGCCATGCGTCTTTGATGTCAGGACACATGGGGAGTGTGTCGTAGGTGGGAGAGAAACCTTGGACGTAAAGCTGCCACAATGACAAAAAAAGAAGAAAAAAAAAAGAAAGGGATTTGCTTTCTGAATCCCAGCCAGGCAGCTACCCTCTTTGGAAATGCAGGGGGAGCTGAATTGGCATCTTGGCTACTTTCTGATTCAGACACATGGGCATCTCTATTTATTTTTATTTCATCTTATTTTTAAGAAATGTAGAAAGAAGAAAACCTTTAAAGACAGTCATTCTCAGTCTCTGATTTCTGGCTCTTTGATACAGATCTATAATTCATTACGTCATTCGTTTTACAATGTGCTTACTTTGAAAGAAGAAAATCCTCATTGTTTCTCAAAGGAAATAAAACAATGTATCTAATGGATATGATCTAGAAGGAAAAAAACTTCCCTCTCCAGACGCTTAAAAGCATTTCTGCTTATATGACTTATTAAACTCAAGCTTCCTAGCAGATTTCTCCACTGGTGATCACGCCTCTTTCCAGATCGTGGGAGAATAAATCCGTCCTGGGAAACACTCGGATTGCACATCTGGGTTTAGCAAGAGTCTTGAGACACACTGCAGTGAAAGGAGGGTGTTTATTCCCACTGCTGCGACATCACACACCTGTGCATGTTTCCTGTGCCTTTGCATCCAGTGCTGAAGCTGCAAGTCCCCAGGGCAGCGGGCAGGAAGGGAGGAGGCGCGCACAAGGATGGACTAAAACTTGTGTGCGTCCCTGCGGCCTCTGACTGTGGTGATGAGTGCGTCCGGCAGAGTCCCTGCCCCATCCTGAGGGAGCCGGTGGACCACCACACGGCCTGACTTGAAGGAGCTCAGGGAGGAGCCGGGGAAAGTGGGGCACGTGCAGACCCCGCCACCCCTTCACACGCACACGGTGAGTCCGCAGATCGGACGACGTGGGTGACCTGCAAAACGGCGGCTGCTTCCCTCCCACCCTCCTGACCGCACCCCGCAAGGAGGACCTCCTTGTGGTGATTCGTACAGGAAAGGCATTTCCGAGAAATATAAGTCAGCCTAGCTGTGCTGACACATTGCAAAGGCACTCCTGCCGTCTCTCGTCCCTGGCTTTTCTGAGTTGATGTAGCATTTAACGACCAGCATCTTGCCTTTGAGATTGGAGGATCAGAAGTTCGTTACACCCAAACTCCCTGGCTCCAAGTCCAATGGCCTTTCAAAATACAAACAATGTAAAATGACCAAGTAAGTGTCTTAGTACAGGACCCTGATTTCTCAACTCAGGTGTCCAGTTTTGATCATCTGTTACAGTGCGTTAAACTCATGTCTCCTCTAAAACCCTAAGTATCGCGCATCTGGATGATGGTGCTTTGTAACTATTGATTTGGAGTTATACAGAAGTGATGGACATGGCAGGAGAAAGCTTTATATACAAATGGATTCAAGGCAGAAAGTGACTGGGAAATAATTACAATGTTACCCCCAGCCCCTCCCACATTTGAATTATACCATCACGGTTGGGAAAGCTGGCCATGCGGTCCTGCTCTTCTGGGAAACACCTGACATACATTCAGTTTTAAAGAGCAGATCTTAGGATAAAAAAAAAAAGTGCTCTCTGGAACCCACCAGATCTATGAGTTTCTGGACATTAACCTAATTCTTCCATCAGATCGTTTAACTTTTCCCTTTTCAGTCCATGTTTATTTATTTTCACACACACACACCTGTTTTTTTTTTTTTTTCTCTTTTGTTAGTGAGTAGCTGGAAGGCTGATAATTATTCTGTATGTATTTGGTAACAAGTATCATTACAATTCTGAATTAAAAATAAGACTGATGATTTAATTTCAATCTTGTCAGGATGAACCATTTAAAAAAAATACTGACGTGATATAATGCTATAAAAGATTTAAGCATAATTTATTGATAGAGCCATTACAACTGGAATGAGAGAGCTATTTGTCTGCATAATGGTTCCTGAAATCACACATAGGACTTTCTCATTATTTCACTGCAACATTTGTAATTCCTTCTTGGATTTACCATTTATTTTTTTTTTTAACAACCCCATGTGGTACTTATTAGGTGCCAGCACTGTTCCAAATGTCTTATAAACATTAGCTCATTTAGTGCCCACAATGACCTGACAAGGCAGTGGTATTGTTATTCCTACATAAGAAAGTGGAGGCTTGGAAAGTTCTGGGAAGATCCCCAAGGTACACAGCAGGTGAGCCCGGGACCCCCGGTATAAACCTATAGATTCTGGACCCGAACTCCAGCCTCAAAACCACTGCCCCACATTGGCTTCTCCGTTGTACAAAAACCAAGGGGAACTTGGCCTGAAGTCCGTAGCAAGCGCATCTCTGCTTTTGGGAAGGTAGCCAGGTGGCAAAATCATTGGTGTAAAGAAAATGCTCTCCAATATGTAAGGTGTAAAAAATGATTAGTGTAAAACATGTTCTCAAATACATCATATATATTAATGCAGGGCGTGAGTGACACCCACAGACGGGGACATGCCACTTCAAAAAGGATCAGTCAGAACAATGCTCAGTGCTCACAGAGGGCTGGGATAGACATGCCTGCTCCCATCAGTCAGAAGGAAAAACATGTCATCATCCACAAGGCGCTGCAGAGCACGGAGGAAGGTCCAACTTTGGCAAGGATGAACGCAGTCACCACAGCCTGAGCACTGCTCAGGGTCTGCCCATCAAACCCGACACACAAGACTGGAAGAGATCCATCGCCTCCCAAACAGCTTAACTGCATCCCAGAATAAAGCCAAAGCATTTTTGTAGGAATGATAACCACCCACCTTCAAAGTGGTAAAACCCACAGTGGCCTACATTCAAATATTTGAGACTCTGAAGCATTGCAACAAAGTCTCCAAAATGAAATACAATTAACCCCTGATCAACCCTGGTGTGAGCTGTTCGGGGCCACTTTTACATGGATTTCCCCCCCCCCCCAAATACATACTACCATTGGCTGAATCTGCAGAAGCAGAACCATGGGTATCAGGGGTCAATGATAAAGTCAGTGCCCTTGACCCCCAAAGGTCAACTGTATATAGAGGGAGGAAAAAGCATGACAGAACTGTAGTGCAACATCAAGTATCTTAATATGTGGGCGACTGGAATGCCCAAAGGAGAGGAGAGAGAAGAGGAATCAAAAAAATTTGCATACATGATGGCCAGAAATTTTCAAAACTTAAAAAAATGCTATAAGCCTAGAGATCCAAGAATCTCAACAAACTCCAAGTCCAAGAAACAAGAAAAATTTGAGCTAGCTCATCATAATCAAATGGCTCAAAATCAGGGATAGAAGTAAAACCTTTATAAGCACTGGGGCAGGGGAGCCGTTTTGCTGTGGAAGGACAAAGAATGAATTGAGATTTCTTGTCTGTAACAAACATGTGTAAGATACTAAAGAGAACAAAAACAAAAACAAAACCCTGTCACTCAGAGTTCTATACCCAGCAAAAATATCTTTAAATCAAACAAGGGTGGAGAAAAGGCACACATACAGAGCCTGAAAGAAGATGTCAGGACCAGCACATTAGCAGAACAAAACAACGTCCAGCGAATTCTTTCAGGCAGAAGAAACATGATGTTAGATGGACGTCTGCAATTACACAAAAGGGTAAAGAACAGAATGGTAGCTCCTTGATAAACCTCTGTATTTTTTCTTATTTAAATACCTTTAAAAATAGTTAATGGTTTAAACAACAATGAAAGGAATGTATTATGAAGCTTATAATACATGTAAAACTGAAACATATGACAATGATAGTTTATGCTGTTATATACTGTTGGAAAAGTAAAAAATATACTGTTGTGCATAACCGGACAAAGCACAAGAACAGAAAATTATAGACCAATATTCCTTATACAGTCAGAAATTCTAAAAGCATGTTTAGCAGTTGTATTAAAAGTGTATAAAAGGGGTAATGTATCATGACCAAGGAAGATAATTTCAAGAATGTAAGTGTGCTGTAACATTCAAAATCAATGTCATGTTAACCAATGAAAAGAAAATGATCATCTTAATATTTACAAAAACAAACTGTTGAAATTCAATGTGTAGTCCTGATTAAAAACACATATATATGCTCACACACAAAAATATGCTCATGAAATAGGGAAAGAAATGCAGTTCCTCCAACCATTAAAAGGCATCTACGCAAAACCTACAACTAATAGCATTCTTAATGGTGAATTCTTCACCCCTAAAATCAGAAACAAGCCAAGTATGTCTGTTCTCAGGACTTCTATTCACCATTGCACTGAAGATTCTAGCAAGTAAAATAAGAAAAAAAAATTTTATTGAGTTATAGTCAGTTTACAATGTTGTGTCAATTTCTGGTGTACAGCACAATTCTTAAGTCATACATGAATATTCTTTTTCACAGTGAGCTACTACAAGATATATATATTTCCCTGTGCTACACATTATAAACTTGTTTATCTATTCTATATATACCACTCAGTATCTGCAAATCTCAAACTCCTAGTTTATCCTTCCCCACCCCCCTCCCCTTGGCAACCACAAGTCTGTATTCTATGTCTGTGAGTCTGTTTCTGTTTTATATATAAGTTCATTTGACTTTTTTTTTTTTTAATTCCACATACGAGCGATCTCATATGGTATTTTTCTTTCTCTTTCTGGCTTACTTCACTTAGAATGACATTCTCCAGGAGCATCCATGTTGCTGCAGATGGTGTTCTGTTGTCATTTTTTATGGATGAGTAGTATTCCATTGTATAAATATACCATTACTTCTTTATCCAGTCATCTGTCGATGGATATTTAGGTTGTTTCCAGGAAAAATTTTTTAAGTCTCCAGATTGGGAAGGAAAAATTAAAACTGTGTTTTTAGATGACATGATCATGCATGACGCATGATCTGTGCAGAAAATCCAATGGTATACACATAAACACTAGTAGAACTATTATGTGCATTTATCATAGTTGTACAATAAAAGGTCAGTATCTAAATTACATTTTTACAAACTAGCAATAAATGCTCAAAAACTGAAATTAAGGAAACAATCTCAATTACAGTAGCATCAAATGTCTAAACTACTTTGGGATAATTCTGATGAAGATATGCAAGACCTGGGTACTGAAAACTACAGAAAAAAAAATTGCTGAGAGAATATGAAGACCACCTAAATAAATGACAAGGTTACTCTGTTCACGGGTTGGCAGACTATGCATGGTCCAAGATGTCAGTTCCACCCAAATCAGTCTATAGATTTAACACCATCCTAGTCAAAATCCCAGCAGGACTATTTTGGGGTCAAAATCGATAAACTTATTCTAAAATTCATATGTAAATTTAAAGAACCTAGAATACCCCCAAACAAACCAAAAAAAAAAAAAAAAATCTTGAAAAGAAGAACAAACTTGGAGGTCTCACAGTACCTGGCTTCAAGATCTATTCAAGCTATAGAAATCAGGATGGTATAATCCTGGTGGTAATACAGACAAACAGATTGATGGGACAGAATAGGGGCTTGAGGAGTAGGCATACACATATATGGAAAACTGCTTGTGTACAAAACACACACACACACACACACACACACACACACACACACACACACAGTCGACATTTGAGAGTCATCAGAAGCACGTCTTTTGGACACATGGCACCAGATCATCTTTCAGCTCCCATCTAGACTGAGTGATCGATATTGTTTCATTGTTGCTCTATCTGTATCTTTGTATGTTTCCAGCTATGCTTTCATTCCTTCTCAACAAAGAACATGATGAAGCTGATGACAAATCCAGTTTGCCATCTTGGAGCTGACCGGCCCACATCTCATTTTAATAGGTGAGAAAACCAGGCATTGGCGACTGGGAATGAGTAGAGGCTGACTCAGAACAAGAAACCCATCGCTTAATTCCAGTCCAGCGTCCTGTAGATGACAGGCCAGCGGACAGAATGACTGAGCTGCAAAAGTCAGTGGGGTGGGGGCAGATTATCATGCAAATAAGCACAAACAAAACTAAAGCATCTAAAATTAGACTGGTACTATAGGATAATTTTATTTGATGTATCTTTAAATCTGTTGACAGTAAGACACTTAAGGTCTAAAAGCATATGTAACAAGAGTGAGACTAGGAATGTTAATCATATTTTATGTGAAAAGATGCAGAATTGAAACTGTGCTCTCTCTTATATTCTTACTGCTTTATTATAATCTAAACAATTTTTTCCAATTCTGTAAGTCATACGCTTAAGAAGATTAACTTGTTTTTATAAATGTATTTTTCCTGATTAGATTACATGTCACTCATTTGTTTGAAAATGATGTGTCTGGCGGGAGGGTAATAGCTCAGGGCTAAAGCACGCACTTAGCATGCAGGACGTCCTGGGTTCCATCCCCAGTACCTCCATTAAAAAAAAAAACCGTGTGTCTAGATCAAATACACTTAATATCACTTTACAAAAGAAATTAAGATCTATTTATAAAATGAAGATATAGCAATTCTGCAGGTGCTGACAATTCATTAATTATTTATATCCATCTGTAATGTTTTCATAATAAAATTCAGTCTCAATTTTTTTTTTATAGTAAATACATTCAAGAAGACTAGGACAAAAGAAGGACAAAAGAGGCATTCTGGTTTTTTACGGCTTGTTTTTTTTTTTTTTAAACCCCCAAATATTTTTTTCCTCATGTATCTCTTTAAATAAAAAGAAAACATTTGGGGGTTTGATTAGTGGTACTCCATTAGTCAGGATTTTACTGCATTTATGCATTCCTAATCATTGTCAACAGAGTAATTTATCAGAAAGATTTTCATGACGCACTGAATGGGACAATTAAAAGTAAGAATTAAAATACCCTCATTGCAAAGGAATTTTCAAAATGACTGACTCACAATTCATTATCAATTATAGCTATCTCATAATAAAGTAATGAGAGCTTTTCAGAGAGTATATTTTACAGTGGAAAAACATTCTCCAAATATCTCGTACATATTTTTAAATTCTTGTGAAATGTCTGGTCTAGACATATGGGCTACTCAGAGACAGAATGTTCGGCTAAAATTGTAATCCTCCATCACAGTTCAGATCAGGTCATTACTTGATACAACAATACGTATAAATTGGCAACAGGGGACTATGCGAAACAGCCCGTCTCTCCTCCTGAGATTAATTGAACCTTAAATTACCTTTGAGCACAGAACGTCATAACAAGAAGCCTTATAATTCTCCATCTGGTCTTCATTTTTTTAATAAAAGACAATACTAAAGCATTTCCATCTAAAATTTTAATGCTTGATATGTTCAATTACAGAGGAGATAATTGAACAGCCTGTGTCATCGGTAATGAAAAAAATCAAGAGAGCCCTGTTCATTTTTGCAATGCAAATATAGAATGTGGGTGTGTGTTCCCATGCACATACTCAAATACGTTCAGGAGGACATCAGTGGATTGAAGACTGCCTGGATAGATGGCTGGTATCTCTCAATTTAAAAAAAAATTTTAATGAAATCTCCCATGGTCAACAGCAGTATTGGATCTAAAGAGTGCCACCAATTCTGACTGCCTTCATCAAAAAAACACATTTCATACTGACAAGGAAGAGCGACGAGGGGGGTCTAGTCACACTGGATGCTAGAAAAGCCAGCAAAGCCTTTCTAAGGAAGACTGTTGAACTGGCACAGAAATGAGGAATGGAATGGAATAGAAAGTGGAGGAATAGACGATGATACGTAGAAATACAGGATGAGGTCAGAGCTCAAATCATTTGGGGAATACTGGATGTTTTAATGAATGGCATTATGACAAATGTCTGCAGTCATGGGAGAGACAGTAAAACGGAGATCCATCCCTTACACCATACCCCAGAATGAATCCCCAAGGGCCCAAGATCTAAATGTAAAAGAAACAAAATCACAGAAGTACTGGAAGAAAAGTGGAAAAATTATTTTATAGCCCTGGTGTACGGATACGGCTTTCTTAACCATGACACAAAACCCATACTAAATAAAAGAAGGGATTGATAAATTTGACTACATAAAAAAATAAATCCCTCCACAGGGTATAAGATTCCATAAACAAAATTAAAAACAAGGACAACTGAGGACAAAATATTCACAGATTAAGGACCAATGTCCCTAACATACAAAGATACCAACAGAACAACGGTAAAACAAATGGGGCTAAATATTGACACTAGACAGCTGGATGAAAGGTACACTGCTCACAATATTCTTCTAACATTTCTGGAAGTTTGAAATTACTTTCACGTAAAAAATTACTTTTAACTAACCTTGAATGAGGGAAAAAAGGAAGTTTTTTTTTAAAAGAAATCATTTGTTTATTCCTGGCACAGAACAAATGCTCAGTCAGTGTTTCTTAACTGACTTAAATTAAGTATTGCCAAACTAATAAAATTTATATAGAATTTAGACTGATATCAAATTGAGTTGAAATATGCATGTCATAAGCTAGTCTTCAATAATGTTACCATTTAATGTTTTTAAGAAAGCATGTATTTGTAAAGGACCCCTATTTACATGTTATCACATGGTTCAGAGTTAGAGCTAAGAGCATTTTCAGTCTTTTTAAGTGAACCTTTCCAGGTCAGTAACTGCCTTCAGAAGGTATAATGTTCTGACAAGTGGAGGTACTGAGGTCTGAATGTCCTCTACGGAATGAAGATCCAGACATGGTTGGAATCCCTTTTTTCCCCCCATCTCTATTAGTCTTTATTTTTATACTTTTTAATTGAAGTATAGTGGATTTACAATGTCGTGTTGATTTCCAATGTACAGCATAGTGATTCACTTATACATGTGTGTATATATATATATATATATATATATATTTCCATATTTTTTCATTATAAGTCATTGCAACATACTGAATATAGTTCTCTATACTACACAGTAGGACATTGTTGTTTCTCTATTTTATATATTGTAGTTTGCATCTGCAAATCCGAAACTCCTGATTTATCCCTTTCCATCACTTTTCCCCCTGGTAACTGTAAGTTCGTTTTCTATGTCTGTGAGTCTGTTTCTCTTTTATAAATAAGCTCATTTGTATCATTATTTTCAGACTCCATATATATGTGATATTTTATGGTATTTTTCTTTCTCTTTCTGACTTACTTCACTTAGTATGACAATCTGCAGGTCCATCCATGTTGCTGAAAATGGCATTATTTTATTCTTTTTTTTATAGCTGAGTAGTATTCCATTGTATAAATACCACAACTTCTTTATCCAATCATCTCTTGATGGACATTTAGGTTGCTTCTATGTCTTGGCTGTTGTAAATAGTGCTGGAGGAAAAACGCTTTCAGACTTTAAACAATACTACAAAGCCAAAGTAATCAAAACATCATCGTACTGGCATCACAAACAGACATATGGGTCAATGGAACAGAACAGAGAACCCAGAAATAAATCCACACCCTTATACTCAATTAAGCTTCAACAAAGGAGGCAGGAATATACGATGGAGAAAAGACAGCCTCTTTGGTAAGTCGTGTTGGGAAAACTGGACAGCAGCATGTAAACCAATGAAGCTAGAACACTCTCTCACAGCATACACAAAAATAAATTCAAAATGGCTTGAAGCCTTAAACGTAAGACAAGTCACTATAAACCTCCTAGAAGAAAACATAGGCAAAACATTCTCTGATATACATTGTAGCAATGTTCTCCCAGGGCAGTCTACCCAGGCAACAGAAATAAAAGCAAAAATAAACAATGAGACCTAATTAAATTTATAAGCTTTTGGACAGTAAATGAAACTATAAACAAAACAAAAAGACAACCTACAAGATGGGAGAAAATATTTGCAAATGATGCAACAAACAAGGGCTTAATTTCCAGAATATACCAACAGCTCACACAACTCAATAACAAAAAAACAAACGACCCAGTCTAAAAATGGGCAGAAGACCTCAACAAGCAATTCTCCAACGAAGATATACGAATGATCAATAGGCACGTGAAAAAACACTAAACATCACTAATTATCAGAGAAATGCAAATCAAAACTACAGTGAGGTATCACCTCACACCAGTCAGAACGGCCATCATTCAAAAGGCCACAAATGACAAATGCTGGAGAGGCTGTGGAGAAAAGGGAACCCTCCTACACTGCTGGTGGGAATGCAGTTTGGTGCAGCCACTGTGGAAAACAGTGTGGAGATGCCTCAAAAGACTAAAAACAGACCTACTCTGTGATACAGCAATCCCGCTCCTGGGCCTGTATCTGGAGGAAACTCTAATTGCAAAGATACACGGAGTCCCTTTCACGGCGGGTTACTCTCCCGACTTTCATACCAGACCTCATGCTTAGGGAGCCTCCGGGAACACGCCAGCAGCACTTTCACAGGGCGATGACTGACGCGCTGTCTCGCCGACGCACTTCACCATCATTGCTGAAGGTCCTCACTTACATCCTTAACTGGTAACCTCAGAGGCTTTGCCTGTCACTGAGTTGGCCTTTAATTGGGTTCTCTCTCCCCTCCACCATCATGATTTAGCAAGACATTGGTCAACAGGATCAAACCTACCCAGGCAGCCAGTAACTTGTAAATGCTGGGTAGACCTGGAGGTGCGTGGTCAGAGTATTGAGTGTTGGTGGGTAATTCCAAGACTTTCCAAAGAAAGAGTGAAAGAGAGAGAGAAATTGGAATTAGAATTAGTCAGATGGAAGACAGAAAAAGGAGAAAACAGAGAGAGAAAGTAGAACGAGTCACATGGAAAACTTCTATAATGACCAGTCAAATATCACCCAGAGTCCATCTGGAATTGCACAATGAATGAAGTAAGATGACGTAGTTGTCTCATTTCTTAAACTCTCTCTTACCAGGTATTATTCTGAAGGTACGTGGCATCTCTTTTTCATGAGTTCTGTACCCATAAGGATTCGGAGAAGGAGCATGATTCCCTGTTGCCTCATTTTTATACTTTTTAGCTAAAACCACAGGAGACACTTTTTGAGTTTTATCTGGATTCTCTCAAACGCTGGACATGCTTTGTGTTTGGAGAAGCGCCATCTTTCAGGAAAAAAAAAAAAAAAAAAAAAGAGAGAGAGATTGAAAGGTCAACCACCGGAGCCGTCAACACCTGGAATTCTGGCTGCCGGCAGCTGCACCCCTGCTGTTAGGATGCTGTTCTTAGGAAACCTGGAAACTGGGATTGCCAGAGACTGCGGCAGCTCAACCGCCGCATCTGGGTTGTGTAGAAATCCTGTTGTGTTGGAGCTTCCCGGGATCCGGACGTGCTGGAGAGTTTGGGTGCTTTGGCTCTTCTGCCTGGAGTGAGAATTTTCGCCCACTGGCTTGCAGCTCCTGTTTTCTTGAGACAGAAGCTTTTGTTGCATTTGATGTTTTAAATTCCTGCTCCTGGGCATTTTGTGAGCACCGCTGCCGGGTCCAGACCAGTGTCTACTGTTACTGTGGCGACATGCGGTGTCTCTCATGGGGGACTGTGCTGGTGGCGGCCGTGTTTGGGAAGGGGAATCTCAATTACCCGTCCTTGTGTCCTTCTTTCGCTACACGGCCACGCAGCGAAGGCACACTGCTCTGCCCGCTTCCCCAGGGCGATGCTGCTGCCCAGCTCTTACCGCGAGTCCTCCTCAGTTTGAAAGTCTGTTCCTTTCCATGAGACTCACGCTCAGCATTCTGGGTGCTTACAATTTTTACAACTTCTATAACATTTATGTAAAAGCTTTATTTTATAATTTATATAACGTTGATATAAACTGTGAAATCTTTGTTTGGTGATTTATATAAGGTTCATAGCAAATGTGATGTTAGCACCTGTGTTTTCATGTTTCTAACGAAACCCATGTAGCACAGTGCAGACTGACACACTCTCAAACACCAAGTTCTTTGATATTGAATTTCTTTTTCATTGAAGAGTCAATAATAAACTCTGTCAGGTTATTGAAAACTGAACCTAGTAGATTACAATGCTCGAATCAATAAAATTCATTTTTGAATCAAAATTGAAAGAAAAGAACCAGGGAACTCAAGTGGCATGAGGCCGTTAGCGTGCGATTACATGGCTTAGCTAGGAGTAGCCGGCACATCTTCTAAGAAATAAAATCAGAATGATTTATTATCCCCCGTTCTTTGGGAAAAGTGTGGAAGAAAGAAACTTTATTAAAAAAAAAAAAAAAGCAAATTGGAAGTGACTTCAAAGAAAGAGCAGCTGACTCCCCAGCTCTGACAGCGTGATGCCGCGCGCAGCCTAAGACGGGGAACGCAGAATCAGTATTTTTCGAGTGAAAAATTCCAGTAATATTTGGGTTCCAATATTTTGACAACTGCCAACGACAGCAGTTGCCTATAAAACTAGATTAAGCCTTGTCATAATACGTTGTTGAAATGTCACTTTTTTTTTTTCACACATGAGAGAGATGTTTTGGTATTTTCTGAACAGACAGCCAAATGTTCATTAATTGGGTTATCATATTATAAGTGAACAATAAACGTAATCATACGTTCACCATATGCAGAACAAAGTCAGAGCCCTGCTACAGAGAGTCCTGACCTGGAAGATCGCAACTTTAACCAGTGGGGCTCCTTAACATCGCTGGCTCGTCAAATTAATAATACGCAATCATCAGTAGTCCTGCCTTATCACGTCCCCATCATAAGCCTCATGTACTGATTCTTCCTGTCCTCATCCACTTGCCCCCACAACTCAAACTGGATTCCCATGCATCTGAATTCCAAAAACATATTCCTAGTTCCCATACGTGGGACATTCTATAATAAAATCAATAACTCTTGAATGCAGGTACATCCACAGTAAGAATCATGACCAGCACAGCCAGGCTGCAGCACCGTGATGAATAACCACTGGTTTAGTATTCAAGACAAAAGCATCCATTTCTATCATTGCATCTCTTAACGTCACAGAGAAGTCTTTGGCGAAAGACTGTGCCTGCATGCACGAATCCCTAAGCAATCTCTCAGGTGCTGTTTTGTCCAGATCCCTGCTTTGCAGCAGAGAGGGGCCAAATTCAGAGGCATCTCCTCATGGCTGGATCGGCCAAAGTCACTCCCTCAAGAGACCATTCAAGAGATTTTAGGAAAATAAATATGGCAGATACACACGTTGGAAAAATGACCGACATTTACTTTAAGCAGCAACTGCTCTCATTTTGCAAGAAGTCGTTTATGTGAAGGATGCATGTAGCTCTCTCGTGTTTCTAGGAATTACTCTTTGCTGAGACAACGCTCTCAGACAGAGGCTGGAGAAGCTGTTCTTTCACAGTACCTCCGACCGTGCACCTGTACCTCCTCCCCAGCACATAACATATGTTCTTAGTCTAAGTGAATTAGAGCTCATGACATTTTAAGATGCTTTAAATCATTTGTGAGGCCCCTTGGTTTAACTGGCCCTGCCCAGCTATGTTGTAGAAATGGGGGTAGATAAATTACTTGGGGGGACATGGAGTTGCCATCTGAAGTAATGGCTTGAAATAATATCAAGTCTTGTGTTCCTGAGAGACGGAAGAAGGTATTTTTCTCCAAGAGGTAACTGGTCCCAACTAACTTGCAGATAAAGATGAAAGAGTTAGTTAATTCAGGGACGCACTTTGTTCAGAGCAGGAACGGGGGCCAGCGGAACCCTATGTAAGTGGAAGAACCCGAAGTCAGAGGGATAAAGATGTGGTCCCCTTTTTCCTTCTGTATTTGTTACAGGAGAAAAGAAATCCCATTTTCCAGTTGAGCCAACTCACCTCATAACTCCACACCCTCCGCATTTAGTTATTTCTTCTCCAGCCTTCCCACCTCCTTGCGACCTCGCTCCAGCCCCTGCCCCGTCAATTTCCTCTGAAGTTCAGTTTTTAAAACTCGGGTTAAATATCACCCCGTGGTCCAAACCTCATTAACCTGCTCCCGGGATGGCTAGATGCTCGTTTCTTTTCATCCACACGCCGTGTCCTCATTTTGTCGTGTTTCCTGAATTGCTTTTTATTTTATTTTTCCATCTCTGTCCCTCTGGGTATGTGTGTGCATACTAGGAATACTTATTTATGCAGCAAGTCTAGACACAAAAGAAAACAAGAAAAAGATGAACACAGAATTTAGGACAGCCACTTCCCTGGACAGAGGAATGCAAGGAGACAGAATGGTGGAACCAGGTCAATGGCATGTTGTTATTGTTAAGATTCTGTATTTGTGTGGTGGCCTGTTAGTTGACTGTAAACACACAAAGAAATACACGAGCCATTTCTAGACTAATGATAAGACTATGTCGTGAGTCAAGATATATCTAACGTATTTTTTGGAAGTGGGGTCCAAACCGAAAGAAGGTGTCACATTTATCTGCATCTTTATATATTTTCTACTTTCCCATTGACCAAAGATCTTCAAAGTTGTAGGACAAGTCTTCGTTCCTGTGTTACTGTGGGCTAACACTGCCTTTCTTCATCTGTAGAATGGGCATAATTGTAGTATCTACTTCATAAGGATGTTGTAAGGATTAAATATATTAGTACAGGTGAAGGCTCTAGAGAAGAACCTGACACATGGTGGATGACGAAGAAATGTTAGCTCCATTCATGTCATTATTACATGAATTCTGTTTCTGTGGTCATTTAACAAGAATTCTGGAGGGAGTCACACGTCTCCTTTGGCTCAGGGTTTCTGGAATGTCAAAGTTTCATGTGCTGCAATTGTCTTGGTCTGTATTTCCTTGATGATCACAACATAGCAGCTGATGCTCCAGCTATCATGCCTCCATTCCAGGCAGGAAGAAGAGAAAAGGGGAGAATAAAAGGGAGAAGCCAGCCAAATCCGTATCTGTCATGTCAAGGCACCCTTGTAGATGCTAAAGCTATGACTTCCACTCACATTCCTTTGCCTAAACCCATGACACATGACATCACTTAGCTTCAAGGGAGAATGGAGTCCTTCTCTCATGGGAGACATTGCTCTCAGAATGAAGCAAGAGGACCACTCGGTTTGAGAGAAAGGACAATGAACTTTGGGCAAACGACCTTCAAGAACTCCCAGACTTCCACTCCTCTCGAACTAGGCTTGCTTTATCCTGTCCAGCCTAACAGTCAGTCCCATAGAAGGGAAGTAGACCAATTGATCCTTCTTCTCTTCAACAGCAATGAGTAGCAGGTCTTAGTCTAGAGCAGGCAATAGGCTGCGTTATTTTGGCAGAACTATAAAATTGTACACATTTTCTGTTGTGCTTAGCATTTATTTAAGTGCCGACTTATTCTGAAACTGAGCTTTCTTGACACCCAGCTTACAGTCCAGGCCTCTCTGCTGAAATTTCCCTTGAGGGCTTGCCAGGTAACATAGACATGTTCTTTGAAAAGTTCCAACATCAGAAAGCTCCTTGATCTTCAGACTCAAGGAGTGGGATTTTTACATGCAAAATTTCATTTTCAAGAGTATCTATTCTGCTTGAGCAATTTTTCTATGGAGAATCTCAAACTATGAAAACATATATGGATCAGTAAGTTGTCCAAAAACCAAGAAGGCACACTTAAAGCTCCCCCTTGTCTGACTATGAGGAACTTCTGCAGAATTCGTGGATTATACCCACCTCCAAAATATTAGCTGTTTTAAATCAATACTTTGGTCTTCTTCAGAATTGTGTCCTGATTTCTACTAGAAATTCAGGAATTAATAATTTAACTGACCTCTTTTTTTATTACTTTTACATACCACTTTTTAAATTTTAAACTTCATTTCATGTTAAAGTGGGTGAGATATTCAGATAATTCAAAACTCAAAAGTGATATAAAATATGCCTTTTGACATTTCTCACTCACACATCCTCTGTTTTCTCCCGATAAGATTTTTATGCACCCATCTCCTGTTTCCTTTATGCAAATAAAAAACGAATATATAATCATTTTAACTCCTTTCCAACGCAAAAGTTACTTTTCTATATGCATTATTTTGTACCATATTTTTTCATCTGACATATCATAACAAAATCTTTATAGACTTGGCGGAATTTTACCTGATAGTTTTCAAACACTTTAAGCCATCCAGTCTTAATCTGCTAAAAATCATTTACCCCACACATCAACTGTCATGGCATTCCCCCTCTTGGGAAGGCACTTTGCAGTTCTTTCATGTACAACAAGTTTCATTATCCTTAAAACCAACACAACTAGGCTATACGTTGCCCCCTACTACCTTCAGCAAGTTTTGCAAGAGATAAAATTCCAAAAACTCCACGAGCACTTAAAAGCCAATCTTAAACATACCTCACAGTGGTCTCAAATCTAGAATGTATGCCAAATAACAGAAAGTGTGACTTCAAGACTCTTTGATATTAAAGAATTTCAAGCCAAAATTCACATCTGCAATACTCAAGATCCGAAATCAACCATCTCAAGAAGATCTAAATGCCTCTGCATCTGTTTTTCCCTGGGAAAGGAGATAGGGTAACAGATGACTGATTTTCTCCTACTGATTCAGTTTGAGAAATTGAGAAAGCCAAGGTCATTAGGGAGCTATAGGGTAAGTAGTGATCATTCTGGAAAGTTTAAGGAAGCAAGAAGTCATGATTGACTTTTATAAAATCATGGCAGTGGAGACACATATTTTCCTGTGCATGTATTCCAGAATTCCAGAACCAGGAGTTTTATGACAAATAAAAGCACTCACTGTTTACACACTGGGTGGGAAGGAGGTAGAACTCACTTCTGGAAAGGTGTGTAACAGATGGGGAGAGGATAAGTTTGGCACCAGAAGAGCATGATAGATTCAGAGATGATGAATCACAAAGGACACAGAAAAATTGGGATGATTTATATTTCTATCTATAGGCATGACATTGTGTAGGATGTTTGCTTCATTGAAGCAAGAGTCTTTACACAACTGTCAAAGATGGAGCACCAGATGGCCTGGGCCATTGCTCTCAGCTAGTACTCTGTGTGCTAGGCTCTCATGGAAGGTTTATGTCTCCCTTCAAGGACTGGAGGCCCCTCTGTCCCAACCATTGAACCAGGGCTGTGGCTTTGACTGACTTCTTGGGAGTAGCTTGATACACAGTTCATCTCAGGATGTGGCCAACCTTGATCTTCCAGAAAATATGGCTGAACCAAGGTAGGGACCCTGTGAATGCAACGAGATTGTAGGAGGGAAAGTGGTCTCAGCTGCCCCAGTCATGGACTACTCCCCTAGCAGAAACAGTTTACGGGGATAGGATTTTGGAAATTGGGGAAAGTAGTTCACTGGAAAAAGATAATGGTAGAAGGTGATACAGTTTACTGGGGACAGGATGATGGATGTTGAGGTCAATACTCCAGTTGTGACAGGATGAAAAAGTTCATAGAAAGAGTTTATTGGGAACAGTGTGGTGGAAGTTGGTGTCAGTATTTTGGTACAAGGCGAAGGAAGTTACTACAATTTGTATAAAATAAACATTTTATTGGGAGCAAGATGAAGGAAGCTGATACAGTTTATCGGGGATAGGATGAAGGGTCTGGTAGAGACATTTAGAGATCTCACCTGCCATTTGCTTCTATAGCTGACTCTTGTTCTTAGTAGCTCATTGCCTTATATGTTCTGTAATTTAGGTTTGTGTATTTATGTTAATATGTGCTTTATCTGTGAGAACCCTTCTGCTCATTTTGAGCTTACATGCAAGGAAGAATCAACTTCCAGCTCCCAGGCATCCTGTGTCCTCACAACACTTGGGCATTTTAAAGTAATCATGTGTTATTTGGGTCTTCTTAAACCATGCAGCTAATTTAAGGTTTAACCCTTGAACCTTCGCAACGACAGTTCTATAGTTATGAATTCTTGGAGGAGACATTTTTTTTCCAACCTGGATTTCAGATCGAAAGAGAATATTTTCTTCTTATTTCCTTGTTTTAGCAAGTGGATTTTTCTTTTTCAGTGCAACATTTGACTGGCAGAAGAGCCTTTTGAATTCTTGGCTGCAAAAGAGGATTTCAACTTCAAGTCCATCCTTGCTATAAAACCAAGGTCTTGTGTAGTCTCTGTTCTGGAAATGGCCGACCCCCCTAAAAGGACTTTTGAGCCCTCTGAACACTCTTCTTTCTTGTCTTGTTACATTCCACCCTCTCCCCAGCAACTGATTACTTCCATTTTCTTACCATCTGCTGTGTGTTTTAAAGAATGTTTGTCACACCTTCTCCAGAATATCTACGGATATCCTGGTGAGAAAGTTGCTTTGACATAACTAGTCTGCCATATTGGTGAAACAAAAATCCTACACACCCTCCTTTCCGCGCACCCTGGCTCCACCTCTCCCACTCACCTTCCTGACTGGATGATGCCACCCGCCTCCTGATAAACTGCGTTGACTACGGACCTTTTCTTATTTCTGTCTACTGGCAGCGACGTTCATGAGTTTAATTTTGTTTAAGGGTTTTACTTATGTCCCAATTCCATGCTCCAAACCTTACCGTGCTCTTGCGTTGTTCAATTACAGATCTAACTCTTGGGGTTTCTAGGTCTCCTCCAGTTTTCACCTCTCTACTTAGACAAGCTCCCGTTGGCTGTTCCCCAATGAGCAAACGCCTCAATTTACCAGTCTGATTTAAGCAAACTCTCTCAAAACACTCTGACTCCCAGTACCTTTGCTCATTTTATCCTTTTCTTCTATAAAATGACTTTACTCCCTCTTTATTTTGGAGGTAAACCCGAATCTCTCTGCAAGTCCCAGCTTGTTTATGAAGCTTTTTACTAATCAGGGTAGCGCTGACCCCAATAATTCCCTGAGGCGTTTATTGTAATTGCTCCAAAGTAACAGGTAAATACTCAGACTTCTATTGTTTATTGTTTTATGGCCATTTACTTCATCTTCCAAATTGGTTTTAATTGTAAGAAAGATTTTTTTTAAAGATCCATGAATCCCAAAGTGCCAGCATAATGTGCACTGTACTTAATGGAACAGCCACATAAGGCATGCTTTAAGAACGGTCTATTTCAAGTGGATATAAATTAATGCTTGTTTAATTCTCTTTTTTTTTTTTTCTGAGAATGGAGAATATAGCATCATTTCTTCAATTAATTAGGATTCTGCCTGCTAGGATTAGGGACGACTGAGTTCACAGTAGATCCATCACTCACCACGCAGCATGGAGGGGGTAAAGCATTCTGCGTGCTCCCACAGCTCTGTATCTGTCCTTCTCTCCAAGACCAGGAGCTCACCCAGCAGAGACAGCCCGTCTCATTTCTCTCCGTTTCCCTGCTGCTTGGCATCGTCTGCAGCTGTAGTCAGAGCTTGACAACAGTCGCTGATCATACGGCCGGGACCTTTACAGCCAGAACTCCTGCCACGCGATCAGAATCCAGGGTGACTTTGGCCCTTCTGCCCCTTTGAACAGAGGGTCGTGTTTCCCGCTCAACCGGTTTTGGTTACACAATCCACGCTCCCTTCAGCAGTTTCATACATCTAGTCACAAGCATTTTTTAAAAAATTAATTAAGGGATATGGGAATGCTGGTAATTGTATTTTTCTGTCTCGCCTTCTGCCCTGCTTGGGGGCTGATGTTTTTGTTGTCCTATTTTACACGGGAGTCTGCAGCGAAGGAGGAGAGCTGAGGGTCTCAGGCAGTTCTCACCACCGTGCTCTGTTTTCTTGCTCTCTGTAATTAGCTGGTTTCAAGGCCAACATTTTCTCCTGTGGACATACTTGTGGGTTCTTCCTTACTTCCCTTCTCTCAGGACAAAGGCAAGGGCATACCTCTCTTTAGGATGAAAACTGAAATCTCAGCTCCTGCTTCTGGACGTACGGGGTGGGGAGGGAGGCTGGCCCTGCAGGTGTCCACCTTGGACGCCAGTTGCTTTAAAATGACCTCGAGCCAAGATGGTGCCTGGAGCTCACACTGGTCCTCACATGAGGATCCACGTGGCTTTGCGCTGATGTTGGAGGGAAGTTAAATAAATTCGCAGACATGACCGTGTGCTTTGCATCACAGGGCATTTTAAGGTTCTCAGGAGAGAATCAAGCCCTCCCAACTTCAGGGGACAAACACCAAGCATACAGAGGCCAGACAAGGGTGCTGTGAAAAGAATAATGATAATTATCAAGGATATTCCTTAACCTTGTTATAGCACATACGATAAAATGCAAAAACATATCTGAGTAAAAATGAGAATTACAGAATGCAGAAAAACATAATGCAGTCCATATAGTGAATAAAAATGAACTCCTCATTTGACTTTCCATTAAAAAAACAATTAAAGCCCATTGATTCATTAGGAGAAGCAAAGAATATTCCGGAACAGGAAGCTGCACTTTTCTAGATGGGTTTTGAGACGATGATATTAAAAGGTGGAGCAGTCAACACTGACCGCCCCATGTTTACAATCAATGAAACAGTGGGCTGAAAGGACATTTTTGCGTGTGTTGCATTGTCAACAGAAAGAGACGATGCAGTATCCAAGAGAAATGTCACGGCCACGTGGTGCCATTCAAGAAAATGTCCAGATGAATGCTGTTCAACAAGTTCTTTTGTGTTCTAGAAATACAGAAGGTAAATGGGTTTCTTCTCCTCCAATTAGTCCTCTTTAAGTTAATTCTTCAGAGTGGGTTTGATGAGAATTTGGGGTAGCAGATACCGGGAAATTATTTTCCTTCTGGTAAGAAGTTACAGTTCTCTCTTAGCCAAGCTTGAAAGACGGGATCTACACACTTTAAGGATCATGAACACACAGCACTACCCACGTCCTATATTGCAAGTTACGGATTCTAAAGAAGACTGATTTGGGGGGTGGGTGAGTGGAGGGCAAACAGGTACTAGTTATGCTGGTGAGAACCAAAGAATGAGGGCGGTGGGGGAGGAAGCAATCTGTATGCCTTCAGGGAATGAATATACATAACTAAGGAAATGCCCTGGTCCTGCTCCCTCAAAGAGAGCCAAGAAAATCATGCCTGATTTGACTTTCATTACAAAAAGTTATGAAATCCATGCCATTTCTCAGAATCTCTTTACTGTTAGGGTTGCCAACTTTTACCAGCAGAAATCAAACGTCATTTTTGCTTCTCAGCAGGACGGCGTCTGCAACACCCGGGTGAGGAACTGTCACCCTCTTGGTGGGGCTGGATGAGCCGGGGGCCACAGGAGATCATGGAGGGAGGAAAACAATGGATGCTAATACGCTGTTGATGGGCGAGGTCGCAGTCACAGCGGGATGGGAGGCAGGCGGACGTGGCAGCCAAGGACTTCACGAACAGCCCCTTGGAGGAAGGTGCCTTGGGCACTGTTCGCAGGTGCGATTCCAGGAGTGTTTGGGGTTTGTTTTTGGTTGTTGTTGGGGCAAAAATGTTACTCAATATTGGAGGCAAAAGACATCTCTGGCAATAATAATCCTTTCAATCAACACTTACTGAATTTTGCTGGATTGGACTCATGTCCTGAGTCAAAGAAAGGAAAGATGTCTAATGTAGCTAAAGTTGCCATTATAATTAGGATTTATTTTCTAGGTTGGAGGGACATTTCAGTGATGTCAAGAACGGGACAAATTTCAGGAAAGAGTGCTTTCTGAGTCAAGCGTACTTATCTTTTTAGAGGCAGGACTTTTAAATCTCTCACTAGAAGGCGATTTTCCCAAAAACGTCTCAACCTGCGTTTACCTAAAATTTGACAACAGTTGTTCTAAACCTTAAGAGCCACAGATCTCCCATGTAGGTAACACTACTTTATATCTTGCTTGTACACTGCTACAGAAGAAATATTTTTAAACACCTTTTGTTACTTAATACTAGTTCAAATCCAAAGTGTCATTGGTTCAGTACATGTGAGGTTTACAGAGTTCCTTAAGCTTGTTATTGTATGCTAATGTAGTTCACGTAAAATGGACATGAAGAAATAATTTTTTGATCTCTAATTCCTCATAAATACACATAAATTAATTTTTCCATACGTTGTGGGCTATGTAATATTCAACATTCATTTTTTAGACGAATAAAATAAATTTGAGAGTAGAAACACATTCTCAGTGCATTTTATGCATTAAAATTCTAATTCTAAGGCCAAATAAAAAAAGAAAAAATATTTAAAGCATGCCTCTTATTGTCACACATGCATATTAATAACCAATGATGGCGATAATGAAGCTAATTGCACATAGTGTTTACGAGGTGTCCGGCATAAATGCTTTACATACACAATAGTCGCTAACTTAATGCTCAAAAGCTCTAAGAGGTAAGTAGTTTTTGTCACCATTCTACCGATGAACAAACTGAGGCACAAAGCTATTAAATGAATTGCCCAAGACTGCAGTGTATAAATGACAAAAAACGAAACCAGCACCCTTACTCACTATGCTATAACTTATAATAATAATAATAAGATTCCTTAACTACAATACAAAAAGGTAATGAATGCAAAGTAACACATAATCATATGATATGTATTGTTACCGCCTGACATGATGAAGTGGCCCAGAACTTCAGGGGCTGAATTCTTTGCTCCCGTGACTCGAATGCCATGAGCAGGGCTGGAATTCTTTTGAAATTGCTAACCACTCTTGGTAAGTTTCCAAACAAATAAACTACACTTTTCCCTCTAATTACTTGGCAGCTGTGTTCCTGGGAAATTCAGTGTCTATTAGAACTGTTCCAAAAAAAAGAAAAAGAAAAAGAAAAAGAAAAAGAAAAATACTCCTTGAGTTTAGGTATAGAATGGAGTTAGGCTGTAGGTTCAGAGAGTGATGGAGACTTTTTTTTTTTTATGTCAACGGATACTGGTGGGATACTTCAAAGCTGTGTGGGAAATGGTACAGTTCTCTTTTGTTCTGTTTTGTTCTGTTTCGTTTCAGTGTCATGAACATCGCTGAAGTTTTCACTTTTCCTGCCTGCTGCCCACTAAATGGACAGTAGGGACAGTAAATTCTTATAATAACAACAAAATGACATAACCAGCATTGAAGAGTTACCGTTTCAAGGAATCTGTGGAGAGAATTCAGGATCTGAAGTCTTATGTGCTTATACTGTGAAATGCTACGCAAAATACTGAGGGTAGGTGCATGCTGCTGGGGGAGCGATCAGTAAGTTCCAGCAAATTCTCAAAATATAATTACTCTCTATTCCCCCATGAGTTAAAAAAAATAATCACGTTGGGTATTCCATGATATTCTGGACTATTTTTCCCAATTTCTTTTTCAGTTGGTAGCCATTCATTCCGGTTGGCGTGTGCTATTCTTTGCATGTTCATAACTTGCATAATTTGGCCTCAGCATTCTTCCCCACTTAGCATCCACTGCAGATTTTTTTTTATTTCCAGTGAACTACGCCATTGCTCATAGCTGCGTTAAAATTAGCTAGGACAGGTAGGAGCCAGCGCCACTCGGAAGCGCCAGATTCCGCCGTGATTTCTCTCTGGTGGTCCGTGCAACGCCAAGGTGGTCTTCAGAGTCACTGCTTAAACATGGGGTTATGTCTGAGCAGAAATTTTTCCCCAGCCCTTTCCAGGTGCAAGGCCGTGAACGTTCCCTTTCACGGGCACTAAGCAGGGTGCCGACTGATCCTGCAGACTGTGCTGGGGCAGAAGAAATGGGTGCTTCTGACTCTTTCTGGTCTCTGAGGACGGGGGCCGGGGACACTGGCCGCTTGGTACGTCGGTTGAGCCGTAGCTGGTGCTAGACCCAAAATACATGTGAAGCCTTGGGGGCAGGGTTCAGCATAGCAACGGGACATTGTTGGTTAGGACGATGGCGCATGTGTGCTGGAAAAGAAGGCTCGGTGGTACAGATAAATAGTCGTCTGAATGTCTTGCCAAGTAGCTTTGTCACCAGGGTCATTGTGTACCCCTCCGGTTATTTATCTGTGTTTGGCCATTCTGATAGATTCGCCCTGTCCATTTCAACGTTTAGGGTCCACAACTACCTGTCTGGGTTTTGTAGCTGCACGGAGTGGGGGAGACGGTGTCCTGTCCCCATGTGTGGTAGACTGAACTGTACCCCCTCAAAGCTCATGTGTTGAGACCCTACCCGCCAATATGATTGTATCTGGAGACAGAGTCGTTAAGGTTAAATGAGACCGTAAGAGTGGGACCCTCATCCAGGAGAATTTGCGTCCTTATAGGAAGAGACGAGGACACAGACACGCAAAAAGAGGGACGACCACGTGAGGACACAGGGAGGAGACGGCCGTCCACACGCCAAGGAGAGAGGGCTCAGGAGGAACCAACACGCTGATCTTGGACTTTCAGACTCAACGGATCGTGAGAAAATAAATTTTACTTCTTAAGTCACCCAGTTTGGGGCATTTTATTACGGTGAGCCAAGCAGACTGAAACACCATTTTATCCAGAACCAGAAGGCAAGAAACATTTATTTTTTTCTCCCTGTGATAGGATTACTTTAGGATTATCCTCTGTTAAGAAATATTTTTAACAATATGTGAGTAGAAATCCTTTTTAATAGAAATAATGTATAGCTCCACCAAGTCAATAAAATTTATTTTTCAGTCAATAAGCTTTTTAAAAAAATTAATTACAAAATTTATAAAAGGGCACATTTGTATGTCCCCGTCCTTCTCTCCAAAGAGTTCTGTTGGAATGATGACATTATATGGGCACCTCATTCAAATTCCTCTTCCCCTAGGCACCCCGAAATTCCAAGTCCTTTCCTCCTCATTTCATTTTTTAAAATGGTTAGTTAGGCACTTAAAGAGAATATTGAACACCTTTTCCCTGATAGCTCCCTCATGGGTGGCTCTCCCCTAATGCCAGTCATCACTGATTAAAATTATAACATGTGACTTAACAATATTCACAAAGTATTTTGTCCCTTATTGAAAATTAAACCCATATTTCTTTTCGTGGGAGTGTGTCTCAGCCACTGAACCAGGTCCCCAGGCGCAAGGCTGACTGGATTCCTCCCTGGGGATCCTCGTCAACCGTAATAAACGAATCCTGGCTGACAGGTAAGTTGTAGGAATAGCTGTAAACGGGGGTTTGTGCAGACGGCGAGCTGTTTAAACGTTGTTCCCCTCCCAGGATGATGGAGAAAGGTACAGGGGCAGGAAATTTCAGTGTTTCCATCTTCAGAATGATTACTTGTGTTTGGAGACTCTGAAGAGTGGAGAGAGGTACCCTCTTGCAAGCACCATTCAGGTCGGCCATGAAGCATGTTGGGGTAGCCGCCTGCGGAGGGCTGGAGGCCAGGACCTGGGGCAAGGAGATGCTCTCCAGGCTATCTCCGAGATGCAGGGGGAAAGTCTGCAGCATCAGAGCCTTGGTTCCACCAGCCTGTTTGCAGAATGAATTACAGGCACCCCGCCTACTTCCCAGTGTCAGAATAAAATCAAGAAGTAGGCATAAAGGTGTTAAGTCAATTAGGAAACATGATACAATTATAAAGTTCAATTATCCCTTCCTCATCATCATTATTAACTGGTGCTTTTTTGAGGACCGAAGCTGAGCTGTTTTAAATTCTGCCTTATCCTTTAGGCAGGGGATTCAGTATTACTATCGCACATTTTTCACTCGTTCTGCTGGTGTTAGCATTAGCTGTCCTCTATAACCGCTAACACACGGCGGGCGGGCTTCTCAGCCCCTCCACATGCACGTGTTTAGGATCATCATGAATCGACAGATATTTACGGAAATAATGAGTTCTAATTATGAATACGAAACGGATTAAAAGACATCTCTATCCAGCAGTTGACCGGATTAGCGACAGAAAAAACAAAATACAGAACTTTGTGGATACTCATTCTCAAGATTTATTGCAAGGACACATAAACCTGTGCTTTTAGAAGTTTGAACTATATATTTTGCACCTGAGTTATAAAACCTGCTAATAAATCCAGCTCAGCTTCTCATTGAGAAATCATTATTCTCAGCGTCAGCTAGTGCTAAGTATGAGGATTTATAAGGCAGGGAAATACAACTTCAAAATGAACCCCAGGTTTTGAAATCGTACCAATAAATCCTGTTTAAAAAAAAAACAAAAACCTTTTATTTACAAATCCTTATCTTTCACTCGGGATGTACGTGAAAGATTTAGAAATCGTGACCTTGAAGAGATGCAATTATGACCAGCATGGTAAGCCATGACATAATCTGAAATTAACCCATTAAAGTTTCCAAGTGATGGGCGTGTCAGGGGGCACAGCGTGAAGACATGAAGAGGCGTGTTATTTTATGAAGGCTGACGGAGATTTCCAGTTGCAGGCGTTCGTAGCGGTGATGGATGCTGCCCTGACACCTTGCCCTGGCCTCTTTACAGGCCCAGCAAAGACATCTTCCTGCTGTCGGATGGAAGCTATGCACAGCTCACAGCTGGTCCCCTCTCTAGAGAATTGCTCTTGGCTGAGAACACGTTGCCCCGCCTGGGAGGTTATGCCCTCCCTATGCACCGTGCAGACCCCACAGCCAAAGACGTCCTGACAGGGAGGTCTCACAGGGTGGTCCTCCTCGCTTCAGAGCTGTGTGAGCTGCAGTCTGTGCTTCAGTGGCGTCCCCCGCTGCCCACCACGCTGTCAGACCACGGCTGTATTTTACGAGCGGCTGGTCCTTCCTCTGCAACAACCTACGGCTCATTCCACACCTTCCTTGCTGGTTTTTATCTCAGTGAATCAACTGCACCCAAACTCCTGCCTCCGATTCTTCCACTTGGGAACCCAACCCCAGACTCCAGCTATTTCTAACAACTTTTTTACACGCCTACCGCCATTCCAGTTTGCTTGGATTCCCAACTCCAACTTAAGATAAGCGAGATCGCGTCTGAAGTTGCAGCTCATTATCTGTCATCTAGTGAAACTCCTGGGTCAGAGTCTCAAAGCCTGAACGCATCAGCAGTATCTCCCCGTTTTACCATTGTGCGTTTGCTCATACAAAATTCAGAGGTGACTGTATGTGCAACTATTATCTTAAAAAGGGTATTTATATTTCGTTCGGTTTCACTAACTGAAGTCTTGGTAATTCGAGCTTTATGCATCAGTGTCCGTTTTAAGATGGGCAGGGACGTCTCCATCTGAAGAAGCAACTGCAACGAGATACAGGCTTTCTGCCTTCCGAAACCTCGGTTCCCCATCACGACTTGGAACCATCCTTAAGAAGTGCATTAAGAACACAAGACATGCTGAAAGGAGCAGCAAGCACTTTGGGAGCTAGCAAAACATTTCCCATTACTTGGCCGATGATGACGGACGTAGCCGTAGACGATGATGGCAATAATGAGGCTTAAAATATTCAGTACCCGAAGAACGTTCCAGACAGGAGCTACTTTAAATAGAGCCAAGGCTCTTAGGGACGCTCTTTGGTGATTAACTGAGACTCATCTGAAACTTTTCCTTTGCCACATCAGTGTCCCCAGCAAGAAAAACAGGATCTCCAGAAGGTCTTCCATCATCCTCTTTTGGCTCCAAGGTGCAAACGTTAACCATCACATAGAGGAGATTTGGTTCGGTATATATAACAGTGAGAGTGGATGCTGAATTTATAGGGTGATGGTTAATCTTGAAGCTGCAACGCCACACTCAGTATGGCGGATTTCTGTGGTTATTTCTTATCCTCTTGAGGCACCATCTTGCTTTTGGGAAAAAGTGGAAACCAATGGCAACTTCCAACGGTGCATGGTCCCCGAGAAGAGATGTCTGGACCCTACTGCCTAGAATCAAATCCCTGCTCGCTCTCACCACTTCTTGCTCTGTACAGAAAAAGGTAACTTGCCTCTCTGAGCATCTGTGCTTTCTGTAAAAATGGGTGTAATAACACCTTCTAGCTCATGGTGGTTGTGAAGACTGAACTGTGAAGGTAACACATGGAGCGTGCTCAGAAAGCTACTTGACATAAAACACTCTAAATGATTCTGTGCAAATACGTTGTTCATCAATATGTGAACACACTTATTAAAGATACATGCATTATTATATATGTATATTACATACATAATACATTCTATATGGAACATAATCTATAAGTACAATAATGATCACTACATTAATACACAATAGGATATAATTATGTATTATAAAATAATAAATGTGCACATTTAGAAAGAGGCAGAGAGGGAGACATACACAGACCTATGTGTATATGTGACAGTACTATATGTGTAAAAATGATGCATTCAGTTAAAAACACTGGTAACACGTCTCCGACACTGTTTCTTTTTAAACGTGAGTGACTGACTGGACAAGGGCCCAGTGTGAACTGACACCACTTCCCTGTTCCTTCTCACAGGACGTCCTGTGTTCTCTTTCCACACGTGCTCTGCTCAACACCAGGTTTTACACTACATCATACTGTACGAAATCTTGGAGACTTTCATCACCCCACTCTCAAGATTGCCCCACTCAGAGAAAGTCCAGGCTAGAAAGTCTGATCATGGGAAAGAAAGAATGTGACTTAAAAAGAATTGCAGGATACCCATAGATTTAAAAAAAAAGTCTTCTGTATAGCACAGGGAACTATGTTCAATTTCTTATAATAACCTTTAATGAAAAAGAATATGAAAACGAATATATGTATGTATGTTCATGACTGGGACATTGTGTTGTCCACCAAAAATGGACACATTGTAATTAACTGTGCTTCAATTAAGACCTTAAAAATAAAAAAAGAAAGATACCCAGACAAGGATATAGGTTTGTTAAATTCAGGGGAAATTGGTACTTACATTCCTGCCACGGATGCTAGAAATGAAGTCAGTGCAACTTAATCGCTACGAGTGAACGTCTTTATCTAAGTACACGAGCATATGCCCATGTGTTTGCACATATGCCCAAGAGCCCCAGGGGCCTTAATCCTTAAAAAAAAGTTTATGTTTTCAAATGGGAAGATCTCTGCTATTTACTTCTTGATGCAGTGTTTGCTGATATACCAAAAAAAAAAAAAAAATTTAAACAGAAAAACAAACATGAAATGAACAAAAGAGGAAAACAAACTATGAATGCATTAATTCTTATTACGCATGAAACACAGGAGCAACTATTATTTCACAGGGGGATAATAATGTATGCAATTTTCCTCATGTCCTAAAAATATGGCTTTGGAACGATAATGTGTGCTGTTTGATGTTGTGGAAGGTAGCCTTGCAGCAGGGAGAAGGAGGCTGAAAAGAGGTCTGGAGAGGGTGGAAGACAGAATGCTCCAAATGGTTTTGCCACAGTTCCCTCATGCCTTCTTTGTGTGGGTTTTTAAAATATAATAACACCTTAGAGAAATATCTTGAAATCTCCATGTACCTATCTGTCTTATCCATCCATCCATCCATCCATCCAACCATCCATCCATCCATCCATCCACTTACCTACTTATCCATCTATCTACCTGCCTAACTAGCTATCCATCCGTCCGTCTGTCAGTCCGTCCATCCGTCCGTCCATCCATCCATCCATCTACCTAACTATCCATCTATCCAGCTGTCTGTCTATCTACCTGCCTACCTGACTTTCTGTCTGTCTATCTATCTATCATCTGTCTACATCTATCTAGATCCATCCACCCATCATCTATTATCTGTCTATCTACTATGGTACCATGCTGAAGGTCATTCCTTTCATTCCTAATTCAATTTGCAGCTGATCAAATCGATATTTGTAACTACAGATTATTCATTTTACTTATAATTGATTATCTCAAGAGGAGTAGTTTCTAAATTTTCATTATTACGAGCAAGTTACTGCAAACAACCTTGTCCACATCTCTGTGAAGCACGTAGCATGAGCTTCTCTGGAGTCGACAGCTGTTTGCAGGGCTGGGTGCATCTTCAACTCTATCGATGCTTTGAGAAGTCTTCCCAAAGTGGTTGGGTCAATCCATACACCCTCTAACAGTAGAGGATCCCTTTGTTAGCTTTTATTTTTTTATTGAACTATAGTTGATTTATAATGTTCTGTGTCCACAAATGGCAAATGCTGGAGAGGGTGTGGAGAACAGGGAACCCTCCTACACTGCTTGTGGGAATGTAAACTGGTGCAGCCATTATGAAGAACCCTATGGAGGCTACTTAAAAAACTAAAAATAGACTTACCCTATGATCTGGCAGTCCCACTCCTGGGCATATATCTAGAGAAAAGTCTAATTTGAAAAGATACAGGCACCCCAGTGTTCACAGAAGCAATATTTACAGTAGCCAAGACATGGAAAAAACCTAAATGTCTATGAAATGATGACTGGGTAAAGAAGTTGTGGTATATTTATACAGTGGAATACTACTCAGCCATGAAAAATAATAAAATAATGCCATTTGCAGAAACATGAATGGACCTAGAGATAGTCACTCTAAGTGAAGTAAGCAAGACAGAGAAAAACATCACATGATATCACTTACATGTGGAATCTTAAAAAAAAATGATACAAATGAACTTATTTACAAAACAGAGCCAGAATCACAGACATAGGAAACAAACTTATGGTTACTAGGGGGGAAAAGGTGGGAGGAGGGATAAATTGGGAGTTTGGGATTACCAGACACAAACTAGTATATATAAAATAGATAAACAACAAGGTCCTACCGTACAGAACATACAGTATGCGCTATACTCAACACCTTATGAACCTATATTCAATATCCTGTAATAACCTAAAATGAAAAAAGAATGTGAAAAAGTGCATAATATATATATAACTGAATCACTATGCTGTACACCAGAAACTAACACAACACTGAAATCCTCCTATAGTTCAAAGAAAAAAAAGATGTGAGATACACACACACACACATAAAGACACACACAATGGAATACTACTCAGCCATAAAGAAGAATGAAAAATGCCACCTGCAGCAACATGGATGGACCTAGAGATGATCATACTAAGTGAAGTCAGTCAGACAGAGAAAGACAAATGCCATATGGTATCACTTATATGGGAATCCCTTTTTACCCCACAATTTCTTCAGTCCTTGGGGCTGTCTGACTTAATATTCTCCCCAACTTAAGGGAGTTTGATTGATGTTTTAAGTTGAATTTTCTTGTCCACAGTAATAGACAGAGAATGTTCTTGCCATTCAGGTTTTTGTTTTCTAAGTGCTATTCATTTCCTATTTCCTATGGATTTATTTTTTTCCCTTCTTTTTGATCTGTCAGAATCTGTGTGTGCATGTGTGTACTTTTATATAGTGTTATAAACGTGTATATTCATTTACGTGTAACATACATATATTCTTACATATATGAATGTATTATAATGTATTCTTGATATTAATGATAAATATTTGGGTTAAAATATTTTGTTTTCTCTTTGTTGATGGTGTATATTATTTTTATAAATACTAAAAATGTGTGTATTCAAATTAATTTGTATTGGCTTAAAATAATAGGTTCCTTTTGTGTCTTGCATTCAAGAAAGAATATTCCTTTTTGATGCTGCTGAACTCAAGCTGTTTCGTATCCTTCTTAAATAGCGTGCCTAATAAGGCTTTTCCTATTACATCAGGACAAAAACAGGAGGACCATTTAAGAAGATAACCAGTATTAAAAGTGTGTTATGTTCTTGTTCTGGATTGAGCACGTTTGCCTATTATCGGAAACCATTGCCCAGTAAACACCAACGTCACCATTATTACATTACACGGATATAGCAGGGTATGTTTCCAAAGTACTTTTAAATCACTTTTATTCGTTATTACCCTGTGCCCTAGTTTTTTTAATTGGAAGTCATTCCCTTTCAGTACTAAATTCCTAATTAAATCCCCAGACTAAACTATGAAACCTGCCCCCATCTTTTTTTTTTTTAATAGGAAGTAGACACCATTTGAAAGAGAAATACATGCATTTTAATTATGTTGTTCGTCTTCACACAACTAGGAACCAATCAGTAGGTTGTAGGAAAATAAATTCTCCCCAAGCTTGTTCTAAAGGCTTCTAAATTGGGGTTATTGTATTCTACAATTCTACGTCTTGTGAAACAGGCTTTAAAAAAAAATTAATTTTGCTAGCCTTGAGGACATTATGGTAGAGTGTAATAAGACAGTTACAAAAGGGACACATGTGTATAATTCCACTTACAGGAGGCGCCTGGAGTAGTCAAATCTCATAGAGGCAGAAAGTAGGGTGCTGGGCACCAGCAAACTGGGGGAGGGGAAGTGGGGAGTCAGTGTGTAGCGCGCATGGAGTTTCAGTGTAGCGATGTGAGCGTTCTGCAGATGGATGGTGGTGATGGCTGCACAACGGTGTGAACAGACTTAATGCCACTGAACCGTACACTTCAAAGAAGTCACACTGGGACATTTTATGCTATGCGTTATTTTACCACAATTAAAAAGGTTTTTAACTCCCTCTGATGTAAAACTGATCAATGCGTCTTGACCGTACAAAGATTGCGGAGGTGAGCAAAAGAAACGGTATCGCTTAAAGGTGCGATTTCCATCGGTCATTCCCGCATCCCTGTGGTGTACGCTGCTCATGTTTATACAGACGGGCCAGACGCACACAAAATATGTCACTGCCAGGATATATTCTGTGAGTGTCTTTCTTACTGGAATATATCCCACATGTAACATTATGTACACTTAAGGTGCATCCCATGTTCTTTGGATACAGTTGAATATTGTAATATGGTTGCCATTGCAGCGACGGTTAGCGTCGGTATCGCATGACATCATTATCATTTGTTTTGCAAGATATTTTCTGTGCAATAGTTACAGTGGTGGTGTTTCAAGAATCACAGACCGGCTGAGAAATTTGTGAGTACTTTCTAAAAGTAAGGGAGGGAGAAAAGACAGGCTCTGGAGGAATGTTTATAGCTGGCTGGAATCTTAGCATCCTTGCCGTGCGACGTCAGACCCCTGTGTGAGGAGTAGTGGGGAAGACAGGTTAAAAACTACAGGATGACCGTGGGTCGGCAAAGAGGCTAGACAGCTGGGCCTCCCGACCTTGGGGTTACAACTTGCTTGTCCTTCGTCCTCAAGAAACCAGTCACGAACTGTCCGCCGTGATATTTACCGATTTCGTGTCTTCGGGCCGTTGGTTGAGATGACATCTGTTATTTTTCTCTGTAACGTTGGTGACAAGGCTGAGGAGGACAGCTGTTCCCCAGCCTACTTTTGGTTTCCCCTTTGATACTCAATACTTAATTTGAGGATGTCGGCTGTCTCACACCTAAGGATGAGTTTGGGCTTGATTTCCTTGGGGATTCCAAAAAAAAAATGCACCAAAGTGTCTATGATGTAAATGGGATTGGTTCAGCAATCCTTCAACCTGGCCACTCCGTAGAGGACCACACACGCAAAGCGGTGAAAAGGCCAAAGTTCATCCTGGGAACCCGGCCACGTGTCCTGTATCCTTGAAAGTCCTACCGGGGATTCAGTGGTACTGAGTATTTCTTACTATTTTTCTCTAAATCCTGCCTTGTGGAGGGCAAGGTCAACAAGACAGTGCACAGGGCTGGCTGGCTCTGATGCACCTGCCAGCTAATCCCACAGCTCATGCCCCTTTCGTGGGACCATCTCAGACAAAAGGTGACTCTGTCCTCATTGAGTTAAGTCAAACAGGTTCCCACCTCAGAACTCCCAGTGCAACAGCAGCACGTGGAATGGTAGCCGGGAAGCAGGCGTTCGGCTGAAGCACAGCCAGTAAGCCGTGTGAACTGCTTTCCGCAGCGTTCACGGGGACGTATCAGAGGACGTGCTGACCGATGCTGCCACTCCAATCAAAACCGCTACCGGTGAGATAATTTAGACCATCTCCGATGCTTTAAATACAGGGGTAGGTAAACTGCCACCAGTATCCCAAATCTGGCCAGCTGCCTGTGTCTGTGTTTTTTTAAGGGCTGCCGAGTTAAGGATGGTTTAAACATTTCCAAATGGTTACATTTTAAGTGACTCTGCACAGACCTACATTAATCCCCTCAACGTTGTATCATGGTTCATAAAAACATACAGTCTAAAATCTTTACTTTTAAGGTAGTTAAGATTTTAAAATATTGATTTTAAAATACTTGAGAGGTTTGCAGAGCCCTGCCTTACATTTTGGTTTTATATATATATATATATAGGAAGTATTATATATATTGTTTAGAATTGAATATATATTCATAAGTATATATTCATTGAATATATATTCATAAATATATTAAATTTATAAATATAACTATATTAAGTATATATGAAATATACATATTTGGAATTAATATATATATTGCTTAGAATTGAATATATATTCATAAGTATATATTCATAGATATTCGTTGAATATATATTCATAAAAATATTAAATTTATAAATATAAATGTATATTAAGTATATATGAATATACATTTATAAATATAAATGTATATTAAGTATATATGAATATATATTTATGAATATATTCAATAATATATATGAATATATGTACTTATGAATATATATTCAATAATATATATGAATATATATTTAACTATATACATGAATATATGTATTTATGAATGTATGTTCAATAATATATATGAATATATATATATATATTTAACTGCAAAGGATTGTGTACAGAACCCCCAAGGAGGGGGATGAATGTTACCCTCAGGGCAAATATTATTTGGAGCATTTGTACAGCAGGACTGGTGTCACTGAATGATTACAGAAGAAATCCCCAAACATGTGAATGTGTTTTTCTCTCCAGAGGCTATAAAACACATTTTGTAAAGAACTTCACTCTCCTTGTGCTCCAGAGATAATTTCTCTCTCAAATAATTACTAGGACAGTGGTTTAGCTACACAGGAGGTAGTTTACTGGAGGAAACAATTTGCCATTTTCCGAGAACTATTTACACAATTCTTATTAAGGTTATCAGCCTAGTAACTTACTGAAAAGGATGACGGGTAACAGGATGATGGGGGCTCTTTTTAACCTCCTGTGCCCTGAAAAGCATACCCATGCGTTACTCCAAGCGCTTGCCCAGAATTTTCCCTCGATCTCAGGGTCTCTGATTTTCACATATTCACATGTGCCTGTTGCTAACACATCTCCTCCGGCTCTACAATTGAACCCCAGGAAGAGCAGACACAGTCCGTCACGAAAGGATTTAATCAAGAAATCCATCTCCAGGAAAGGCACACAGGCTTGGCAATTGGCATCAACAGCGTGTCGATAATGCATGTGGCCAGTTTGAAAATGAAACCTGTATGCACATAACCTACACGAAGGCTCACGATTCACGAAACTCTTTCTTTACTCTTTTTTATACGACTGCTGTTTCACTGAATGTTAGCAGCATTTTGATCGGCTCTGTCATTGTTACTCTAGTGGCTGTTTATGCAGGGTATGCTATGCCTCAGCCGTGTGCTCACAGTGTAGACACATAATGTTAGGGCTCACAGGAACCCTGTGTTATAACGAAGACGGTGTGATTGGAAGGATAAGGAACCCACGTGGGAAGACCACATTCTGTCTGTCCGCTGCCGTCTGTGCTCCTACGTGAGCTTTCTCGTCTATGAAGACATGATCATGGCAATAACATCATGACCTGACTTACACTCAGACAAGTGCTGTAAGAACACAACGCAATGATGGACACGAACGCCTTGAAGATGGAGGAGCAGAAAGTGAACGGGGTCTGAAAACGCACACAGGAAGGGGTGTCGGGAAGTGGAGCCCCGCTCAGCTCACACGAGGGGCACAGACCAAACCCCCCAGGCAGCGACTGGACGCTGGGATGGTTAATGAGGTGTGTCAACCTGACGGGGCCGCAGGTGCCCAGGGAGCTGGTTAAACAGTAATTCTAGGTGTGTCTGCGGGGTTGCTTCCGGAAGAGAGAAGCATTTCAATACGTGGACTGAGAATAGCACATAACCCTCCCCGGTGGACGAATAAACCTGACCAAGGTGGTGACAGGCTTATACACTGAGAATCATAAAAGACTCATGAAGGAGACTGAAGGTGATTCAAAGAAATGGGAAGATACCCCATGCTCCAGGATGGGAAAATGAACATTGTTGAAATGGCCATGCAACTCAAAGCGACCTACAGATTTAATGCAACCCCTCTACCGTTACCCAGGATGTTCATCACAGAACTAGAACAAACCATCCTAAAATGCACATGGAGCCAGAATAGCCAGAGAAATCCTGAGGAAAAAGAACAAAGCTGGAGACATAACCCTCCCAGACGTCAGCCGACACTACACAGCTACAGTAATCAAAACAGCGTGGTATTGGGGGGAAGGACCAAAAACCCAGACAAAGAAAAACACAGACCTACGGATCCATGGAACAGAATAGAGAGCCCAGAAACAGACGCACACAACTACAGTCAATTAATCTTCAACAAGGTGCGTCGCTCAGGTCAGACAGGACGGACCAAACCCCCCCAGGCAGGGACTGCCCACGGGGACGTGTAATGTGAAGTGTCAGCCTGATGCGGCCACAGGTGCCCGGGTAGCTGGTTGGATGGGCGCCATCCAACCGACTGAGAGCCAGAGCAGAAGCAAAGAGGCAGCTGAACCTGCTCTCTGCCCGAGGGCGTGAGCTGTGACTCCCCTCCTCGCCGCCCCCGCGCTGGGGGTCACACGTCAACTTACAACCGTCCAGTTCCTGGTTCTCGAGCCTTGGGACTCACCCGGCACTGGCGTCTGTCTAACCGACTCACTGTCGTTTCTCCAAAGATGCCCCTTGGTCCGTCATCTGCGCTTTTCATCCGTGCATCACTTCCCCTTTATTTTCTCACTCAGCTTACGGAATGTCAAGGCTCCCCCATGCCACAGGAGGATCCCCACCGTGCAGTGAAAGCTGTCCCTCGTCGAAGCACAGGAGCTGTGCCACCCGTCAGTCGTCGTAAGCGCCGTGAAAAGTCACAGCTCAGGGCTTCTCCGTGCAATCCCCAATGCAGGGTTCGGGGTTTCACCTGCACGGTGCCTGAGCCCTTTTAGCGCGTGTTCACCTCGTCCCCGTGTCCGCAGCGGAGGTTCCTGCATGGCAGGGTCTGTCTGTTCTGCTTTCTCGTGTCCCCCACTCTCTGCAAACCTCCCACCACTGAAAGTCTCTCAGTGCGTGCTTGTCAACTGGACTGGACTCACGGAGCGATGGCTAAAAGCCCCTCCGGTAACAGCTTAAGGGTGCTGACCTCTCCTGCACTCGGCGGCCATCTGAGAATAGCAGCCCATCCGCGGAGCCCAGGAAGCATCTGTATTTCTCTCGACGGCGTGTTTGCCCGTCCGCACGGCGGGCTGCTTCCGACGGGGCCGACCCAAGCTCCAGGGCACCGGCCAGGAGGGCCGGAGCGTGTGCTTCTCAAGGGAGCCTGCGCTCGCAGCTCTCGCCGCTCCTGCAGAGCCTGAGCGACAGCTGCCTTGGACAGGACGGCGTCGGGGAAGGGAAGCGAGGCAAGGGGACGGCCTGCGTGCCCGGTCCCCGAAGAACCACAGAGTGGCTGGCAGCCGGCGCCCTCCACGTGGGCGAGGCCGGACGGAGCGACAGAGCAAAAGGAAGCCACGTCCGGGGGGTCATTCCCTCTCTTTCTCTTCTGCTTTCTTACCTGGGTCTCCGTCCGCAGGGAGTGTCCCCCACTCACCTGTGCCCTTTCCCAGGCCGGTGTCCTCGTCTACCAGCCTTGAACTCAGAGGCGCCTGCTCCGGGGATTCTGAGACAGGGCTGGGAAATGGAATATAGACAAATAGGTTGCATTTTGTTGTCTCTCTTTACAGTTTTTTTTACCCTATTATTTTCCTCTCATTTTTGTTGTTTCTTTTTTTTTTTTTTTTAACATTTTTTATTGAGTTGTAGTCAGTTTACAATGTTGTGTCAAATTCCAGCGTAGAGCACAATTTTCCCGTTATACATGAACATGTATATATTCATTTTCACATTCTTTTTCACCGTGAGCTACCACAAGATGTTGTATATATTTCCCTGTGCTATACAGTATGGTCTTGTTTATCTATTCCACAATTTTGAAATCCCAGTCTGTCCCTTCCCACCCCCTACCCCCTTTGCTGCTTTCTTTTTTATAACAATCACTTTTTGGAAGGGACGTCCCATACGTAGGTACTGGGTGTTACACGGGGCAGTGCGTGTCGTGGTTTTATTTATACCCACCAGTCTTAACTCCACCAGCCCCTCTGCATCCTGCTTCGTGATTAAACAGTGTGCAATGTGCGCAACTTTGTATTCTCTCTATATTTACCAACCTGTTTTATTTTTAACAGCTTTTAATTTTTAATGAGGACTGATTAGCCTTTCAAGATAATGATGGATGTAATGGTACATAATTGAACACAAAGGTTAAAATATTTCCTTTTTAGTCTCCACTGCCCCCCACCCCCCACCCCCATCAAACAGGCTTATTCTGGATATATGCATTATTCTGTAAGATTTTCTTAACATTCCATCTTCTAAAGAAATGCGTACAGAAGACAGAAATGGTGCCAGAAACATTTTTTTAAAACGTATTTTTGGCCTCTGACCAAATACCCCAGAGATGGGGTCCAATCTGAAAATCATTCCGTTGTAGTTTTTCCTCTCTGTCCTTTTGAGACACCATCATTTTATCATATATCATCTACCATCCTCTATCATGTTGAAAAAGCACCTTGGCCACGGCCAAACGTCACTAGGTCACAGGCTGCTGGGAGAGCCTGGGGTCATCTGGTCTTCGTGCATTCTGGGTAAAGTGCTTGTGACTGCACCGGGGGAGGCAAAGAGGCTCCGAAGGTAGGGGAGAGGGGAGGGGAGGAGGGGGGAGGGGAAAGGAGAAGGGGGAGGGGGAGGGTAGAGGGAGGAGGGAAGTGGAGAGGGGAGGGGAGGAGGGGGGAGGGGAAAGGAGAGGGAGGGAAGAGGGGAAGGGGAGGGGAAAGGAGAGGGGAGGGGAGAGGGGGACAGGAGGGGGAGGGGGAGGTGGGAGGGAGGGGGGTTTCCAGATGCTTTAAACTAAAATTCAGGAAAATCAGCTGGTCAATTGACACTTCAGAAAGGATGTGGTGGAAGCATTGACCTGTCAGCCGGTCTCGGTGAGAGGCAGTTGTGGCTCGAGCAGGTGTTTATTGGTTTTACAGCCATCCTGCTCTTAAAAAAAATAAAATAAAACAAAACCCTGCAGCTAACTAACTTCACCTCATACGCTAATCACACAGGCGTCAAAGACTGCAGAAGCAAAATGCTTCCCAGAATTCAAACGTGTGTCCTCACACGTGTCCTCGTGGTTCTTTCTGTTCCGACCTCCCCGGGGGAAGGCTCTGGATGGAGGGCCGCAGAGCTGCCTCTCCTGCAGGTTTGGGGACAGGAGGCGTGTGCTCACAGGGCAGCCTGAACGTGGAACGCTGTCCACTGCGCGGCAGGTGGTGTGACGCTGCCACAGAGCATCACAGCCGGGGCTCTCCCGTACATTCCCTGCAAGTGAGGCCTCATCTCACCTTCCTGGGACGTCCGCACAATTCTTCCATAGGATTTCCGGCAGCTACGCGTCTCACGGTCCAGGGGAAGGCAGTGGCGGTCCTTTCCAGAGGCCGTTGGGAACATTCAGCTGTTGGTGCGGTTTCAAGTTTGGGGGGGCGTCCGGCTTCACTGGGTGGAGCACTGATCTCAAGCCCAAGCACATGTGCCCCGAAGCCGAAGGCATCCTCTGGTCCTCTGACCTCACAACTGTGCAGCCGTTGCCCCTGGAAACCCAGGTGGTGTCCAGACATCACAATGGGGTGCTCTGCCCACTCTGGGGACCTGGTCCTGTTGGCAGGAGGGGAATTGTCCGGTGAGCATGTGAGGTTTTCAGCTGTCTCCACTGACAACAGGAGGAATATATATATATACACAGAGAGCGAGATCTCAAAATGCAAGGCACACCCCAGGGCAGTTATGTGCAATGGGGTAGACTCGCCGGCTGAAGGACGCGGACAGGGCGTGTCCAGAGATGTGAAGGTGGGGTCACAGGGCCGTAGAAGTCCCATGAACGCATCTGACTTTAAAACAGACTTTGTGTGTGTGTGTGTGTGTGTGTGTGTGTGTGTATAAGACTGCTAAAAAAGCATCTATAAATTAGAAGATAATGCAAACATATTTAAAATTTAAAAAAATTAAAAGGTGAGGGGTGTGGGAGGGATAAATGAAGAATTTGGGATTAGCAAATACAATATATAAGAGGGAGGGCGTAGCTCAGTGGTAAGGCATGTGCTTAGGTTGCGTGAGGTCCTGGGTTAAATCCCCAGTCCCTCCATTAAAATAAGTAAATAAGCAAATACATACATACATACATACATACATACATAAAAATCCTAATTACCCCCCAAAAACCGAACAAATTACTAAATATAAAGTAGATAAACGACAGTGTCCTACTGTGTAGCACAGGGAACTATATCAAATATCCTGTAATAAACCACAATGGAAAGGAATATGAATATATATATGTATATATACATATAACTGAGTCACTATGCTGTAAACGAGAAGTTAACACAACATTTTAAATCGACTGTACGTCAATCAAAAAAATAAAAAAAAAAAACTCATAGAACACTGTGAACGAAAAATACTGCAAACCACATCAGTAAACTGAGAATGCTGAAGCCATCAAGTCACCAGCACTGCCGCCACCCCCCCCCCCCCCCGAGTGAAGCCCATCCCGCAGCCCGGCCTCTGCAGCCACTCACAGTGCTGCCCTCTGAGGGGACTCAGAACAAGAAAGGACAGGACACTGGCCCTAGACGGCTAGGTGCTTGTCAAAGGAGTGAATTCAGTGAGCCCAGATGTTTGCTCCTCCCATACATAGAACAGCGCTACATTCTTTAATGTGAGATGCCTGGTTTCTTTAATTAACAAGTAATGTTTCATTGTTCCAACTCCCTGGTCTTGGTTGTAAAGCTCCTATGTATCCCGGCTCCTCCCCTCCCTCTTCGGAGCCGTCCCTCAGAGCCATCTGAGGGGCTGTCATCCCGGCTCGAGTCCTCCTGCCAAATAAAACATTAGTCTCAACTTTATGGTTGTGCGTTTATTTCAGCCGACAGATGCATGACATGCGGTGGCCCCTGAAGTCGCCGTGGCTGCCGCTGAGCACGACGTGTCACTGCTGGGTCAGCGCGGGAACACAAGAAGCACACCGGTGTCAGCCACGGGGCCGAGCGGGTACCGAGGGACTCCGTACTGTTCCCTCGATGTCTCTGTAAACCCACAGTGGCTCTAGACAAGTGTATTGATTTTTTTTTAAGTATAGACTCGGTTTTAAAAGTTAAAAGAAAACAAAGAACACGACTTGGGGGCGGGCACGTGCCCGGGGGACGGTGTGCGCCTGGGCTGGAGGGCCGGGTGTCCGGTGAGAGTCAAGCGTCTCGGGGAGGAAGCAGGGCTGGTGGGAGCCCTGCGTCGTCATCAGGGACGTGTGGACGTTGCCACGTCATTTAAGCCCATTAGGGGTGGACGGGTGAAGGGGGTGAGAGAAGCAAGGTCCACAAGCAGTACTTGGAGACCCAGGTGTTTCCATCCAGTCTCGGGGCCGGGAGAGGTGGGGGGCACCCAACCCGACGGCCTTGTACAAACACTGAGGACCGCCAGTGGTGTCCAGAGGGTTTGCAGCGGGCTTTGGCCTCATCCCCAGCCTCCTTCTTCCGAGGGAAGGAGTGATGGCCACGCAGCTCACTAGCTCTAACAGAGAAAAGAATTGCACATTGGAGACGTAAACCCAAACCCTTTTAATCGCATTCGTTCATTCATGGCCCTAGTTCCCAAAGCCTTTTCACAGCCCCTGGGCACAGAGCAGACAGTCAGTGCATAATGGTTGCAGGCTGGATCCCTCCTGACGGGAGGGCGTGGCTTAGGAAGGCAGTGGGTAAACACTCCTCAAAGGGCAGGATGCGTTCCAAGGACCAGCAGACACAGAAGGGCCGTCCAGGGAGCGGGAGCGGAGGCACCTGGGCCTCAAAGACGACGTCTGGAAAGTGGTCCGTGGTGCTGCCTGATGCTGGAAGGATGCTGAATAAAGTCCCTTTGCTGGGGAGAGCGAGTGGAGCCTTCCAGGCTTCCTGATGAAGAAGGGGGTGGAACCCATGGCCTCTGAGGGTCCTCACCTCCTCCTTTTCCCGGCAAAGGAATGTCGCCTGGAGTCCTCTGAACGCTCTGCCAGCTGCAAAGCGCAGCCGTTTGCCTGCAGCGACGCACTTCAATGAGCTCATTGACCCGGCTTTCCCACAGCCCCGAACGCCACCGGGAGCGCCTGCCTGGGCCTTCCGTGCCAGGAAGGGGACGGGCCTGGGCTCCGTCTGGCTCCAGACGGCATTCCTGGGCTGGCGCGTCACGGGCTGCAGAAAGAGCTGGGGACGCCCGCAGGGAAAGCCTTCCACCCAAAGCAGCGTCCCCGAGGCCACCGTGGGAAGGGGCCTGCTCCCCCAGACCTCCCAGGACGGGGAGAGCCGTCAGCCTACTGTGGAAAGGAAGCTTGTCTGAAAAAGTCTCACAGGACGGGGACTTCAGAGTCACTTCAGAGAGCTGGTTGTTTATCAGAACGTTGTTTACCAGGGAGGTGCAAGGCAGCAGCCCCCAAGCTACTTCGCCTGCGGTGCGATGGAGGGGTCCGGCTTTCCGTGCACAACCGAGGCTGCCGAGCCCGAAAATGCAGCGCCTGGACTTTCCCCAGATCGCCTCTATTCAGAAAGTAGTGCGGGAGGGACAGGGCCGGGGCGGGGGCGGGGGCAGCCTGGCAGTTAAAGCTTAGGGCCACCGTTAATAGGAAAGCAGCGTATTCATTCTGCCATTCGTACAAACGGAAGGGCTCCGGCTGTGCTCACCTGCTCAGGGGGAAGCCAGCAGTAATTGCCCCCCCTCCCCCCCAACAAAGGGACTCTGGCCACGTCCGGAGGCGTTTTTCACTGCTGGACAGGGAAGGGTGTTACTGGCTCCTATGAGAAGAGGGCCGACCCGCTGCTGAACATGGAAAATTACCCAGGACAGACGCCCCTGCCAGGCACCGCCAGGCCGAGCCGTTTCCGGCCCCTGATGTCACTGGTGCTGATGGGACACACCCTGAGGCCGATTCAGGAGGACCCAGCCTTGACGATCACCTGGGCAGCTAACCGGATACAAACTCAGTTTCCCATCCCTGCTGAGAACTGTGTGAGCCGTGCAAAGGAAGGCTTAGCCCAAGAATTAATCCACTGGCCTGTCACCCAAGGCCACCTGACGTCTAGCTAACACACCGCGGTCCGTCCTGACGGCTTGGACCTCTCAATGAACGCCGTCTGTTGACCTGGGACTGCCCGAGGCCCTCGCAGATAAACCCTTCGCTCTTAACCCGGTGCTGCTGTCACCCACAGAACGACCACCCCCACCCAGCACCCCATTTTCCCCTAGCTACCGACACGCGACGCAGCTCTGAGGTCCATCCAGCCAAGGCCGCTGCTTCCTTCTTGTATCAGTTACATCCGTGTTCACCCGAAGCGGCATCTCACTGTGCTGCGCCCACGGGACGCGGACCAGTCGGTCAGACGCGGCGCATCGTTCTGCGTGTATGTTTTATTCGTTCACGCGCGCTTCTACGGGAAGGACTACCCTGGCAGATGTTCAGAGGGATTTGGAAATAGGCGGTGAATTTAGCCACCAAAAGTCAAGCTCCAAGGGACGAGGCCAGAGAAGTCTCTTTCGAGCTCCTGCCCCTTTGTGTTGGCACATAGACCCCGTCCTCCTGCAACCCTTTCACGACCCCCCCCAAGTGATCACCTTTTCCCCAAACCCAGCGACCTGTGGTTTCCCCCCCATTCTCTGACACTCACTGCTTCATTCCATGAATGCCTTGAGCAATCGGTTATCTCATTATGTCTACACAGTTGAACCCCGCTCTTGCCTAAGAACTACTCTCTTCAACAACATACGAGTTTTGACTCCCTGTTTTGTTTTTCCTCAAAAAGAATATAGAGTTGATGACTCAGACATGGTCGTTCTGCAATAATAAAATCAGCAGCCCATTTTCTGGGGGGTTTCTGTCATTCTGGTTTGTGGTCCTGCCACCAGCACGTCTGAGAACTGGCTTGGGGGAATAAATGTTACTTCATCCAGAAATTTAAAAATATTTTCCCCTTCCTTAGGGGCCGTGGTGACTGGTGATGCTCAGCTCAGCCTGCAGCCACCCTGAATCCCTGCCTCACTCTTCTCAGACCTATTCTTTCTCAAGGAGCCAGAGAAAGGAGGTACAGGGGCGGTGGTGGGGGGGACGGATTCTGTTTCTCCTCTTATTCAGTGGTCTTTCAACAGCCACCCTCCCTGGGCGGTAATCGTCCTCGGTGCTCATGTGTTATTCTAGAAGTTTACCTTGAGGCTATGCCATTGAAAATGCTTTTCAACAGGAGGAAAAACCATTTGAAGCATTAACATTTGTAGCCAAACCCCCACTCAAAAGGAAGGGCCCGCCGAGTCACAACAATCCCCAGCAGCCGAGGGGATGCCCTCACCTGTGGTCCAAGCCCGTCACAGAGTACGTTAAAATTCATGACTCGTAACCTCCGGGCCAAGAGCTCCACCCGGGGGGGTATCCGGCTGCCGCGAATCCCCTTAGGCTGTTGAAAGGAAAATGCCTACGCGGACTGTGTATAAAAATACCAACAAATAGAAGAATTAATCCACAACCTACCAGGAATCCGTGGGTCCCTCCCGAGACACACTTTAACAGAAGATAGCGCCTCTCCCTTGAAGCTTTTCCCCTTTCATGTGCCCCCAGCGGTTTCTCCAACAGATACTCAGCAACCATCTCTTATAGACATTTTCCCATCATTTCTTTGTGTATCTGTGTTTTACCCCCAAGAAAATATAATTTAACTTCCAGGTAAAGTATCAGAGAAACCACGCGAAAAAGAACAAGGAGCGATGGCTACCGATGGCTAACGTAGCCCCCCAGGTTAAAATACGACGAAAATTTGAAAGTGTACTTCGATAGGTGAGCTTCAGGCAGTGCTTCCGCATGGGCTGTCTGTTTTTCCAGTGGGGGTAAAGTCACGTTTGAGCGCCTGTTAGCGGAGAGTCTCTTCGGTCTCTCGTTCACCACAGGAGAAGCTGTAGCCCGGGTCACTTTTCCTTTTCGGTGTCCACGTGCGGACTGGTCTCAGGAAGTTCAGTAACCATGGAAAACCACACATGATGCAGCAGTCTGCAGTCCCAAAGAGCCCCAGCCTCAGATACACTGGGGCTTGCTTGAGTCAAGGCAACAGTGAGTTCATTGGGGTCTTAACTATCCGTTCTCCGGAAAAAAAAAAGAAGAAAAAAGAGACCAAAATCAGCTGGATGAGTGACCTATGTCCTCTGTATCCTGCAGGTCATGGAACTAAGAAGGCCCTGGTGACACACTGTTTGAAGAGAACGCACCGCTGGACGCTGACATGCACACCCACAACGCCATCGCCGCGGGACCAGACGTGCTCGGACGTGACTTTAAACTGTGATGCGGACCAGAGTAAATTCTGAAAACGTACGCTCCTGCTAAAATACGTTTACCCTGACATGGAATAAACTCTGCACCATAGTTGGTGAGGTTCCTTACCGAGAACAGAAATACATAAGTAAGTACATGATATTTTACCCTCAGATAATTATTGCCTTTCACGATTTTCTTTGCATTTATCTTATACTAAATCAGTTTAAGATATTTTATCAGAGATTCACTGTATAGCAGAGAACTATATTCGGTATCTTGTAATAACATATAATGGGGAATAATCTGAAAATAAAGTGTATAACTGAATCATTTTGCTGTACACCTGAAATGAATGCAATACTGTAAATCCACCATACTTCAGTTTTAAAAAAGATATTTTATAAGAGGAACATCCTAAGAGGTTAATACAATTTTATTGACTCAGAAATTAATGAACAGATATATTAAAGTTGATTATTTTAGAAAACAGAATCATTGATTTTTCTCGAAATTCACAAATTGAACAAGTTCCAGTAAATGGGATTTACCTACAAGCCCGCTAGATTTGCTATTATTATTTTTTAACATTTTTTATTGATTTATAGTCATTTTACAATGTTGTGTCAAATTCCAGTGTAGAGCACAATTTTTCAGTTATACATGAACATACATGTATTCATTGTCACATTTCTCTGTGAGCTACAGTAAGATCTTGTATATATTTCCCTGTGCTATACAGTATAATCTTGTTTATCTAGTCTACAATTTTGAAATCCCAGTCTATCTCTTCCCACCCCCCATCCCCTTGGCAACCCCAAGTTTATATCCTATGTCTATGAGTCTGTTTCTGTTTTCTATTTATGTTCATTTTTTTTTTTTTTTTTTTTTAGATTCCACATATGAGCGATCTCATATGGTATTTTTCTTTCTGTTTCTGGCTTACTTCACTTAGAATGACATTCTCCAGGAGCATCCATGTTGCTGCAAATGGCGATTTGCTATTATTATTGTTTAGTATCTACTTAGTTTTAAGAAATACAATGTAGGAACGTCATACAGGTTCTTCCTAAAAAATAATTATTAAAACGTAGTAAGTTTCCCCAATTCAGATATAAAAGAGGGCAAATTAAAAGGTTAACATCCAGTTCTCTACTCCCAAGAAAAAAAAAGAATGGCTCAAAATAAAAAAGCGTTAAGAGCTTTCACATTGTAAAATACGTCAGTCCTAAAAAGTAGAGGAAAAACAGAAAAAGTGGGAGTAATTATGGATTTGGCACTACATCTTTTTCGTATCTTCATTCACTGAAGTGAAAACGAAATGGGATTACCACTGTATGATCTCAGTCAATTAATTAAAGATCCAGAATCCAAATAACTGAACAAAAGTTTAGGAAGATTGATTCCTACTACTATCTATTTATAACCACCCTGGAGTGCTTTTTAAAAAAAAGTTATTTAATGTAGCTAAGCTTTGTGTAATTCCCATGGGTAATCTAAAGACAGATAAATTTTTCAATTACGAATACAAACATCTGTGTCAGAAAAAAAAAAACCATGATGGTTTATGTCTTTCTTCTTTATTTAGAGTTGATTATAAATCTACTTCTATTTTGAGAAAATTAAAGTTTTCTGTTTTTTTTTAAACTTGCCCAACTGAACTAAATCTTTTATGTTCTGAGATGCTCTGTCAACGGATCTAACACATGATGCCTTTAAGTTCAAAGACCCTCAAGCATTTTGCCAAACTGAGCATTGAAATGAACACGGGATAAGCCACTAACAACGCTAATCGAAGCCTCAGGGAGTGGGGTAAGCCGGAGATGGATGTGCTGAGTACGACCTTACTATCTAATGGGGAGACGGACAGCAAACAGCCTCCCACACCAGCGCCCGCAGGACACAGGCTGAACGAGGAGAAACCTGCAACCTCTGTGTGCTACGGAAAGAACCGCTCTGCGGCACCAGTTTCACGCCCACAGGTGCCTCCCTGATGGAGGACGTGGAAGGCTGAACACAGGGTAAGACGGATGCTTGCATCAGGATGGCGATGAATACAGAAGAAAGAAGGAGAGGAAGGGGGGAGTGTGCTGAGTGTATAAATGTGATGCAGTGGGGTTCTGCTGATTTCACGTGATGACGTAGATTCCTCCAACATCAGGAGAAGAAAAAGCTATCCCGAACCGTTTCAGGTAGGCTAGTCTCAGGAAGGCTTTTTTTTTTTTTTTTTCCATTTTCTTATCTTTTTCATTATATCTTACTATAAGATATTGAATAGAGTTCCCTGTGCTACACAGAAGAAACTTGCTGGTTATCTATTTTATATACGGTAGTGTGTATCTGCAAACCTGGAACTCACAATTTATCCTTTCCAACCTCCTTTCCACCCTGGTAACCATAAGTTTGTTTTCTATGTCTGTATGTTTCTGTTTTGTAAATAAGGTCATTTGTATCTTTTTCTTTTTTTTAGATTCCCCACATGACTGATATCATACAGTACGTTTCTTTCTCTTTCTAACTTCACTTAGAATGATGATCTCCAGGTGCATTCATGTTGCTCCAAATGGCATTATTTCATTCTTTTTCATGGCTGAGTAATATTCCATTGTATATATGTACCACATCTTTGTCCAGTCATCTGTCGACTGGACATTTAGGTTGTTTCCATGTCTTGACTATTGTAAACAGTGCTGCTGTGAACATTGGGGAGCAGATGTCTTTTTCCAATTAGAGTTTCCTCCAAATATATGCCCAGGAGTAGGATTACTGGATCCTTTGGTAAGTCTATCTCTAGTTTTTTGAGGAATCTCCGTACTGTCTTCTATAATGGCTGCACCAAACTGCATTCCCACCAGCAGTGTAGGAGGGTTCCCTTTTCTCCACACCCTCTCCATCATTTATTGTTCGTGGACTTTTTAACAATGGCCATTTGGACTGGTGTGTGGTGATGCCCCATGGCAGTTTTGATTTAGGAAGGCTCTTAATAAATCGTTTGTTCGTACATCTGTGATTCGATAGTCCATGATGACCAAGGGGAATTTAAGCATGCCACTTCCAAATCATCTCCATCAGAAAAGAGAGTGTTCTAGTCCCCAGGCATTAAAACCAGACTCCCACCTCCTCCTTGATGACAAATGTCCCAACTTCGCCCAGGACAGAACCACGCCAATGCCATCCATAGTCGCTTTCTGCTGAAGCAGGTGAGTGGTCCTCCTTACTGACTCCTTTAGGGAATTTCTGCACAGTCATTCTCAATGTTTATGGCATACCACTGGTTGCTGCTGGGACACTCTTTTTGTTACTGGGCAGCTCTGAAGAGCCCTCAAGTGTTGGATGACCTTGGCATCAACAGAACCCAGACCGACCTGAGCCGTGATGGAAGCCCAGGTGTTCCTAAAAAGACACGGCGCTCATCCCACGCTAATATAGATCTGCTCTTACACTGAAAGGGAACTTTAAAAGTCTTCAGTGATTTTCCTTCATCCTTTCTGATTTTCGGCCAATTGCAGAAGATCAGCATTTTTTTACGTGCTGCACAATTCCTTCTTAGTCTCTAAGGATTATTCCTACCGCCTTTCCATGGATTGGATAAGCTGTGATGCATTCATCATTTTATCCGACTTGTGGTTTCATTGTCTATGTTTAGTTCTATCGTGACCACAAGCCACTTCCAACGTGCATTTTCAACAGTCTTGATCTATTTCCTTCCATCCCTCAGGCACATAACCAAGTCAGTTTTGTTCTGAAACATCTCTCCGCATAACCCTGTGCCTGGGGTCTCTAACGTAAATGTGGCTGTGGTCAAGAGGGTAAAACTGATGTGAAAAGCGAGCTGGGTGTGAAAACAAACAAACACGCACAGAAATGAGAAGCCCCAGGATTCTGGTAGGAAAAGGGCAGGAATGGTGAACTACGAGTGCATCGTTCTTCTACTAAATTAGCTGCATGAGTTTGGTGACTGCAAAGAAATGAGATTGCTTCTGGTTAAAAATCTGCCAAATCTCCCAATTTGATGTGGGGGATCACATGGCACCAGACCCTGTTCGCCATCTGAAAATCCAGGTCCCGTATTTCCAGATCTTCCCATTTTTAAGGGAAACAGAGGATCAAAGTAAAAAATCTAAATCTAATTAATTTTAAATGCTAATACTTTACATTTCAAAACATAGCAGTTGCCATTAGGGGACAATGGCTGTGCAGAGTCTCTCTGCCTCTCTACTTTTTCTTCCAAATGCATGTGAAGTTATGATTTTTTAAAAAGCTTATGCGAAGAAAAAAATAACAGCAAAGTAACGTGAACACCAACACAGTGCTGGGAGCTGGGCACTCTGCAGCCTGTGTCTTAGGCTGATGCATGAAATGATGGCTGTGCATGAGTTGCCAGAATATGAGCGTTTTCCTTTTTGTGGTCACTACTGACATACATTTGCTCTGGAAAATGACCGAGCTCATGAAAGTCTTTCACTTTAAAGTCGGCAAAGAGAAGCTTATATTTGTAATGTACACCCACGCTTCACTGAATGATAAAGTGTGTGTGTCTTGGAGGTCCCCTACCGGTTTCTAAGGAGGCGTGTCCTTTGACATGGTGGAATAGTCTTATATATATTTTTTAAATTTATTTAACAAAAATATAGACATGGAACATGAAAATGAACTCAGGCTCCTTCCATGTAGGTGGAAATGGCAAGAAACTATGATCAAAGCCTCAGAAATGCTGGTCCAAAGCTAACTGAGCTAAATGAAGAGAAACAAATTAAAACATCGAATTGCATTTGATTTACAGACACTGAGGATCATAAAGCAGAATTTGGGAATCCACTTCACCAAGCCAAGTGTAAATTTTGTTTCCTGTGCTGTTTAGAGAACTTTCAATAAGACGCGTTTAAAAGATTTGGCTGGTCTCTCTGCAGAACTTCTGGGCATTAGTACATTAAAAAAATTTTTTTTAATTGAAGTTTAGTTGATTTATTATGTTGTGTTAGTTTCTGGTGTACAGCATAGTGATTCAATTATACATATATATACATTCTTTCTCATTACAGGTTATTACAATATATTGAATATAGTTCCCTGGGCTATACGGTAGGACTCTAGTTTATTTTATATAGAGTAGTTTATACCTGCTAATCCCAAACTTCTGATTTATCCTTCCCCCCTCTCTTTCCCCTTTGGTAGCCATCAGTTTGTTTTCTATGTCTGTGAGTCTGTTTCTGTTTCATAAATAAGTTCATTGGTATCAATTTTTTTTTAATTCAACAAATGAGCGATCTCATATGGTATTTTTCTTTCTCTTTCTGGCTTACCTCACTCAGAATGACATTCTCCAGGGACATCCACTGCTGCTGCAAATGGCGTTATGTTGTCATTTTTATGGCCGAATAGTATTCCATTGTATAAATATACCACATCTTTATCCAGTCATGTGTCGATGGACATTTAGGCTGCTTACATGTTTGGGCTACTGTATATAGTACTGCTATGAATGTTGGGGTAGAGGAGTCTTTTCAAATTACAGTTTTCTCCAGATACATGCCCAAGAGTGGGATTACTGGATCAGAGGGTAAGTCTATTTTCAGTTTTCTGAGGCATCTCCTTACTGTTCTCCATACTGGCTGCACCGAACTGCATTCCCACCAACCGCGTCACTGCTTCCTGAGACACGTTCCTGAGGTTCCAAGTCTGTTCGTAAACGTGTGGGGGACTCCAGACCTTCTGCTGATTAGGGTCCTGATGGCAAGCACTTTGGCTTGTAGATGAGAACAGTAGTTTTTATCAGTTCACTTGGGTCATGATCATGCTCTGGGCAATCAGTTCCTGTTGGTCTCAAACAATGTGATTATACGCGGGGAAAAGCACAGCAGATGCACCAGAGAGCACTGGGAACAGGCTGAACCACTGCTTCGTGCGTCAGGGAAGACTCGGCCGAGAGAAGTAAAACCTCGTGCTCACTAGCTAACGCACCAGGCTCCTTGTTCCCCACTTATTTTTATTGGCTCATTTAATTCTCCCGTGAATCCTTAGAGGCAGAGCTCTGTCCTGTATTTTCTTTCACTGAGAGGATGAAGAAATTGTGATTCCGATGGCTTCGTTGGCTTTCCTGGGGACAGTATTCTGTGCAGCAGAAACGGACTCTGAAGTCATGCTCTCCAAGAGTCCAGAAATTTGCCTAACATTGTTTACTAATTTCTTCATCTCCTTTTCTGTTAAAAAAAAAAAAAAAGTAGGGGGATGGGGATAAAAAGAAAAAGGTTCTGCCTCCTTTCACAGACTCTTTGGGATCCAGAAATATTTATTCAAGCATGGTAAACTTCAAATCACTGTAACAGTCTGAGCTGTTACATTTATTATTTAAAAACTGCAGGGAATTTTTTTTTTCTATTTATGTTGGAAAATGTGTCTTGGGAAAGAACCCGGACTGAGACTTCATTTCAGAGCACTTTCCGGTTGAGCATTCTACCCAGAAAAAAGAAATGGGATGCGGGGGAAGTTTGATGTGCAAGCAGAAGATACTTGTATATTTGTCTTAATCAGAGCATCTTGGACTAAGGTGGTGTTTCCAAACGCATACTTACTAGTACAAAGGTTTCTGAAAATTCTCCAAGGAAAAAGGATCTATGGTCAAAGAAGTTTGCAAAACGTTGCCTATGGTAAGTGTTTCTTGTGGATTCACAACAGGCTAACACTGTGCAAAATACTAACATGGAAAACACGTGTTTAACTGTATTTCACTTAGTCTTTGCAACCTTTCCCAGCTACGGGGATTTTTTTTTTTTATGGAATATTAGTTCGTTAAGACTGCCATAACAAAGGACCACGGACTTGGGGGTGGGGCTTACACAGTGCGCATTTCTGTCTCCCGGTCCTGGAGGCTGGAATCTGAGACCAAGGTGTGAGCAGGGCTGGGGTCTCCTGAGCCCTCTCCCCTTGGGGTGTGGACGGCCGTCTCCTCCCTGCGTCCTCCCGTGGGCGTCCCTCTGTGTGTGTCTGGGTCCTCATCTCCTCTTCTTATAAGGACCCCAGTCCTGTGGGATCAGGACCCACCTAGTGACCTCATTTTACCTCCATCCCCTCTTTAAAGACCCCCATCTCCAAACACAGCCACGTTGTGAGGTCCTGACGAGGGCTTCACCCTGTAAATTTTGGAGGGGGACACACAGCGCGGCCCACCTGTAACAGAGACCCACTAACCCTCTCTGGAACAGTAATCCTGAGAACACGCTGGAAATGCTGTGTGGGAGACCCTCAGGCCCCCCCACGCTGGCTCCGAAAGTGGTCTGCAGGGATTCGCACGGAGCGCGGTGGCGTCCTCCACCACCCAAAGCTGTGGGTTCCTCTCAGACGTCATTGCCGAGAACGTGAATAACAACGTGAATGGGCTCCCATCGTGTGTCCTTGTCAAGTTGTGCTTGTTCTTAGAAACTTATCCTCTTAAAAAAAATAGATCCTTCAAAACCAACACTTTGCCTGTTAACTCGTGATCGCAGCAGTCAGTCTTCAGCATATCTGCCCGTGGAGTCGGCCCCTGTGATTCCAACTGGAAAGATCCGTTCAGTCCTGAGTTTCCGCGGGGCTGGCAAAGGGAGACAGAAGCCCGAAGATGTGTTCCGAATCATGCACTCCTATCAAAGCCATTACTGGATCAACAGTCAATCCAGCTGGATAAACTCTGAGAAAAGAAAAATGCCTGTAACTTCCCTTTGCCCGTAATGAGTTCACACGGCTTCCTTCCTCCAGCCCACGTGTACCTGGCGGACGACAGCTGAGAGCTGGCCGAGCTTGCAACGACGGAAAGGAAGCACCTCCTGCCGAAAAGCCACCTGACCTGATCTCCATGAAGCCCTTCTGGGTGAAATGACGGCCCGTCATTCAGAAATGACTGGTGACAATCAAAGTGGTCCGGGTGGCTTGGCCCGGCTACTTACCGGTGGGCCGGTGTGGGGCGTGCACAGACGGGGTGGGGAGGTAATTTGGGAAGAGGGTAGAGCCTTTCAGGAAACCGTAGGAAGTTCTTGACAAGAAGGATTCTTGTCTATTCGCGAGGGCTGTGAAAGCAAGTTAAGGAATGTCAAGTTGTCTCTGCGTCCGTGAGAACCAAAATAGAAAGCGCGAAATGGTCCTGCGGGGTCCAGCAGCGGGTGGACAATGAGTCCCTCGAGTCTGCCTGCCCTGGGCAACGTCCAGCAGGAGGGGAGTGCTGGCTGCTGCTTCCAAGGGGTGCGTTAAGAACCCTGCAGACCCCTGAATCGCCCACCCTCCTAATGGACCTGAGACGTGACCCTTTCCAGGAGGACCTGGATTTTTTAAACTGTTTACTCTTTGTTTCCCAAAGAGCAGGCTCATTCTCTTAGCAGATAAGTGGAGAATCAAGTGATTTTCTTTCTTTTTTTTTTTAATGCCTTGTGCTGACACATGGATATAAAAAGCTGAACTCCACTATTTTTTCATGATTTCTCTAGAAGTTCAAACCAGTGGGCAACCCTCAGAGGCTTCCATATCAGGAAAGCACACGGAGTTTGTACCAAATGATCACGTGTCATGGGAAAGGCAGGGAATTTAGCATCGTATCCTCTGGAGAACATAATTAAGATTGCATACATGACTGAAACTGTCAAATGCAAAAATCCTCAAATCACTCAGTAAGCCCCTAGTATGTCACCATGCATTTGACTGCATTGAATAGGATATCCTTTAGTCAGCCTATCTGAACTGATACGCAGGACTCAGTATGTGGGAAAACACAGTTGAATAAAGCAGCTCCTTGTTCACACGTGAAAGAATATTTTCCCGCATGTGATTTGAAGCAGCTCAGAACAGAGGAAAAGTACAGCTTGTCTTAAATGCCACCAAACTGGGGACAGAGCAACGGCAGCTGGCACACTACATCTGAATCAAACACGGAACGTCTCGTGTTAAGTACCAAGGGATGTTGTGTGTTAGACGTAATTTCGATTGCTCGACTCTGTAGCACTGCACATTTCTCGGTCTTTTATTCTCCAGTGTACTCTTGTCTGTGTGATGACATCCAAAGTCATGGCAGTTCAATCTTTTCCTTCTCCAATTTCATCTTCAGAGTCTCCCTCCCTCTCTCTCTGTCTCAGACACACCCTTTGTTATTTTTATCCTCATTCATTCATTCATTCATTCATTTCTTCCTGCATCCATCCGCTTGTCCATCCATCCATCCTGCTTTCTTTCTACCCATCTATTTACATAGCATTTATGAAGGTGTAAACTCTGAAAGACAAAAATCCTTCTCACTTCCCTTTGCCTGTGATGAGTTCGCACGCCTTCCTTCCTCCAGCCCACGTATACCTGGCGGACGAGAGCTGAGAGCTGGCCACGCTTGAAATGACTCAATGGAACCATCTCATTTTGGGGTGAGGGGTTTTGAAATGACTGAATGAAGATCCACTCAGTCATTCAAGAATGGTGCTGATGGTCTGAGCACTGGGGATTAAGTAGCAAAAACGAAAACAAAAACAAAAACGAAAACAAAAACAAAAACAAAACAAAAGAAAACTCAAACCAACCCAAACAAGCAATGAACCTACAAAAAGAAGTTCTAGCACCCACGCAGGTGACATTTCAGTGGGATGACCACGTGCTCAGAGTCCATTCTGACTCGCCCCCTGCTCAGCTCGGAGCTGAGACTGGAGAGTCCAGCCATACATTGCAACATCTCCGTCCCCTCTTTTTCTCCCCTCGCTGGGGGTGTTAGTCCCACAGCTCTTCATATTGAGTGTTGACGTTTTCCCAGCCGTAATCAGTGTAGACGCCCCAAGCGGGTGTATCATGCAAAACCCCACGCTATCCAGTACCGTCCTGTTGTGTGCAGCCGCTGTGTTGCACAGGAGATCCCCAAAACTTGCCCATCTTGGTAACTGAAACTTTTGAACAGCAAACTCCTTTCCAGTGGTTACAATTACAGCACTGAGTTGACGTGCTTTGGTTTGAGAGGAGAGGATGGCTTTCACGGCCCTGTCGGAGGTCAGTGAGGCTGGGGGATGGTGAGATAAGGCAGTTCTTGCACCACAAAGAGACCTACCAGCCAAGCAGGCGACTACAATCAAAGGCGAACACAGCATTCTACGTGTCACGCAGACCAGATGCTCCTGGGAGTGTCCTGTACTCGATAAAACACACACGAGAAAGCAGGAAAGGTCGACGCTAACGCCAGCTCAGCCAGGAGGTGGCAGCTATACTTGAGTCACAGATCGGGGGGCCCCTGACTACGTGAGAGCCCCGCTCAGGCAAGGGCTGGTTGCGGGGACTCGGCTGAGGCACGGGGCCTTTCCTCCCTCAGTTTCCTCAGCTGTGAAGCGACACCTGGGCCAGGGTTTGGGGGAGGATGAAATAACAAAGCGCGCAAGGTGCTTCGTACGCTGTCATGATCCGGACCTAAATCTCAGCGTGATGTGAAGGCACGCCTCATCAGACGTGACCATCTGCTGGGACGGACTGAAGCGTTTGGCATTCTGCAACGTGGGAGTGTCTGAGAGACATCATCGTGTTTGGTTATCTGTGTGGCTGTGTTTACCGTGACGGTTCACGCCGCCACATCGCTTCAGGGCCTCTCCGAGTTGCTTCGGGAACCGCAGACATTTAAAACCATTTACCCTTTCCTCAGTTGCTCAAAGTTTGACACTCACATTGATCATAACAGAACACAACACGGTTTCCATGGAGATGGAAGTCTTCCCCCCACCCCACCGTTTCCAGTACAATTAACCGCACTGCATGCCTAACAGCGCCCAGAGCATCATCTGGGGAAGGCAGCAGGTTTATTCGGGGCTTTCTTACCACAATTCCCAATGCACGTGTTAAGGTCTTTGCGGGAATGTGGCCCGTGTTGGTTACGCCGTGGTGTCACGACTGAGCCTCACCATCCACCTTTCTGGGTGCTCACTAAAATCAACGAAGTGCTCGCTGCAATCTTAACTTTGACCACAAGCCCACCAGCTGACTGGCCTCTGCTTTAACAATTTAGACACTTGCTATTGTAAATTCACATACGTCTAACCGTTCTCAGTGGAAAGAAAGGTTGTAATAGTTCTGAGTGGAAAACCCTTGGGGGTTACTCTGCGAGATGAAGGATAGACTTTTATTTCTGGTAATAAACTAGACTGGGATTTAGAAGAATCAGGTCCTACCCCCGTCAGTCACGAACAATCTTGTTACTTTCAGCAGGTCGCTTAAAATCTCTCCTTTTCCTATTTCTCATCTATAAAATCAGAAAATTGGACTAAACCTGCCTATGAGCTAGTCCTATTCTGAGATTTTTCTAAGGTCCTATTTTTGGACATTTAAAATTTATTTGCTAAATACACTTAAAGAGATAACATTCAGCTTACTTCATGGTAAAAATTGCATTGATTGCATGATATTATAATGTTTTTTGTTGGTAATTTGGTTTAAAACGCCTCATTATAAGCTGAAATGATGCATTGATGTATGAAAATTAATGTTACTTGCCACCTAGTGTGGCAAGTTAGTGTTTTGAGTCCTGAATCAGAAGTCTAGATATATCCATAAAGGATATATTTCAAATATCATTTTGAAGTTTACAAGAAAGTTTCCTTATTTTTTTTTTGCTTTTTCAGTTTTATTAGGGAGAATTATTATGCTTTGACTGCACATACACATTATATTGCATGTAAATACAGGAGAGTTTCCTCATTTATCATAAGATACATGAGAAATAATGGTTCCCTGGTGATGGGTGGAGACAAGATAAGTGGTGGTTACAGTGAGGAAGGCAGAATTATGTCCCCTCCAAAGATGCTCACGCACGAATTCCTAGCACCTGGGAAAACATTACCTCACACGACCAAGGGGCACTGAGGTTACAGACTGCAGTCAAGTTGCTGATCAGCTGACCTTCAAATAGGGAGGGTCTCCTGGATTATCCAGATGGGCGGAATGGAACCATAAGGGTCTTTAAAAGTGGAAGAGGGAGGCAGATGAGGCTTAGAGTGGTGTGGTGGGAGGGCTCCAGCTGTTCTGCTGGCTTTGAGAGTGAAGGAAAACAAGTCAGGGAGTGTAGACAACCTCTGGATGCTGGAAGGGGCGAAAAAAAAAGACCCAGATTGTCCCCTACAGTCTCCAGGAGGAACAAAGATCTGCCCAAAGTCTGACATCAGCCCACCGAGACCCATGCTGGACCTGTAACCTCCGGACCTGTAAGATAAAGGATTTGTCTTGCCACTATGGAAAACAGTAGGGAGAAGTCCTCAAAAGACTAAAAATAGACTTACCCTGTGATCCAGCAATCCCACTCCTGGGCGTATATCCAGAGGGAACCTTAATTCCGAAAGACACCTGCACCCCAAGGTTCACAGCAGCTCTATTTACAACAGCCAAGACATGGAAACAGCCTAAGTGTCCACTGACAGATGACTGGATAAAGCAGTTGTGGTATATTTATATAATGGAATACTAGTCAGCCATAAAAATGACAACATAATGTCATTTGCAGCAACATGGATGTCCCTGGAGAATGTCATTCAAAGTGAAGTAAGCCAGAAAGGGAAAGAAAAACACCATATGAGATCACTCATATGTGGAATCTTAAAAAAAAAAAAAAAAAAGACAAACTTATTTACAAAACAGAAACAGAGTCACAGACATAGAAAACAAACTTATGGTTACCAGGCGGGAAGACAGTGGGAAGGGATAAATTGGGAGTTTGAGATTTGCAGATACTAACTATTATATAAAATAGATAAACAACAAGTTCATTCTGTACAGCACAGGGGACTACATTCAATATCTTGTAGTAACTTATGGTGAAAAAGAATATGAAAACGAATATACGTATGTTCCTATATGAATGAAGTATTGTGCTGTACACCAGAAATTGATACATTGTAAACTGACCATACCTCAATAAAAAATATATATATATATTTAAAAAAAGAATTTGGGTTGTTACGCCATCAAGCGCGAGGAGACGTGTTTCGGTACTGTGAAGAACTAAAACGCAGAGCAACCTTGCCTGCTTCCTGGAGACTGGCCGGCTTGGCACCCAGTGCCTTCAGGACAATGATCTTGGTCTGCAATCCTGTTCATCTTATGCCACACCGCCCTCCCCAACACACACACACACACACACACACACACACACACACACACGCCTTACGTACTTCAGTGGGAGATGTTTGCCCAAACCAACCTGAAGCTTACCTCATCTAGCCTTCATCACAGTAGCTTTCTCTCCTGATGCGTATCTTAAATTCTTACTTCTGTTTTTGCGGGGAGGGTAGGTAATTAGGTTCATTTATTACTTATTTATTTTTAATGGAGGGACTGGGGACTCAACCCAGGACCTCGTGCCCACTAACCACGCGCTCTGCCACTGAGCTGTACCCTGCCCCCTCTCCTGATGTGCATCTTTTGTGAAAAGGGCTTGTGTCTGAAGACAAAACCTACACACTTTCTTGACCTCGTCAACAGGTGTCTGTTGGGCTCATAAATATTCACAGTGTTGGCAGAGCAGACTTTCTTGGAGACCCAGCCACCTGGAAGCCAAGGTGTTGGGCGGATGTTAGGTCGAGAAGCCTCTGATGTTTATCAAAAGCTGCCGAGAGTTGCTAAGGACTCAATCGGCCTAGGTTGGGTGAGGGGGTGAAAAAACACTGCATGTTTGACTATAATTAAATTAATACAAACGAGCCGGGACTGTTCATGACTGTGAGCACTCCGGACGCATGCTGCAAGCCCTTAATGTGGAAATGAGCATTCTGGAAATTGGCAGTTTTCACTAATTTAGACTGACCTTCTCCACCAGTGAGCTGCTAGTCATTAATATTATATTGTCACTAATTGGCTCCAATACTAATCAGCCTAGAGTCACTTACACACATCATAGACGTCACTTGGACATTCTTCATAATTGGGAATCAAATCCTCATTTTTATTGACTGATAAATAGTGACAGTACGCGTCCTAATTGGGAGGAAGCTACGTGGAGATAAACGTGGGGGGGGGGGCTACATAATTCCATCATTTATTTATAAAGCCATCTTCTATTTTATCTTCTTCTAGAATTAAACTCCTTGATTGCGAGCTCTGCAGTTTGCTTGCCTTGGTGTCTTTTCAAAATGCCATGCCATGCCTTGGTTGGCGGCAGGAAGTATTTAAACGGAATTAATCGAGAGCACATGTGGTCCTTTCAGGGTAGGAACAGGATGAGGGAACAGAGGGAAAAGTAATTTAGGCAAAGTGATTTCTGATGGGAGGGGGCAGAGGCAGGGAGGGGAGGTTTGGAAAATACGCAGAGACTGAGAATGAATAATGAAGGTGTATTTGACATCTGATGTGACTCCACCCAGCGTGACGACAGAGGAAGATGCAAGTTTTGCCTTGCATTAAGGGGTTGGCCGTCTACAGGTACAGGTGTGCCTGAGATGTGTTTGTCCAGCGGGAAGGCTCCAGAAACAGAAGAAGTCATTTTAGCCTCAGGGCTCAGGCGAACAATCCTGTTGCCTCCGAATCTGATGCACATGCAGTGTTAGGTCCCCGTCTGGATCAGGGTGGCTAAAACTACTAACTTGGCTTGAACAGATAGGCGTACGTCGGAGATACTGTGGGTTCAGGCCCACAACACATGCAGTAAAGCAGATACTGCAGTGAAGCAAGTCACAAGTTTTGGGGCTCCCAGTGCATGTGAAACTTATGTATACACTATACTGTCATCTATTAAAAGTGCATTAGCATTGTGTTTTGTACAGACCTAAATTTAAACATTCCTTACTGCTAAAAACAAACAAAAAAAATGCCCAGTTACACTTAATTGTAAGATCAAGGATCACTGATCACAGGTCACCATAACAAATATAACGGCGACGAAAAATTCTGAAATATGGCGAGAATTACGAGAATGTGACGCACACACACACAAAGTGAATAAACGGCACCAACAGACTTGCTCGAGGAATGGTTGCCACAAAGCTTCAGTTTGTAAAAACGTCCGTATTTGTCAAGTGTGATAAAATGAGGTCTGCCTGTGTTTAAACCTAATGTCTTTGATTTTGAGAAGAAACACGTCAGCAATGAAGATTTTTACGACAAAGAGTAGAAATCACCGTCACTAGAGTATATTCTGCTTAATGTGAATTTTTGGATACTGTGTATTTAATTATGTGAAAATGAACACAGAAAAAAGGAGACTTGAGAGGAAATGAGACAAAATATATGTGACCTTTGTTACAACATATTCAGAACTCATGAGTGATTGTGTTATGGGCTTTTTTTTTCTTTTCAGTGGCCTTCTATAGGCAAGTTGTATTGTTTGCCAAAGAAAGTAATAATTTTAAAACTTCACAGGAAATTTATTTTAAAATTATGAGTATGCAATGTAAATAACCCATGTCATTATATGAAGGACTATTTTTTCAGTGATGTTATCTGCTCAGCTCTAACAAGTTGTCCACAAATTTCCAGGACACCTAAAAATATGTGATATTGACCTAAATGTCCCTGTTTAACATGATAAATATAACTTTTCTGTACAAATATCTACAGTTTACAATTTAGCCACTAGCAACTAATCTGGTTTTCTAGGAACCTGTATAGGACTTAATGTTTACAAAAATTTGTTCTAAGAGAAAAAGTGAAATTCATATGATCGCACATATGGAAGATAAACAATCTGTAAGCACTTGGATGAACTGAGCTCGGCTTAAAAAGAAAATGAACACTTTGACTAAAAACGTATCACTGTACGTATTTAAATCATTAGGTGCTCATCTGAGTTCAAGGAAGGTGTCATAAAGTCAAATTCAGTACGATCACCAAAAAGCATTGTAACAACTCCCCATCTCCAAGTATCTTCCCACTTCTTGCCCGTTTGTCTCAGAGAACGTACTGGCAGGCAGCTGAGAAATCTTGCGTGTGTGAGCGCACATCACGTGTGTGCACATGCACACACACACACACACACACACACACACTTCCCAGAACTAACGTAAATGGAAGCAAGACGTTTTCACCCATCGCCTGTTCTCCTGAAAAGCTGTATCAGATAAACAGACTGAGCAATTATTCCAGGAATAACTATCTTTCTTCAAATATTTAAGATCTAGATATGTTTCTCTAGAGAAGGGCTTGCTCGGAAAACCATCCCTGCTAATTCCAAGATTGTCCAGAGATGATGCAGAATGCAGAAACCAGACACTAACTTTGTTTCTTCCACGTACTATGCGATATTTAGTCTCCTGAGCTCTTTTTTTTTTTTTTCCTCTCTGTTTTCCTATAAACAAAATGGTGGATGATTTGTAAAGACCATTTTATTTACTAATCAAACACATATATTACATATGTATCAGACACTGTATCCTGCTCAGGGGTTGGAAGGACAAGGAGGGCTCCTTTGTCTGTTCACGTGGGGCTCACTGGTGGGGAAGAAACGTAAATATGTGAATGACCTCTGTGTTCCACGTGGGTAGAAGGCAGAGGCACTACGCAACAAGGCTTGATCACCTCTTGGTGTTGGGTGCATCTCCCTAGACTATAAGCTCGTCCAGGGCAACGCATTTCTGTGGCTCATTTTCTGCTCAGTCCACAAGAACCAGAGCTGTGCTTGGAGTATGGTTCAAGGAAAATGTTCTGAATGGAAAATGATGGCTACTGTCCAATTGTACCTTCTGCAATGATGGAAGTGCTCCACATCGTGTTGTGCAATATGGTAGCCACTATGCTTTCCACAGAACTAGAACACATAATTGTAAAATAATTTTATGGAAATGTGAAAGACCTTGAAATAGCCAAAACAATCTTGAGAAAGCAGAAGAGAGCTGGGGGAATCATGGTCTGACTTCAGACTATACTACAAAGCTACAGTAATCAAGACAGTGTGGTACTGGCTCAAACACAGACACACAGATTAATGGTACAGGATAGAAAGTCCAGAAGTAAAAGCACACATCTACGGCAAATTAATCTACGATGAAGGAGGCAAGAACAAACAATGGAGAAAAGACAGTCTCTTCGGCAAGTGGTGCAGGGAAACCAGGACAGCTACGTGCAAAAGAATGAAGTCAGAGCACTCCCTCCTACCGTATACAAAAATCAACCCGAAATGGATTCAAGACCTAAATGTAAGACTGGATACTCCAAAACTCCTAGAGGAAAACAGGCAGAACATGCTCTGACACAACCTGCGGCAATACAATGAATCCATTTCCTAAAGCAAAGGACATAAAAGTAAAAATAAGCAAATGGGACCTAATTAAACCTAAAAGCTTTTGCACAGCAAAGGAAACCATTGGCCAATGAAAAGACACCCTGCTGAACGGGAGAAAATATTTGCAAATGACATGACGGATAAGCGGTTAATATCCAACATCCATAAACAGGTCACAGCTCAACATCAAACAAACAAACCGATTAAAAAAAGGCAGAAGACCTAAATACATATTTCTCCAAGGAGGAAATGCGGGTGGCCAACAGGCATACAAAAAGATGCTCCACATCACCAATCATCAGGGGAATGCAAATCAAAACCACACTGAGATATCACCTCACACCTGTCAGAAGCGCTATGATGAGAAAGAACACAGATAGCAAATGCTGGCGGGGATGTGGAGGAAAGCGAACCCTTGAAAAGGGAACTGTCGGTGGGAATGGAAATTGGTACAGCCCGTGTGGAAAATCCTATGGCGACTTCTCAGAAAACTAAAAACAGAAGTACCATAGGACCCAGGAATTTCGCTCCTAGGTATATACCTAAAACAAAGACAAAAACACTAATTCAAAAGACACCTGCACCCTAATGTTCACAGCAGCACTATTTACAATAGCCAAGATGTGGAGGCAAGTTAAGGGTCCACCAACAAATAAAGGGATAAAGAAGACATGATATATATATATGTGTGTGTGTGTGTGTGTGTGTGTGTGTGTGTGTGTGTGTATAACAGAATACTACTCAGCCATAAAAATAATGGAATTTTGCCATTTGCAACAACATAGATGAACGTCGAGAGTATTATGCCAAGTGAGACAGACAAAGACAAATACTGCATGATATCACTCATGTGGAATCTAAAAAATACAACAAACTATTGAATATAGCAAAAAAGAAGCAGACTCACGGATACCTAGAAGGAACCAGTGGTGACCAGTGGGGAGGGGGGGAGGGGACGGGCAAGTTAGGGGTAGGGGACTAAGAGGTACAAACTGTTAGGTATAAAATAAGCTACTATTATACAATGCAGGGAATACAACAGATATTTTGCAGTAAATATAAACAGAGTCTCACATTTAAAAACTGTGAATCACTATATTGGATGCTTGTAACTTACATAATATTTTAAAGCAACTACACTTCTAATAATTTTTTAAAAATCCAGTATGGTATCCCCTAGGCACATGCGATTGTTGATCCTTTAAATGTGGCAGATATCAGTGAGGAACAGTGACTTTTTATTGAGGAAAATTTAAATGGCCACGTGCAGTGGTTACCATAATGGCCAGTACAGGGCTAGGCGTTTACACTTGGTATTTTTGCTGTAAGAGTGAAATTTTCATTTTCTTCTCCAGTGGCGAGTCTATGTGCATTCAATTCTCTCAGTGAAACTCTTACCAGAAAAAGGATCAACCAAAAAATTTACTTTAATACATTATCCATTAATGGTGTTCGCTACCATACAGCAATGTTCATGGAGCTGTGTTTTCTCTGACGGCATATTTATACTCTGCCGTAGTTAGAAAGATCTTCCCACTCCAGGATTATAAACTCTCCCATTCTTCCTTCTAGTACATTTTATGGTTACGCTGTTTACATTTAAACCAGTGACCCATTTGGAATTTATCCCTGTCACTGTGCGACATAGATCATTTTTAATGTTTCCACGTGGCTAACCAAACATCCCAATATGTTACTGAAATTCCCTGTTTTTATCGATGGATGTGCCAGCTACTGGCATCCAAAATTCCTAAATGCATTTTGGCCCATACGTCAACACCCAGGTCTGTTCCGTTGGTCTGTCTCTGTGTCTCTTTGACAACATCAAGTTGTAATCATTGAGACTTGATAATACCCCACACCACTGCTTTGAAGGCTCTGAATCCTTCTCCTCACGGTGGTTATTTTTCAAGCGAATTTTCAAAGGTTTTCTAGGTCTTCTTCTTTGTTTTTCCATACGTTCTTCCAATGTGTTCTTGCTTATCTATGTGAAAGTTGTTTATTCTTATGTATCATTTTGTATCCCACACTGAATTCCCCAAAGGCAAGGGAGGAAGACAACAATGCCATTGTGATCACAAGCAAAGGGCTCAGCTCCTTCCTCCCTGAGCAGCTCCCAGAAAGTGATATTTACAAGACCAAGAACCAGTAGACAGCAAATGGGCAAAGGATATGAACTGACAGTTCACGGAAGAAAAAAAGGAATGCTGACGGATTTTGGACGAAAAGGAAGGATGCTTGTTAAAATGTTAAAATTATTAAATAAGCAATTACAAGTACACTAGGATACTGCCTTTAATCTGTTAGGTGAGGAGGAGGAGAGAGAGGTGGGCAAGGAGCAGAGTAAGCAAATACTGGTCATTTCCTAGGATCCACTGGTTCCTTCTGGGGGTTCATCCAAGGGGACGGCTGCACCCAAGTTCCCAGCGCAATGCATGTGATCAACAGCTAAACACAGACCTCAAGAAGCATATTCTGTGTGCAGTTACAAGCTCTTGGAGGCTGGCTCCTCAGCTGTGGGCATCTCAGCCCCTTAAGGAGGCAATTTCTGGGGAAGGGACACCACCTTGAGACCACGTCTGCCAGATGCGTCTCATAATTTTATCACATGATGATGTTTCTCTTTCTTTGATGGAGAGAGAGGACCAAGCCCACTGCATGTGGAACATCTGGATGTCTCTCAGCAACTTACCACTTTCAAGGCAACAGTGAGCGTTTTCTTGTCTCGTTGCTGCCAGTGCATGGAACTCCCAGGAGCCGCTGACGTGTGGAGATGCAGAGACAGGAAGAGACCGCAAGAAAGGAGACCATTTGGAACTGTGTGTCCGTCAGGTAGAAGAGCTTGGAGCTTGGGAGACAGAGGCAGGCTGATGGGCAAAAGCCCTTCAAGAGTTTGGACAAAAATAAATGGTAATAACAAATAATAATAAAGGGGTAAGGCACAGTGGCAGGGGAGCACGATCATGGTCCCCTCAAGATCTCACAAGGGTTGACTGTGGCTTTGACTTGCCAGAGAAACCAGATTAAAAGTCACAGACCCAAGCCATAGGAATGAGTCCACTAGACCCGCACCATCCAATATGGCGGCAACCCATCACGGGACGCAGTGAAGCACCTGAAATGTGGCGAGACTGAACTGAGATAGGTGGTAAGTACCAAATACATAAAATTCCAAATTCTGTGAGCTATCTACTCAATACATTTTTTAATACTGATGACCTATGTGGAAATGATCGTACTTTGGATACACTGGGTTAAGTGAAACGCGTTACTAAAATCAATGTCATCTATCTTCCCTACAGTTTTTGGATACGGCTATTAGAAAATTAAAAATTACACATGTGAGTTGTATTGTATTTCCACTGGACAACGCCATTCAACATGACCCACGTTGATGAACCCAGTTCTCTCTTCAGCTCAGTCACTCGTGACTTTGCCCCAGCAGGCAACTGGGTGTCTCATTTGGGGCAAAGAATATGGTGTGGGTCTCCTTGGGTGTTGACCCACATTGATGAACCCAGTTCTCTCTTCAGCTCAGTCACTCGTGACTTTGCCCCAGCAGGCAACTGGGTGTCTCATCTGGGGCAAAGAATATGGTGTGGGTCTCCTTGGGTGTTCACAGAGCCATCCCAGACTTTATCCCCTGAGCGTCCCCTGTCCATTTGGTTTCCTGGTCACCTCTTGGCCCATCTTTGTTGTTCAGAAGATAAGCATTTTCCTGCGTTCACTAGATTTATACTTGTTTACTGAAACACACTGTGCTGTTTCCTCCTTTCTCTATAAAATATTCCCCTTCTGCTCAATACTCAGTCTCCAACAACATGCCTTCACCTGCTACAGAACCGTCCCATCTTGGAGTGAAAAAAAAAAAAGAGGTGTTCCAACATCCCTTCTCCTCTTTTCTCCGTTTAGAAGACTTGGTCTCTCCCAAGACAGCTGATCCCCACCCCTGAAAAACATTCCTTCTGAAGCCTTTTTCCTGGGAGAGAAGGATTGGTTCATTACTGTGTGACATGTTGCCGCTTTTTCACTTTTATCCAGGTTGGCCTCCATCCAACCAGGTCTTCTTTCCATAAATAAATTTTTATCCAAAAACACAGACGTTAATTATTTAACACTTTGGCAGAATTGTCATGGACCATTTTAAGGAGACTGTAGAAAGGATTTTTTTTTTTACATCTGGTCAACCAAGAAACGGTGTAAAATGATTGTTTTGGACACCTCAACATTGGAGTCCACCAATTTGCACCTCTACTTGGCCAGAGCTGTCCAATGGGAGCGTTTTAATCTCTTGTTGAAGCGTAGATCTTAATTCAAATTTTCCCTCCAGAAGGTACCTGCCTGAAGTAGAAAATTATTCTGGGAATTTGGCTTCTAAACACGCATCTTTGAAACATAATTAGCTGGCACCTACGGTAGAACTCTGAGAAAGCAGTCACCTGCAGAGGGGATCCGAGCAGACATTCTCCAACTTTGTAAATCACAGTTAAGATCATCATTCAGTGTGTGCTCCTTGCCAGATGTCTTAATTAGCTCAGGCTATCATAACAAAGCACCGTGGACCGGTGGCTTAAATCACAGACAGTTGTTTCTCACAGTTCTGGAGGCTGGGAGTCTAAGATCTTGGTGGGGCCAGATTTAGGGACCGGTGAGGCTCTCTTCTTGGTGTGCACACGGCCACCTTCTCACTGTGTTCCTCACATGGTGGAGAGACAGCTCTGGTCTCTCTTCCTCTTCTTACAAGGACACTGATCCCATCATGGGGACCCTACTCTCATGACCTCATGGAAACCTAATTAAATCCTAAAGGTCTCACCTCCAAATACCATTATACCGTGGATTAGGGGTTCAGCATATGAATCTTGGGGTGGGAGACACAAACATTCATTGCATAAAACCAAGGAAAGCGAGTCAAGACAGAGCATGTCTTACTTTTAATTCTCCCTGCAATAGTCTGAATAATGCGCCCCGCCCCCCCCGATGTCCACGTCCTTTCCCCCAGAATCTGAAAATATATCACCTTACACAGCAAAAGCGACGTGATTACGTTACCAGTCTTGGGATGGGGAGATCTTCCTGGAATATGTGACTGTATCTTTCTAAGAGGGACACAAGTGAGTCAGAGAAGAAGATCTGATGGTCAGAGTGATTCAGGGCCATGAGCTAAGGAATGCAACCACACAAGATACCCCAGTAGTACTCGGCGTTTGTAAAATTTTTCAAGGGAATATTAAATGTCTTGAGTAGCCTAAGGAGGCAGAACAGAATATAAAGCACACCTTAAGAAATACAGGAGAAATTGGTTTCAGAAAAATTGACAGTGTCAGTGGACAGAAAGGAAAAAAGCCAATAGAAGGAACTGTTTGAAGAAATTCAGAAAGAGGAATGAGTCCTGGATGACAGCAGGCCTTTGAGGGGCGGGATAATCAGTTCTACATGCAATAAACAGAGGTGTAGCACACAGAGACCGCATACGGCACTACTGATGTAATTCAGAATAACCGAGCACGCACGCGCAGACAGACGGACAGCCCTGCGCGGCGAGGGCGTGCCGTGCAGCTACGACTTGAGCCTGCAGGGAAAGCAGGAGCACCGGGGAAGGGTTTCGCATCCGATCTGGTGAGAGGCACGTTTTCGCCACGCGGCGCTTCCTTTGGGGGTGCCTCTTGAGTGACTGTTTCTGCCTTCTGCAGTGACGTGCCCCTTTGGGGGCACTCAGGCAATCCTTATTCTTTTCTGTCTTGCCACCCGTTCCTCTGCGGTGAGGATTTCAGCTGTTTGTGCCTTAGAGTCCCTGTCTTTTGTCCTCCCACATAAGGCTATTTTTTGCTTCTGGTCTTATTCTTTAATTTAATTTTTATTGACATATATGGTTGATGTACAGTGTCGTGTTTCTGGTGTACAGCGTAGTGACTCAGTTACACATATATGTATATATACATACATATCCTTTGTTAGACTCTTTCCCACTACAAGATATTGAATGTAGTTCCCTGTGCTGTTCCGTAGGGCCTTGCTGTTGATCTATGTTATATACAGCAGTTTGTATCTGCCAATCCCAAATTCCTAATTTACCCCTCTCCCGTCATTTCCTCTTAGGTAACCACACATTCGTTGTCTACATCTCAGAGTCTGTTTCTGGTTTGTAAGCAAGTTCATTTGTAACATTCATTCGATTCCACATATAAGTGATTTCATACGGTGTTTGTCTTTCTCTGTCTGACTCAGCTCACTGGGTATGATCAACTGTAGGTCCATGCACGAGTCACTGTCACTATGCCAGAGATTTAAACAGGAGAAGGCCAGCAGTTGTCTCATGGGGAGAGGGGAAGAGATGTACGCAGCTGAGTTTTGGGGGACCCCACAATCAATGCCAGGCGTCATGGGATGACGTCCACCAGCACAGGACCTGTGGGTGAGGCGAACTCTAAAGCATGTGGAAACCTTCGAAGAATCCATAATTTATCACATAACTCCAATCGAGTTGTCACTGTGAGGTTCTGCACTGGGTGTCTCAGTATACAATTTGGACACACCCCCCCAAAAAAATGCCGTTCACACAGCAGGGAATCACACTATTAGACCTCTAACCTGCTAGTGCACACCCACGTGCGGTGATGTGCATGAGATTCACAGCGTTTTTCACGCCAAGAAGTAGCGGGCACCTGCCACCGTACAGATGAAGAGCGTGAGGGGTGTGTGGAAACGCTGACAGCCTGACAGCAGTCTCCTAAAATGCGAGGTACGCTACGGGCAGAAGACAGATCATTCACGCGGTAGAGTAAACCCAGCGAAGGTTTCGTGGAACACATCGGGGGCGTGCATGAAAAACAAACAGGCTTGAAACACTTACAGATCTTATCCTTCAGGGAAAAATTTTCGGCCACAGGATAAGCATTTATGTTCGTCTTGAAAAAGGAAAACATCATGTTTCTATTATTTCAGATGAGTTTTCAGGTGACTTCAAAAAAAAAAAACTGTAAGAAAGATGTCAATGAGTTGGGTTACTCCTTCATTTTGTTGATTTTAGCGAAAAGAGTTGCTTGGATAAATATATTTCTATTGGGGACATTAAAAAAAGCACACACCAGTAACAAAAATAAGAGCCTAGCTGACTTGAGGGAAGACCAGGGAAAATGGTGGTTGCCAGAAGTTACCACTTGGAGTCGGGGACGATGGTCCCACGGCCGCTCACACTGGGACGTGAACGCAGTAGGTAGACACATGAATTTTTTTTTTAATGGTAGAAATGTTTTTGTTCCCTCCCACGCGTGTAACGTTCTTTGCCTCTGTACTACAGACCAAGAACTAAGCACTTTGCTCTTACGTCCCTCCCATGGGGTTGTCTTAAATTAAGCTGGTCTCCGGGGATTACGTTTATTTTAATCCACTGAGCTCCTTCATCCCAACCATGAAGCCTGCAGCTCACCCGTGGCCTGTCAGATGCTGCTGGATGCTGGGAAGGCAAAGCCATTATCTCACTCAGCAGACGGATTTTCTCACGCCTAAGATAAGTGAATAGGTCTGTAAGCTTTTACAGCACTTGTGACACGTCTCTTAGGAAACTGCAGGGATTTTTTTTTTTTCTTGTTCATTTTCAAATACTATGAAATAATGGGAATTAAAAATCAGAATTTTGCACCTAGGATCTCTTGAAATTAGGTTTTTAAGGCCAAGAACCAAATGGGTGTTTTGAAGGGTATCTAATGAGCATCTTAGGTCAGGTTTTCTGAAAGAAGGGTTCTTGTGCATGTGAACTTTTGAAGGAGGACTCTCAGCGGAAGGGCAGGGCAGCGGGATAGGGCTGGGAGGAGGGAAGCCAAGGTAGACATGGTCCTATATGGAGCTGCAACTCAACAGGACCCCTCAGGGAGTTCTGGACCATGACCTGCACCTCAGCGTTAGGACCCCCGCCTTAGTCCCTTCTGCTGCTGTAACAGAACACAGTAACTTGGGTGGCTTATAAACAAAACACTTGCTTGTCACAGTTCTAGAGGCTGGAAGTCCCATGGTGGAAGGGGCAAGGACGCTCTCTGGGGCCTCCTTCATAAGGATCCTAACCCTGCTCATGAATGAGTCACCATCATGACCTCATCACCTCCTGAAGACCCCACCTCCCACTACCATGCCATGGGTGGCTGCTTCAGCATATGAATTTGGGGCGGGGGGGGGGGGGACACCAACATTCCGTCAACGTTCATAGCACCCACCTCGAGGCAAAAGTACACCCTTCTCTGCCCTGTGTTCAGCCTGTCATTGGCGGAAGGCAGCAGGTTGTTGGTGGACACTGCAAAACCTCCACGCTGAGATGACGTTTGTGAAGGATTTTAATGGCAAAGAAAAATGGTTAGGATGCATGTTAAGCAAACCAGAGAGCATACAGGAATCCACCAACCGTGCACAAAAATAGGCTGAACCAAGATGAGAGGGAAACACCCCCAAGCATTTTGAGGGATCATCTCTGGAGCATGCATGATTCTCACCTTCTATAATTTTCTGTGTTTCCAATGTTTTCACAGTGGATCTTAATAAATCAATGAAGACACTTCCTCAGCATGACCCTAAGGTCTGACTTACTTACCATCCTTTAGAAAAGGGGTCAGCAAACTATGACCCACAGACTAAATCTTGTCCACTGCCAGTTGGTGTAAATAAAGTTTTATTGGCACACAGACACACCCAGTCATTTAGTCTCATCTGTGGCTGCTTTCACAGCACCAGAGTTGAGTGGTCTCAATGAAGACCATGCTGCCTCGGCCAACGCCTGCTTTGGAGCGCTAGCCCTCATCTGTCAAATGGGGTAATAACAATTATTTAGAAGAGAAAACGCGAGTCATGCTCTACCTTGGGTTTCCCTGCGTGGTGCTCCCACCTGCATCCGCCATGATTTTCCGTCAGAAGCACAGCTCTTCCCAGCACTTTCTTATTACAAAGAAGAAAATGAGACCCAGAGACCAAAAGTGAATCACTTACGTCCCCATTACTCCCTGGAAGCTTCTGGAATCAGACACACATCTCATTCTCCCTACGGCGCCTTTTCAATCGACTCATGACTCCCACGCGCTACGTGGATTATCTATTTGCAGCCATATCCCAGGTTTGTGGAGTGGAATCTGGAAACACGAAACATTGCTTACGCAGGTTCATTAAATTTTGTTATCCCATCTTTCATATGGGATTTACGCAAGCATTTTTTAAAATCATTCATGGACAATGTGGTTTTGAAGGTAAATCCTATCACGTGATGGTGCTAATGATATTTGAATGTATTTCTTCTGCATATTGTAAAGAGATATAATTTTATGTGAGCATGTTTATATATGAATTTTGTTTGTTTGTTTTTGCTAGAAGTAAGAATGTAAAGTTGACCAGAATTCATTACTTGTGTTCCTTAAGACACACCGTATCACACTGTGGGATTTTATCGCGTCTTTGAGGAGCAATGGCACTCTGTAACAGACATTGTATTTCAGCTGTTCCTGCTATAATCACTGTAGCCCCATAGACGTAGGCGTGGGAAAAAAAAAAACATTTGTGGCTGAATGATGTATATTTACTACGCCTTTATTTTTCACGTAAACATTTCATCTGGGGAATCCTTATGAACTGCAGGTAATTCTAAAACCATGTGAAAAGCTGCCTCTCATTGTTGTTTCCATTTCTGTGCCTCCAAAAAGCTGTTATCTTCTCAAATAACTGCACATCCCAGAAATGGTAAATTATAATGGCTTAGGCCGCACCAGGAGAAGGACAGACGGGGATTATGATTCATTCTGCCGTGGGTGGCAGGTGATATTTAGAAATAGGTTGCCCTTTTGTAAACAGTGAGTCCTAGATCTAAGCCACCCTCTAAGAAATCTGTAAATAAAACCGTCCCTGCTGTAGCTGAGCATACAATTTTTGTAGAATATATAAATGTTTTAGGCAAATACCTATAATACAGGGAGTTGGGGATACATTAAAAATCTGCTCAATGACCACGATTGGGTATTTCTTATTTCCCAGGTCCTTTGCTACAAAGAGCAGGAGGACACCCTCATTGACTCCCCTCTGTTTGACAAATTGTCTGCCTTATAAAAGAGTTCAAAGTTGGAAATGTTAACCGGAAAATAATTGAAGAATTTCTCCCCATGGGGATGGGGATGTGGATGTGGGGAGAAGCTGGATGAACCGAGCAGGTGCTAGTGTCATATTGGATGTTGCTTTATCCTGCTGCCTCTGAAGTTAGAGTTGGGGAGAAAACTGCAGACCACAAGCTGTACCGCTGAGCTGGGCAGGTGCCCTAGAGCAGGCTTACCGTCCACACATTACGAGTATCTTGGACTCTATTCTGTGTCTCAGCTTTCCAGTGGGTGAGCACTGCACCCAGGATGCCAGGTTAATGGTGGAAGATGGTACAGACCTGCCAAAGCACAGGCGTTTCAACTGACTTCAACTCAACGAATACCTACTGCACAGTTACTACGTGCCGAGGTGTGCGGTAGACACTGTGGAATATACAAAGATGGCCAGACACTGATTATGTTTTCAAGATGCTTATGGGGTTTGGGGCGGGGCGGGGGGGGGACGGACCAGGATTATAAGGAAACTCAGGGAAAGCATCCAAAAGATTACCCTAGAACTATGTTGGTGAATCAGTCAGCAACCTTCCAGGAAGAGTGTGCATCACAGAAGGAATTGGATGGAGGGGATTTGTAACACAGGTGCCCTTGAGGGATGGTGAGAAAACTCAGAGACTAGTAACAACAGAAACTTGCTACCACCCTGAGGCTGGAGGGTCAAAGGCAAGGAATGAAGCTGGTGATCCCACTGGAGGCTGCAATCATGCAAGGGTCAGGACTTTGAGCCCTGGAGGAGCCAATTGCCTGTTGACGTGATCTGGTAGGAAGCCCAGTGACACAGATCCTGGAAACACTGCCTGCAGGGTTCAGGTTCCCTGTGATGTACGCCAGAGCAGGGGGTTGGAGAGGAAGGGATCTGGGGCAAAGGACCCCAAGGCAGACAAAGATGCTCAGTGATAAGCAAATACAGCATTATGGAAACTCAAAGTCAGGGAAGTTGGACGAAACAAGAAAACGGCTCCCAGGAATTCTAGATGGTGGGCAGCTTTGTGTACTGTATGGTTTCCACTTAGAAACATTTCATGTACTGTGAAGAAGTTAAAAGTATCTACAGCAATTTTCCAAAAAGGAAATGCAGATGGCCAACGGGTACATGAAAAGATGCTCAAGATCACTTATCATCAGGGAAATGGAAATCAGACCCACAATGAGATGTCACTTCTCACAGCTGTCAGAGTGGCTATCACCAAAAAGAGCACAAATAACAAAGGCTGGTGAGGGTGTGGGGAAAAGGGAACCCTTGCGCACTGTCGGTGAGAATGCCAATTGGTGAGGCCACTGTGCAGAACAGTATGGAGGTTTCTCAAAAAACTAAAAACAGAGCTTCCACATGACCCAGCAGTTCCACTCCTGGGTATATATCCAAAGAAAACAAAAGCAAGAATTCAAAAAGACACAGGTACCCCAATGTTCACAGCAGCATTATTTACAATTTCCAAGACATGGAAGCAACTTAAGTGTCCATCCACAGATGACGGGATAAAGAAGATGTGGAGTACACACCACACACACACACACACACACACACACACATACACAATTGGATACGACTCAGCCATAAAAAAAGAAAAAAAATTTCCCATTTGCAGCAACATGGAAGGACTTGGAGGGAGCCATGCTAAGTGAATTAAGTCTGAGAAAGACAAATACTGTATGATATCACTTATATATGTAGAATCTTAAAAATACAATAAAACAGTAAATATAACAGAAAGCAGACCTACAGATCTAGAGACCAAACTAGTGGTGAGTGGGGAGAGGGAGAAGGGAGGGGCGAGACAGGGGTGAGGGTGGGGAGTAAAAGGTACAAACTATTAGGTATAAAATAAGCTACAAGGATGTATTGTACAACACAGGGAATACAGCCAATATTTTATAATAAATATAAATGGAATATAACCTTTAAAAATTGTGAATCAGTATATTGTACACATGTAACATATAATATACACATTTCAACTATACTTCAATTAAAAAACAAACAAAAAAACCCGACAAAAAATGACCAAAAAACAAAACAAAACAAAAAGTACATATGAACATATCTTATCTGAATCTGGGACCTCAGAAAGAAAGCATCTTGATTACACGTTAAGGATAATTTTCAACCAGAGATATGTTTACCATCCAAAATGTCTACTTCCGGCTTTCCCTGCTCTTGTCTTTCACCTTGGGTCACCGCCAAATGCCATTCATCCTGACACTAGGCGAAAAATGACAAAACGTTGAACCAGATAAACGAACACCCTGGTTGGTTTTATCTGCCCTCGGATGGAGCCTCCACGTTCAGTCTGCCCCGTTACTTAGGTTCTAGGCTGAACCCACGTTGCAGCATTTTGGCCTCTATAATTTCTCCAGCCGGAGGAAGTCTATTTTAAGTAACAACCCTAAACATTTGGCTTGATTTTATGCTGCCTGTTTTCCTTATATGAACAACTTAAGATGTTCCATATTATTTCCATCAGGTGAAAAACACATTGACAAGAAAGACTTGTCTGTTCTAGATCAGGGGTTGTTCTAGATCGGGGTTGGCAAACTCTCTCTGGAAAGGACTAGATAGCAAGTATTTTCAGTTTTGCAGGACAGAGAGTCTCCGTTGGAATTACTCAACTGGGCGATTATGGTGGGAAAGCAGACATAGGTGATATATAAAGAAAGGAGAATGGCTGTGTTCCAATAAAGTTTTATTTACAAAAACAGCCTAAGGGCCACAGGACGATGACCACCGCTCTAAATGCTATTAATTAAGTGCCTGTACACATGCAGGTGTATCTGCTTGCAAACATCCATGATCAAGTCTTCCTCTCATAAAAAACAAAAAGGAAAGTAAGGTTGTCCGTGTTGACTTTTCATAAAATCACCGACGTTCAAAGAAGACAAGTTCCGTAGACTTCCATGGCTGCCCTTTGAGGTCAAAACGCTAACGGGCCATTCTTTAATTGGCTTTGTAGCAGTATGACGTCTATTCTTTAATTTAAACACGCGCATCTCGCAATGACACCAGTCAGGAATAGTAAGAACGAGTAATTCACATTTTATACATTGGAAACAAGACTCAAAGAGAGTGACTAATTTTAAAAACCCTGTTGTTACTAAGGGTGAAAATTGGAATTTGGACTATGATCCACAGACGGCAAGTTTTTGTGACTGCTGTAAAAATACTAGTAAGGCTAATTTGTTTGTAAGGCCTATTAAGCATTTTCTGAGAAAAACAATTCAAGAATCCCTTCTCTTATTTCATAACAACAATAAAAGAAGAGATGGAAACGGATGTAATTCTGTTTATAAGAGTGACGGTTACAAGTGTCCTTAAAATGGACGGCAGGGCACCAAATGCCAGGATGGATGTGGAGGAAATTCATCACTCATTCGGCGTCCACTTTGGGGAAAATTAAGTAGAGACCTGCACTCTGGCAGCCAGATTTGATACCCTCATCGACGCCAGCTCAATGACCTGCCGTTTCTGCCTGAGAGTGATGCGTTCAGAAAAGCCGGTAAGCTGAGCTGTGTCTCACCACTTAGCAAGACCCAATATTCAATTCAATGAGCTGAAGTTAACTGCCTCTCCCCGGCTGGTTGACAAAGCAAGCTCCCCAGACCATGTCTCCCATAGTGAAGTGAATTCATTTATTTGCACACACTCTGGGGAATCTGACATTCTGTCTACCCACGCAGGGTTTCCCTGAGCTAGAACCAGAGCCTCTGTCTGCGGCCGACTAGTTCTTGCTTAAAGGGAGAAATGCAGCTTGAGAGCAGATGGGGGACGGGGTGGTTTATCGGAGGAAGAGGCTGGCGCCGGTATGGTCTCTCAAACATCATCAGAACTACTGGGCAATTTGAGGTTGGGTTTGGAAGAAGAGAAAGGATGTGTGTCTTGGCTTTCGACGGTTTAAGAACCTTTCAAAGGAAATTGTCAAATGATACCGTGAACGCTCTAAACTGTTCTACTTTAGGAACCTGGCTCTTATTGATAATTGGATGACATACTGACATTTCATTTCATGCAGTTTGAAAATTGATGAGGCATGATTTACTGGGTTGATGTTTAATTAATTTTAAAAAAATCAATGGAGGCAACAACATATAATTACGGAGAGCGCTTTCCATCGCGATGGCATTGTGCAAAACAGAAAGGTGGGCGCACTTTATTCTCCTACGGAGGAAGAATGGGGAATAATGTTTTGTGCACCAGAGTTTTGGGTTTTTGTTAACATCTGTTGTTTGATTTGTGTCCACAGCAATGTCAGAAGGCTGGTGTAGTGATGCACTTTTGCGAGCTGAGAAGAGGAAAAACAGGTCACATCGCCACGCGGTTGAAGGCTGATTTAGAATCCGGCTTGCTTGACGTAAGAGCCTGTGTGCTTTGCATGATATCACGTGGCTTCAAGGTGGAGCGGAAGATGCATGCTTGTGCTCATGGGAATGTGCACACACTATATCCACAGACAGTGCACACACCACACACACACACACACACATGCACACGTGTGTGAATTGTGGCAATATTCCCACGTTAGCTGACTTCCAGTGAGCAGGCAGAGAGGAGTCAGTGCAGAAACCCGTCCACCTAAGTTATGAGAAGCAGAATATTGGGGTCTGGTGGCACTAACGCGTGGGTCAGGGAAACTCAAAGAACACTGATGTTTAGATTTGACCATTCGGTTGGAGCCAAGATCTGACTTGGGACACACTCAGAGGTTTATATCTGGAAGGGGAGAGGGATTTGAACCTTGAGTATAAAGGAGGTTGGGCTGTAGATAAATAGAGCATTGAAAGGAATTATCAAAATCACACCCCTGAAAGTGGAGACTCTAAGATGTTAAAAGAGTCTACTTTAGCCCACAGAAAATTTTCCTTTTGTGCAAAATTCTTCCTTAATGATGGAACGGGCAGAGAAAGATCCATTCTATAGCATCTAAATTTTAGAATCTACAAATGAAAAAGTTGTATTTTAGAGAGTGGAGGGGACTTTGTACTATTGGATGAAAAAAAAATTCTTACCCAGAATCATATGAAGAAAAATTCCAGTCTAAATATATTGAAACAATTCCAACATGGAAATGAATTATGGGAGCCACAAGGCTTATATAAAGTAGGATAATTTATTCCCCCAAGAGCAAAGAAAAAGGGCTTTTGCCTTAGGAAGAGATTCCATCCTGGAGAGGTAACTCCACCCTCCCTCACTGCACCTGCTATAATCAATACAGAGTGAAGACCTGTAGCTCAGAGAACAAAACCCAGTCACGATCCTGGGACATGAAAAGAGAGTCTTCTTGAAAATACGAAGATACTGAAACCAGCTTTGGCTATTTAATACTCAAATGAAGGTGACCTTCACTGAAGAATGCAGAACCCCACAACTCTAGTGCCATCAGAAAAATCAAATTATACAGTAAACTGAATCAGAGGCACTATTGCCTGAAGAAGAGAGATGATTTAACAAGGACTGTCGAGCCATTGTGTCCAGCCATTCTACGTTTTTACTGGGAGGAAAACATAGAGGGAAAGGAGACCTAAAATTATGACATGCTGAAGGCTGTGACACTAGAAATGACCTTTAGAAAGAATGTATTTTCTCTCTCCCAGTCTCTTTAAAAATTCAACCAACGGCTATCTTCGGTCTAGAGGAAGTTTTAATGTGTGACTTAAATGAATGCTCGATAATCTCTCTGGGTCAATGATTGGTTGTGAAAATAAAGGCAGGGGGATAAGTGCTGAGGAAGAACGTATCACATCACACACATTTTTGTAACTTTAAACTTGCAGGGGTTTCTGCATTTTTGTATGTGTTCATCAGCAAATCTAGACGCAATGGAATGCGATGGGAAACACTTCAATTTTTTTCCCCCCCAAGGATGGAAACAGAGCTACAGAAATTGTATTTGCAATTTGTAAAAAATTTAATCTACTAGCCTTAGTAATAAAGCTACAATACAGATTGTTGGCAAAAAGTCTTTAACTGCTTCATAGTTATGTTTTCTGATGTTGTGCCTGGTATGTGAATATTGGGAATGGGTCCCCAGATTTTGACTGTCCAGCATTTAAGGATTTGATGGATGTAGGGGCACATTATTAAATGTATGAATATATCCTTGTTCACATGAGGATAAAAGGCTCTGAATGCTAGTGCTTGGTGATGAAAACCAAGAATGTGCCTTATCCCTTCCTCACCTTGACTCCTTTCAACATAACATGTGTGCTCTCTGTGAACGCTACGGATGCTAAAATGTACCAGAATGGACGCTTGAGCATGAGCAGATGGATAGACACATATGGAATCCAAGACTCCAGCCATGGACTGGGCTAGACCCTTGATGTTCATTATTATTAAATCCTGACAGCTACCCTGTAAGGTAAATCAAGCCAGCAAGCTTCCAAGACACTTGTCTGATTACAGGTTGGTCTATAAGAAAAGTCCCATTTTGCCTTGGGCTGTGTGTTCTGAAAACTTCTGAAAGGTGTGGTCTAGTGTGGGTAGGGTCTACAGAAAACTGTAGCAATCTGGGGCAACAGAAGTCACCTGGAGACCTTGAGATTTCGGACACTGAGCTACACACTGAGTCAATCTCCCTCCATGTCACGGCAACGTAGATGCTCTACATCTTTTTGGATTTTGACAGAAGATGTTGGAACTTGTTCCAGAGTCATTTGTTAACCCAGATGATGTCAATGTGTGATTTAAAGTATCTTGTGTGTCTTTTCTTTTCTTTCTTGGCTTTCTTTTTTTCTTTTCATTTTTCGGAGATAGAATGAAAGAATAAGTCATTGCATGGGAGCCTAATTTCCATCTCTTTCCCTGTTTGAATGTAGCCACACCTTAGATCACAGAGGGTCCTTCAGAACAAATGCAGAGATAGACATTTGGACTCCTAACATGATTTGCTCAAAATTACCTAAGTAGTCCTCTTGCCAAAAAAGCTTCACCTGAGTCTAATCACGAGAAGGAAGCAATCAGACAAATCCGGATTGAGGAGGTGTCTGTGGAACAACCGTGAATATGGACTCTTCAAGCATGTACAATTTTTGGAAACAAACCAAAAATTGCAGAGGGACAATTCTAGATGTATAGAGCATAAAAATACATGACAACCAAGTGCCAAGCATAATTATTAACTGAAGTTTGGTTTATATGTGTGTTTATCCAAATTTTATATACATATATATAGATATATATAGATAGATAGATATATATGTATCTATATATTATCTAATAGATTTTGTGATAATTGAAAAATTTTAATTTTAGATATTATTGTATCAATTTTAAATATCTTGAATATGATCATGGTATTATGGTGATGTAGGAGTATGTCTTTGTTCTTAGGAGACACACACCAAAGTATTTATCAATAAAATGTCATTATCTGCAAATGATTCAGATGGATCTGAATATTTTGGTTACACCGTATGGTCCATATATTTTAATATAACTGCAATTGGTTTCATTAGTTTTCTGTCTTCAATGGTGATGTGGTTTTTAGTGCCTGTCCATGGCTTTCCGTCTGGGAAATAGTCACATTTATTCAGAGGCAACTCCTGTGAATATGGCGGGTAATCAAACTGGCAGCATGGGAGAGGGTGTGGAGAAAAGGGAGCCCTCCTGCACTGATGGTGGGAATGTAGTTAGGTGTAGCCATTATGGGAAATAGTATGGAGACTCCTCAAAAAACTAAAAATAGACTTAATATATGATCCAGCAATCCCAATCCTGGGCATATATCCAGAGGGAACGCAAATTTGAAAAGATGTATGCAGCCCAATATTGACAGCAGCACTATTTACAGTAACCAAGACATGGAAACAACCTAAATGTCTATCGACAGATGAATGGATAAAGAAGTTGTGGTATATTTATACAATGAAATACTACTCAGCCATAAAAAAGAATAAAATAATGCCATTTGCAGCAACATGGATGGACCTGGAGATCGTCATTCTAAGTGACGTAAGCCATAAAGAGAAAGAAAAATACCATATGATACTACTTATATGTGGGATCTTAAAAAAAGAAAAAAGAGGACACTAATGAACTCATCTACCAAACAGAAACAGACTCACAGACATAGTAAACAATCTTATGGTTACCAGTGGAAAGGGGGTGGGAAGGGATAGATTTGGGAGTTTGAGATTAGCGAATGTTAAGCACTATATGTATAAAAATGGATTAAAAAGCAAATTTCTTCTGTATAGCACAGGGAACTATATTTGGTATCTTTTAATAATGTTTTATGAAAAACAATATGAAAATGAATATACATATATACATATATGTATATATATATATATATACATACACATGTATATTATATATGCATGACTGGGACATTGTGCTGTACACCAGAGATCGACACATTATAACTGACTGTGTGTCAGTTGAACAAATGAAGAAAGAAAATGGCAGCATGACATGTTAGGGAGAGAAGGGAAAGTGGTGAAGAATTAAACCAAGCCCACGAGTTCTGGCGTAATTCACAGACTCATGATCATGTAACCCTGAGCCAGTGAATGAATCCCTGTGCCTCAGTTTCCCTATACGTGTGCTAGTGTGTGAACACAATGCATATATAAAAGCGTGTTAAATTGTGTCAAGTTCATGACAAATAATGTGGCTCGTAAGTGTCATAGAGATAACAGGTAAAAGAAATGTTGACAAACCAGGAAGGACTGTGTTTGTTAGAGTCTAGATTCTTCTCCGGTTTCACTGAGATGTAATTGCCCTACAGCCCGGTGCAGATTTAAGGTGTAGAGAGTAACGACTTGACTCACATACATCACAAACTGATTATCACAGTATGTTTAGCGAGCATGCCTCATTGCATGTAGATACATGAAATAGTTCTTTTTTCTTCTGATGAGAACTCTTAGGATTCGCTCTCAAGAACTTCAACATGTAACACACAGCGATGCTAATTATATTCATCATGTTGTACATGATCTCCCTGGTACTTATTTATCTTATCGCTGGAAGTTTGTACCTTGAAATCAGTGAAAACTCATTGTTTTGGGTATGCCATATGTTGCCTTTTAAAAAACAATTTATACCAAAGGAATTGCAGAAATAGCAGGGTAATGGCAGTAACATGAACAAATAATGCTTGGCTGCATACGTTAGGGCCATTATTTTAAAAGAGTTGCATTACGTGGCCCAGCATGCACTTACGTAGAATCACACTTTTATGAACATATGCACTTATGTTCACAGTGATAAAAGCTTCGAGCAATTTCCTAGAAGTTGCTAAGAAGTGGGATAAGCATGAAGTGAAGTGGGGTGAAATTGAATAAGAGCAAACAGTGATTCATTATGTGTAGAATAAATGCACAATTTTCCGTGGCTAGATTTAGGCGGGTGATGAGATTTTAAGGAGAAAAATTAGTACAAGGGAACTATTTGGAGAATTCGCAGGCTGTCCAACCAAGAACTCTGCAGAAACATCGCCTTTAGGGTGATCATCCCATTTTCATATTCATTAATTAGTTGCTTTTCTAAGGGTAATTTTTCCATCATCATCAATAATTTCCTCACTCCTTGAGTCACAGGAGCCTAAAGAAATAAGTTTTAGTTTTGTTGAAATCGGAATAGAAGTCTGGATTACAGCCACAACCTTTCCAACATCTAGTTCACCCTGTTATTTTTCAAAATCATTCTTCCACCTCCTCCACCTCCACGCCCATAAATATCGATGAAGCAGAAGCAGTGCATTTTATCAGCTTCCCCATCTGTCATATTTTATTTCGCGTGGTCTCTGACTCCTGTGTGCAAGTTCCACAGTCGGCATCTGGCTCTGTTTTAACCGCCCACATTGAAAGAACTCCTTTCCCTGCATGGTTGTGACGTTGCCTTTGTTGAGTGAGAGCACGTGATGTGAATGGAGAACTCATAAACGGGAAGGCGACCGGGAACTCTACAGCGTTCAAGTCATCCATCCACTCTTGGGCTTTTCCTGAGACAGTTGGGGAGCTCTGGCAGGAGAACCAGGCACAGTAGATTCATGTCAGCGGGCAGAAATTTCTACCTAATGAAGACATCATCAAAGGCGGATGTCCACCCACTGACAAATGGAGAAACATTGGTGTGTATCCATGCAATGGAATATTACTTGGCCATAAAAAAGCAATGAAGGGCTAACACATGCTATGACATGGATGGACTGGGAAAACATTAGTCTAAGTAAAGAAGTCATTCATAAAAGGACCACATTTATGACTCCATTTACATCACACGTCTAGAATAGAACACACCTAGAAATCCACGTGGACACAGAAATGAGATGAGTAGTTACTGAGCTGGGGTGTGTGGGGGAGCGTAGAGGGGAGATTAAGGGAGGCACAGTTTCCTTTTTGGAGGTAATAAAAACATTCTAAAATTGATTGCAGTAGTGGTGACCCAACTCTGGACAGATTCTAAAAGCCATTAGATTGGACACTTGGAATGGGAGAATTGTATGACTTGTGAATTTTATTTCAATGACGCTATCACCAAAAAGAAATTATTGAAAGCAGGCTTTGAGGCAAAAGAAGTGGAACACTGGAAGAAGGAATGGGTGGTATTCCTGAATCCTGGTTTGTTTGTCTTTTGTTTTTGCAGCCAGTGAGTTGCTACGCTAATACACGCAAGGCTTATGAAAGATACTTGTGACACCGTGTAAACATCCACTGCTCTGCAGGGACGCGGGGTAATCCACGCTCTAACTATGATCCCAAGCAGAGCTGAACGCTCCCATTTATTGCCCTGGATAGCCGCACACAGGAACCAGGAGCACCGACGCCCTGGAAAGCTGTGGAACACTGGTGTCTGCCTCCCTTCACGTATCACAGGCCACAGAGTGCATCCATTTGCATTTGCTCCACGTATAAAAATAGGAAATGGGATTTTTTTCTTGTCAGTGTAATTTTTTGTTCAAATTTATAACGGTTGCTGAAAGAAATTAGTCAGTGAAAAGTTCATTTTTGGGATCCACGTGGAAATTAAAAGTTTGAACAGTGAGTGGTACGTGCAATCTCATTCCAATGTGAGTTTTCAGAAATTTGAGTCGAATGCTCTCAGGATGGCTGGAACCACCTTCCTGGAGCTGGAAGGGCACTGTTCTAATGGGCGCGCGCACCATTGCACTTCTGAGTACCTCCATTTCAGCTTCCTCTTCCTTAAAATGAGGCTGCCTCTGGTGTGCTGACCTGATTTTTAAACTGCAGTTTTATATATATGCACACTCTGCTTGAATAAAGGAGAGGGGAAACAAAAGAAAACCATCACTGATCATCGATCTCTCACATGTAATAGGATGTAGACTCGCCTTGACAGAAGGTCATATCATATATATATGATCAAAGGGTACATTCCCAAGAGATGAAATAAAATATAGATACACAGTGTATATATATATATGTGTGTGTGTGTATGTGTGTTTATATATTATACATATGTGTATCTATATTTTTTATTTCCTTTCTCAGGAATGTACCCTTTGACCACGAAGTAGATAATAGACAATTTTATACAGCACAATTTTTTGCTATCAGTAATTGCACTTCCTTTTGGCTGTAGAATTTTGCTATATAGCAAATTGGTTTACACACACAGAATCAAAATGAACCCACCAATCATGCTGAATTTGAGTACCATGAATCACCCATCCCATCAATTTCTCTCTTTACACACCTGCACACACGCAGGTGTGCACACACACCCCCACACCCCCACATTCATGAATGATTTTTCTTATGGGTCAGAATTTTTCAGAATCTGTGAATCATGTCTTCTACATACAGATGACTTGAAAGAAAGCATCTCTCACATCTGAATCTTGTTCTCCCTTCTACCGTCACCCCCGTCCCTCTGGCTGGCACCTTTGATGTCTAAGGTTAACAGAATAAATTCGTAAATGGTCTTGTTTTAAGTCCTGCCTGATCCAGGTCCACTCGACATTCCACAACAACATAAATACACTCTTCTGAAATGTGCATTTCACTGACTCACTTGTTAGCCGGAAGACCTTCCTCACTTTGCCATTCTTTTATCTGTTTCCAGCCCTTGGAGCCCCACTGCCCTGTGCACAATATTCTTAATTTTCCTTTGTTCCCAGCTCCACGATATTTGCCCTGGAAGCCCTTGCATTTTCCATTCCTGATTGGGAGTTTAAAAAAAAAATCACACCTAAATGCAAAGCTTGACGTTCGGCTGTTTCAGGAAGGTTTTCCCATCGACCCGGAGTCTCTCCCCTGTCTAGAGAGCCCCCGCCCTGTAGGGACACCACATCTGTGAATTTGCTATGTGCTGTTTTAATGTTAGCTGTCCTTCAAGTTGACCTTCTGTCAAGGCGAGTCTACATCCTATTACATGTGAGAGATCGATGATCAGTGATGGTTTTCTTTTGTTTCCCCTCTCCTTTATTCAAGCAGAGTGTGCATGGCAATGTGACGGTGGTGAACACAGCTATCCCAGAGTCGGGTCAGTGGCAATGTTCACGTCACTTTGGTGTCATTGCAATGGAAGAATAAGGCACGTTTAGGCACCAGAGAAATATCACATATCACGTTGAGGGAGGTCTAAGTCCTCTGGAATGCCTCATGCTGCCAAAGGAGGTCAAGCGTCCACATACTGCCCCCCCCCCCCCGTGGCCAACTCTCCTCGAGCCACATCGAACTTCAAGCCACGTTGTACGTCCGCACACCTCCCAGTGTTTCCCTTGACCGTGCTCTGCATCCGGGCTCTTCTTTCTCCTGGGATGTTCAGAAAAGGAGGTCTTCCCTTTTCCAGGACTGCTTTGCCAGTCCTGTGTGGGCAGATTTCCCAGCTGCACTGTACCTCCTTCCTCTTTACTTCCACATAGACGTTCAGTGGTTCCTGAGACAGAGGAGTCACTCAGTCCATATTTATAGAAAGAAGTGTCATTATTATCCATTAGATAAATATAAATTGCACTCTTGAATGTTGGGCGTGAAGAGAGCATGTAATTACTATGCTGTGGCTTTAGCGGTTTCAGGATGAACCAAACATATAACACGTTTCTTTAGGGAAAAGTGATTTTGTTGATTTAAAAAAAACAGAAAAATACAATTAAACTTAAATGCTTATGATATATTAACGTCCTCAGTGTAAGTAGGCAGAACAGGGCTGCTGGAGAACGTCACCAGTCGACCCCAGGGGGGAAATAAAAATCAACCCTCGCTCTGCAGAGCTGCATCTAATTTGCTGTAACGAACACAATGTCTAACATTGACAACTCCGAGAACCAGGATATCCGCCACTGGGGTCTTAGACCGTTGAGAGTTGAAGACGTTTACAACACGCCCGACCAGGAAGGCTGTGTGTGGGGAAAATCAGGTTTTGCAAACTCTCCCTGTGGTCTCCGCTGGCTGTTCTGAGTCAGGTCCTTGATGAAAGGAGTATTTTACCCGCAAGAGAGGCTTCCAGGTGCACGAAGCCATTTTAAGCACGTTTGCATCTGCTCTGTATGTTGGCCGTCGGTCACCTGTGTACCTGCTTCAGGTAGAGGGAGGAAACGGCACTGGTTTCAGCAGGAAAGCAAGACGGTCTGGTTTCCCTCAAGAGCTGGCCTGTCAGCTGGTAAGTTTCCGGGCTCCTTGAACCGTGGGTACCGGGTACGACTGTTACGGAAGGATAAAGGTTATACAGGTGCATGCATTCACTGTGGACACTGTAGCAACTTACCAGAAACCTACTGGCTTAAAGCAAACCCCATTTCTCATCTCGCAGTCCTGCTCATGAGAAGGCCAGGTGGTCGAACGGGGTTCTCCGCCCCAAGTCTTGTGAGGCTGACATCAAGGTGGTAGCCAGACTGGTCCCTTATCTGGAGGTTCTGGGGTGGGGGGAAGTCACTTCCAAGCTGAGGCAGGTTGCCGGTAAAACACACATCCTTGGGTAGAACTGAGGTGCCCCCCTCCTCTGGCTGTCAGCGGAGAGTGGTTCTCAGATCCTGGAGCAATCACTGCCCCCCCCCCCACCCCCGCCAACACTCCCTGACTCCTAACCCATTTCCTCCATCTCTGACGCCAGTCACAGCCGACCCAGTCCACTTCAGGCTTCAGATCTCCCCTGTGTCTTCTTCAGGGGGAGAAGTATGGTTCTCATTAGAGTCAGGCCACTCAGACCATCCAGGACAATTTCTCCATCTCAAGGTGCATCGTCTGAATGTCATCTACAGTGTCCCTTTTGTCACGGAATGAGTTTGCCAAAGCTGCCAGGACAAAGTATGACCAACGGGGTGGCTTCAACAATAGGAAAACATTGTCTCACCGTCCTGGAGGCTGGAAGTTCAGAATCAAGAGGCCGCTCTCTGTGGCGTGTGGATGGCGACTCCTCCCTGTGCCCTCACACGGCCGTCCCTCGGTGTGTGTCTGTGTCCTAACCTCCTCTTCTTAAAAAGGACCCCAGTCCCAGGGGATGAGGACCCACCCTAACGACCTCCTTTTACCTTAATTATCTTTTGATTGACCCCACCTCCAAATACAGTCATATTCTGAGGTCCTGGGAGCTACCAATGCAAGATGTGAATTTTTTTTGGGGGGGGGGGAGACCACAATTCAGCCTATGTCAGCCATGTAACATAACACACCCAAAGGCCCCTCCGGATTAACACATGGACGCTGTTGCAGGGCAGGGGGATGACTCAGCCTCCCGCAGAGCTGAACTCTTCTCCTGAAAACCAGCACAGAATTAGGGATACAGTGAGACGCAGAACCTAATGTTTCCTGACATGGCTACGAAGCAATGATCAAAGCCGCCCTGGGCATCTTCACGATTCATAATATGACCCTGTGCCCTGAACCCCCTATCGTGAGGGGACACCCCCCACACTGATACGGGCCGATGTGCAAACTCAGCGACAGCTTCAGATGGACCCGTCGCTGACCTCAGATCTCCTGATACACACAGAAAAGCACTCCCGTGTAATCACTCTCGGTTTTAAGGAATCGAAGCTTCCCGTTACTGTTCGGGATAACACCAGCTGGTAAACAGACCCCTGTGTCCAACGCGGCAGCGGCGCTAGCTCCATGGGACAATGTAAGCTGAAATCGGGGTTCACTGCCATTAAGCAAAACTTACAATCCAGGTCCTCAGATGGACTAGTCACCTGTCAAGAGCTGCAAAGCCACGTGTGCCTCGTGGCCGAGTGCCTAGAGTTTACAGGACACCTGCCTCGTCACAGAAGCCCCTGCTGCACAGCACTGGTCTAGACAGTAACATTATGAATTTTTTTTCATGATTCCGTAACTTGATTAAGGGTATTACAATCTGGATGCTGACTGCTTATGAGGGCAATATTTATGATCATTAATATATATAAAGGAGGAATTATCTATTAAATACGGGACTAACACAGACAAAGACCACCATTTATATTGAGGATGTCAAACAACGAGGAAATGTAATTGCCGGGAGACGGATCTGTCTGCCTCGCGTGTTTTGCTCCAAGTCCTGCCAGACTTCCAGGAATGTCACCCCGGCTTTCGTCATTAATGATGGATGACGCCCGGTAGACGTCCAAACTCTTGGTTTCCATTTGATTGTTTTTTTTTTTTTTTTTAAAAAGATCAGGTATGAAAACAAAGTTCAAGGAAGAGTTGGGGAAGTGTGACAATTACCTCCGGATGCAGACCCAGTCAGTGCTTTTGATAACGAGGAAAGAGCTTCCTTTCCGAGGCCGTCAGCACAGCCTCGGGCGTTGAGGCATTTATTAGGCGGCCAAGGGCTGGGAAACACTGTCACAGGCCTTCAGTTCCATCGATGCTCGGACACCCCCAAATGCTTAAATACACGTTTGCTTCCATTTCCACACCCAACAGCGTTTTCAGGACAATGGACAGCTCTTTGAAACAAAGGAGGTCTTCGTATAAATCCTGGTGGTAACGTGCGGATTCACCAAGGCTGTCTAGAAATTAGAGTTCCTTGAATACAAACAGAGCAGCGGAGCTCTGGGAGGAGAGCTTGTCTGTACTGATGCATGCGGTGTTGGCAGCTCGTGGTCCGAGCAGTACCTGTGCACCTGCAGGTTGGGTTAATTTAACACACACTGCATTCAATAGCTAATTCGTCCTTTATATATATTCATGATCATAAATACTGCCCTCATAAGCAATCAGCATCTAGATTGTCATACCCTTAATCAAGTTACGGAATCTTGAGGGAATCATGAAAAAAAATTATAATATTACTGTCTAGACCAGTGCTGTGCAGCAGGGGTTTCTGTGATGAGGCAGGTGTCCTGCAAATACTAGGCACTTGGTTTTTATAAAGTGTGGGTACCATCTAAAGGTACTTTTCGAGCGAACAGCAGGTATGCAGACAGGCGTGTGTCTGTCTCCCCAGATTGGCTTACCCTACAGGTGCAAAACTGTGTGTTCCTTCTGCTCCATCTGACCGGGAGGTCCTGGCTCATCACGACCCTGCCGGTCCCCACTTAGGAGACAATGATCGCACTGAAGCACTTGACTAGTTCCAAATTCTCTCGGCACCAGGACAGCCCTGACTCTTCAAAATCAAGGCCAAGCAAGCTGGTGCTGTGTTCTCAGAGGCTCAGAAGGAAGTTCCAAAATTAGAATTCCAGGACCTCAGACCGTGACACAACTCCCTCTCTGTCGGCTGGTGTTCAGCAAATCACCTAACCAGCCTGAGCATCTGGTAAAAACGACAAACACCCATCCAGGCAGGGTCCTTACAAGTACGAGAGACAACGTGAACACAGCCCAAAGGATGCGGATTCCGAACATACCACAACCTACGGTAGGGGTCGGTGGACATTCTCCGTCAAGCACCAGAACGTCACTATTTTGGGGTTTGCAGGGCATCCGATTTCTGCTGTGACGACCCAACTCCGCTACCTTGGTGTAAAAGCAGGCGTGGGCAATCTGTAAACACAGAGGCATGACTGTGTCTGCCTTCCACGGGGTCCAGATCAAAGTTGTGTGATCTTCACTTCATCTCCGGAGTCAAGAGTAAACCCTGGAAAGTGTTTGCCTGCACAGATCATGCACATGCGTTGTACAGACCACGCTAAAAGAATCATTCTGGGATAAGTAAAATGATGATGATTGTTACTAATATTCTCCAAACGACGGTCCTTGTGACAACCGTGACAACGCTGACTCACCTCTTGGTACCTGCCGGATGTCTAACCTTCCCAACGTGATGGCGTAGAGACAAGGAGCAGCTGCATCTTACAAGTGCACGAAATGCGAGGTAGACAGAGGTGGTGCACGGACGTGATGAGCTGCTGACTCAAGAGCCCCAAGGCTGGAGCCCTGACACATCGCTGCTGCTCAGTTAACATTGACTCACACTAACCTGCATGGTTTGGGGGGCAAATACCAGGAGTATGGGTGTTGTCAACCTCCCATCAGATGTATTTCTGGATCCTTCACTCACCAACGTGTGATCTTGGGCAAGAACCTAACCATCCTGTGTCTGCATTTCTTTACTGGAAAAGTGAAAATGAAGCAATGGCATGTGCCTCTTAGGGCTGATGTGAACTAGTGAATTTTTAAAACGCTCATAAAAGTTCGTGGCACGTGGTTGGTGCTTATAAATATCGGCTGCTGGAAGACGGCTGGATGCACATGTCTGCAGCGGGGGGAGTGGTACGGACCAGAGATATACCTTTGGATGTCAGCCCAGAGAGCTATTAGCCTGGGTGAGAACTCCTCTGGCAAAGGTGTAAACAGTTTTTCCATTTGTAAAAAAAAAAAAAATTGGAAGACTAAATGTATGATTGAGAAAAAGGGGGAAACCTGAGGCTGAAAATCGTATCGCTGGGCCATCACAGAATCAAGCCTTTTCCAACTGAACGTTCTGTGTAGAAATGAAATAACTGATATTCCTCCAGTGCTACCGCATTCAGTGTCTGTGGACCCCGCTCCTTGCCCTCGGTACATTGGCTTCCGTAGGGCTGCTGTCACCAGTCGCCACAAAATCCAGGCGTGGGCAGGCAGGGTCCGCCCCTTCTCAGGGCTGTGCGGGAGGGTCTGCTCCACGCCCCTCTCCCAGCTTCTGGTGGTTTTTCTGTCAACCTTTGTGTTCCTTGCTTTGTAGACATAACACTCCAATCTCCATGTCCATCTTCACATGGCCGTCTCCTCTCTGTGTCTCTGCGCCCAAATCTCCCTCTAAATGCTCTGCCAAAGATACCATTCATTGGACTAAGGACCTACCCTAATCCAGTATGATTTCACCTTAATTACAACTGCAAAGGCTCTACTTCCAAAAAAAGGGAAATATTCACAGGTGCCAGAGGTTAGGTCTTGAACATTTGAGGGGGACACCATTCAAGCCCAAACACCTGGTAATCACCAGCTGAGACAATGTTTTGAGGAAACATGACCATTAGTACCAACACGTGCCCTAAATTTATAACCTCAAGACCTGCTTTGTCACCAGGGGAACAGCGTCACATCTCGGGACTGGAAGGTCGTGGCAGCTGACCATGGAATACAGGCGAGAGCTAAAATGTGGAGTCAGACACCTGTCACCCTGGAGGGCCAGGCAGGTGCAGCTCCGTAATCAGTAATGAGCGGGCTGCCAAGGGCACAGCTCCCGGGAGAGGGGAGGAAGGCAGGCTTGGGGACCCTGCAAAGGTGCATTCGCAAGCCCCTGGGAACAGCCTGTGCACGCAACGTGTGTTGGCAGTTAGCAGGGCCATTGGCGTTGGTCCACGTCCAAGACTCAAACTCGGCTGCTATGAATGAATTGGAAACACGGAGGCGGGACCCCGGTCCTGGTGAGGCCAGGGTGCTCAGCCAAGCAGACGGGACTCGGGCAAAGGTACTGGTCTCCAGGCACGGGGCACAGGCGGTGTCTCGGGTCAAAAGCCAGTTACCAAAACAGGAATGTGCGTCAGGAAGGATGAGAAGACGGAGTTAGAATGTCAACAAGTCTTTCACGTCCTTCTCGCTCAAGTGGGAGTTGAGGGAGAAGGAAGGTAACGTTTGGGTGTGCAAAGTCGATGGCAGCGCTAAGTATTGGAGAGACTGGAGATAGGCTCCCCAAGACTCCTCTTCATCACCAAAACTCCTGGACGAGGCTTCTTTGGGGCTTTCCTGGTATCTTGAGGAAGAGTCAGAGGAGACCACAGGCCCCTCAACTTGTCTCGGGCCCTTGAATACCCACATCCTGGTCTCAACCTGTCCATCAGCCCGGAAGATAAGGGCACAGAATAAATTCTTGAACGCGATGCTCTAAAAATAAAATGAAATGAGGACTCATGTTTTAAGCATCGACAGCTCCACGACCGTGGCAGCCCTGTGATACAGAGATGTTTTGCTGGAGGCTGAATTAATAAATTAATTTGCATCAGGCCTGCGAACTCAACGTGCTTCTTTCCAAACTCATATGCATTTCCACCAGCAAGCCTGTGAGACAGAATGGCAAAGTAGGACAGCGAGCCCCCCCCCCCTTGCTTTGAATCCCTTGGACGGCTTCGGCTCGGCAGTCCTCACCGAAACTTTTGATGAGATGGTGTCGTTGACGCCTCAATGAGGCACTTAGTTCTCAGTGGGAGGGATCCCAAATTCAACACTGAACGTCCCTTTAAGCTCTCTGCTGTACATTGTGGATACTTTCGACGTACAGCGGTGCAGAAATCTCTTTTCAACTTTATTGGAGGAGGAACTTGTGGATATTCAAGGTCATTTTTGAGTAGTTTTTATCATGGATGAGAATGTGCATTTTTACTCTTTCTACTAAGCTAGACACTTACGACATGCTTACTCTCAAGAGACTTGAAGACAGGGAGGGGAACACACACTAAGCGGTATTTGCACAGCATGGGTTAGGCCATGGAATCTGCAAACCGTGCCCTGCAGGCTGCCTGCAGCTTGCGGCCGGTCTCGTACGGCCTGTCAAGTAAGAATCCTCGAAACTAAAAGCTGGTTCTTTGCAAAGGTAAACAAAATGGAGAAACCGTTCGTCAGACCCACCAAGGAAAAAGGGGAGAGAGTCCAAGTCAATAAAATCAGAAGTGAAGAAGGAAAAGTTAAAACCAACAACACAGAAATGCGAAGGACCGTAGAGGACTACTGTGAACAGCTTTATGCCAAAAAAAAAGGACAACCTAGAAGAAATGGACAAACTCTTAGAAAGGTTCAATCTCCCAAGACGGAACCAGGAATACACAGACAGTACGAACAGACCCATTAGCAGTAACGGAACTGAGTCAGTAATGGAAAAACTCCCAACAAACAGAAGTCCAACTCCAGGTGGCTTCTCGGGTGAATTCCACCAAACACTTAGAGAAGAGCTAAGGCCTATCCTTCTCAAACTATTCTAAAGAATTTCCAAGAAGGGAACCCTTTTGAATGCATTCTATGAGGCTAGCATCACCGTGATACCAAAACCAGAGGAAGAAAGCACACACACACAAAAAGAAAATTACAGGCCAGTGTCACTGATGAACATGAATGCAGTCATCCTCAACAAAATACTAGCACACTGAATCCAACGATGCAGTAAAAACATCACGTACCACGATCAAGTGGAATTTATCCCAGGGGTGCACGGACTTTTCAATACTTGCAAATCAATCAATGTGATGCAGCACATTAGCAAACTGAAGAATAAAACCCGTACGACCATCTCAACAGATGTAGGAAAGGCTTCTGACATCCGTTTGTGACAAAAAAAAAAAAAAAAAAAAACTCTCCAGAAAGTGGGCATAGACGGAACATACCTCAGCATACTAAAGGCCATAAATGACAACCCACAGCTAACATCATACATAACAGGGAAAAGCTGAAAGCATTTCCTCTGAGATCAGGAACAGGACAAGGATGCCCACTCTCAGCACTTTAATTCAACATAGTCTAGAAGTTGTAACCACAGCCATCAGAGAAGAAAAAGGAATAAAGGGAATCCAAGTTGGAAATGACGAAGTAAAGATGTCACTGTTTGCAGACGACACGATACTATACATAGAAAATCCTAAAAATGCCACCAGAAAAATATGAGAGCTCATGAACAAATTCAGTAAAGGTGCAGGATACAAAATTAATATACAGAAATCCGTTGCATTTCTAGACACTAGCAATAAAGTATCAGAAACAGAAACATCACACGAAAAAGAATAAAACACCTAGGAATAACTCTGCCTCAGGAGGTAAAACATCTGTACTCAAAATATTGATAGTTTGAAAAAAAAATCAAAAGAAGAGTAGCTTTTTGTAACTTGTGGAAATTGTATGAAACTCTGCTTTCACTATACATTCTGCAATCATAATCTTTGGTATTTAGTCAACGGACTCCAAAACTTAAGTCTACCCAAAAACCTGCACGTGGATATTTATAGCAGCTTTATCCATAATTGCCAAAACATCAGAATGACCTTCAGTAGGTGAACTGATAAATAAATTGGAACATCCAGACAACGAATTATTATTCAGTAGCAAAAATAAACAATGTATCAAGCCATGAAAAGACACGGAGGAAACTTAAACGCATAGTACCGGGTGACAGAAGACCGTCTAAAAAGGCTACACACTGGATGATTTCAACAAGATGACATTCTGGGAAAGGAAAACTAGAAAGACAGTATAAGAAGATCGGTGGTTGCCAGGGATTTGGGGATTGGGAGGCGGAGAACAGGGGACTTTCAGGGCAGCAAAAATACTCTGCGTGGTATTACAATGATGGAGACATATCATTACACATCTGTGCAAAACCGCAGAATGTACAACACCAAGAATGAACCCCAGTGTGGGTTTTGGGTGATGGAAGGTCACCCAAAACTGTAGGTTCATTAATTGTAACAAATGTACCACTTTGATGGAGGACGTTGACTATGGGAGAGGCTGAGCATGTGTGTAGGGGCGGGGGGTGTATTAAAAAAATATCTGCATGCCTTCCGTTCAATTTTGCTTTGACCCTAAAAATTCCCCCAGATTTGGCTATTAAAAACTGTATGAAACTCAAGGATCCGTGTCTGGGGATTAAGTTTAATTGGAAGGCAATCACGGTGATTTGTTTACACCGTGTCCGCGATTGCTTCTGAACCACAGTGGTAGAGCTGAGTGTCTGAGACCAGAGAGACAACACGACCTGCAAAGTTGCAAATTTGTAGCAACTGGTCCTTTGTAGAAAAAAATGTGGCAAGCCCCGCTCTGGACAATACTATGGTTATGAACAAGGTACCACTACGGTCCAAGGCAGGAGTAACCAGTTCTGCACCCCTGAGATATTCAGGAAGATGTCTGAGCCGGATCGTGAAGAATGAGGTCGGAGGACGGTTTCCAGGACGTTCGTCTTGGGTTCCCATATTTTGTCTTGCCTTCCAAAGCCTTTTGGGGAAATGACATGCATCCTCTGGGGGCATAGGAAGCTGCTCTGACAGAAAATCAGGGTAGGAAAACCATTTCTCACGGTGATGTTGGAAATGGAACCTCACCCGCATGGCTGAGGTCTGGACATTAAAATAATTGCTTTGTTTCCGTTAACAAGTCTCGTCTACCATTTTCACCACTGTGCTGCAGAAAGGTGTATCTGAAGTCAGTCTTCCAACGACGGGGACAGATTTTGAAGACACTGCCTACCATCAAGTGACTCATATTTCAGCCTCCTGATTTTATTACATATTCACTTGGCTAGACCAAATTTTTTTTTTTTCCAGAATTCCCCGATCCGTGTGTTTCCGATTGTCCTCTGCGGTGACCCTTGTGGTCGTGATGTCGAGGGCGGAAGTGAAGCACAGCCACATTGTTTTTCTGTGTCAAGACGGGGCACCTGGAGTTGTGCAAACTCACACGTGTTTTCTCTTACTTGTGGGGCAGTGGGGGCAGCCGTGGGGCCTGGAGCCGCTCTAGCTTTCCCTGGATCCTCCCTCCAGTGCGTGAACAGCACCTTGAAAAAAAGGACCCGGCTTGTGCAGCATCGCAGTCCAAGTTCCACGACTGCCATTGGCCCTTCCATCACCATCGCCGGCGTTCTCCCGCAAACGTGGCGGGGGACCTGCCACTCAATGTGTGTATGTAACGCGCATGGGTAAGTACAAGTCATTGTCTCACTGTCTCTGCAGCAGAGCTGTCTGCTAGGGAAAGCTCACTCCGGAAAGTTAAAAAAAAAAAAAAAACCGAGCGAGCTCCTTATGCCAAGTGGTAATGGAAGTGTTTCCAGGAAGCTGAAAGGCACACCTACGTTCTGCTCTTTGTAGAATCAGTAGTCGGGAGGCACGCAAGCAGGTGCCAAGCCCTGCCGCGTCTGCTCATCCACAAAGCATGACCCAGACTTGCAGGCTGCAGACAGACACAGGGGGCGCCCCCAGGGTCGGAGGCAGAAAGGGTGGAAGAACCACGAACAAGGGATGAATGGATTCTGCACCGTGCGTGAGGAGAGTGGTTTGATGCTGTGATGGGAGTTACTTACAGGTGCCTGCTAATCAGGGCCTCTGGAGCGGGTCCTTCTGCCCGTCCCTGGCTCAGGTGGCCAGATTTCTTTCTGGATGACTAGTGGGTGAGCCAAGAAGCATCAAAAGTTGAGGTTTGAAAGGCGCCTTGCTGCACTGACTCTCTTGGAAGGAAGCCTCAAGGAACGCTGCTGAGCTATGCCTCCACGTCTCCGGGTGCAAACGCTTCCGTGGCTCTGCGGTGAGGGGCTGGCAGGTGCCATCAAGGGGGGAGCATTTCTTTCTGGGACTTTGCCCCCAAAAATAACGACCATCAACTGGTATTCGTAAGTCAGAGGAACTGGCTACTAAGAAAAATGATTTAGTCATGAAAGTCAACTTGGTAGAGTTCCACCAAATGGAACGTACCAAGACGGACATGTTTTGATGACTTTTTTAAAGCCCGGGGAACGGGTGATTTATTGATTTACTGATTTTAGGTACTGGAGATCAAACCCAGGACCTCGTGCGTGCTAAGCACGTGCTCTGCCACTGAGCTAGACTCTCCCCCTCAGATGGACACGTTTGTCACTGCTCCCTGCGTGCACAGGCAGAGGGAAAGGTAAACTTGGATTATGGTTAATGTATTTTTTTTTTTTTTATGACAAAGGCAAAATGGGGGGAAAGGTGCTCTAGCGGTGGCTACATGTCATTGTGCATTTGTCAAAGCCCACAGAATGCACATCAAGAGTGAGCCCTCATGTAAACTGTGGACTTTGGTTGATAACGATGTGCCCGTGTTGGTTCATTGATTGTACCGAATACGCCACACTGATGAGGGAGGCTGAGGGTAGGGGAGTGTATATGTGTGGGTGGGGAGGGCCATGTGCAAACTCTCTGTATTTTCTGCTCCGTTCTGCTGAGAACCTGAAACTGCACTAAAAAATAAAGTCAATTAATAATAAAAAAAAGAAAAGACAGCAGCCTCCTGTGGGCTTTCTGCCACAGGGAGACGGACACAACTAGGGACCCGTGACAATGAGCAGGTGCCCCTCCTCCCTTCCCTCTCCCAGTGCTCCCTGATAATCCGTCCAGCCCCCTGCTCCGCTCTGTGATTCCGTCCCCGCTGCGTTCCCGCAGCCCCTCCCAGGCGTCCCCAGTCACAGATTCACTCAGCAAGGCACCAACGGTTTACGCGGAGTTTGTGGGTAAGGCGATTATATTCCTAATCAAATAAAACGAATGAACTCAGGAAACAGACTAGATAATTTCTCGTTAGGAGCAAGCATCCCTTTGAAAAAGACCATAACATGTCTCAGATTTTGTTTGCCAAATGGGAGTCTTTGAATGGCTCTAACCCATTTAGCTATTTTCTGAAAGTGACAGGTAATGCTTCTCCGAATAATTCGATTTATTGCGGGGGGGGGAGGGGAGTGGTGGAGGGGGGAGAAGCTTAAATCATCTGAACAAGTGTGTCAAGCATATTCCTTGCAAAATCTGTGGGAATGTTCAAGTTGCAAAGCATATTCCTGCTTTCTTGGAAAGCGTCCTGGAGATTGAAGTTATTCACTCAGTCACTTTTAGCACGGTTTCCCTTGCAACGCGGAAATCAATTTTTCACCCTCTGTGTACGTTGGACTAACTTTCTCCTCTAAATATCAAATATTTTTCAACACTCGCCTTTCACAATGGAATAATAGCTATAAATCTTCTTCTCTAAGAAGGTTTTTGGGGATTTTTAGCCTCGTCTTCCATTTAAGATCTGCAGGCTCTGTCCATTAGAGGTGAGTTATGCTAAAGAGTAGCCAGGCAGTGAATCAGTGGCTATTAAGCTGGCGTAAATTGCCCTGTAATAGCGTAGATTTTTAGACTGGAAAACAAACACTGCCAGATCTACCCCGTGGACCATTCACGCCGTTATCTGTTCATCAGGGCACAGAACCCCTTGTTATAATTTCAACGCGCTATTTGCAGGTAAGAGGTTTTCATTAATAACGCCTTGGAATATTTCACTCCGAACGTCACCGAGAGGGAACGGAAACAGTACGGAAAGGTCCATCTCCAGAGACACACGTGCGTGGGACCTCCTTCCCACGGTGAACCTCGCGTTGGCTTTCTTCGGAATTTGTCTTTTATTTGCTGGCAAGGAAATGCCTCGCTAACTATATTTAAATGGAGCTGGCATGAATATTTAAAACGACGGTTCCAGCCAAAGGAACATCATTTTCAGCAGAATGAGCAACGGAGAAATATTCCACTCGACTTTCTCGGCAGGGCTTCAGAGCTGTCAGCGCCTTCTCTTGAAACGCTGGGATCCGACATGTGAGCTACTAAAATAAATAGATTGCGAATAAATAGGCTAATTCTCTCCCTTTATACTACTGTATTAAACAGAATATTAGGTAGGCACCCCCCCGAATATGGAAAGCGATTACCCGAAGGCTGAAGCGAATTTAGTACAATGACCATTATGGTGACAAGCCTGTTCTGAGAACATTTTATGCTCTGCACCCGCACAACCCACGTGCAAATGGACTGTGGCAGTTATCTCGGCTTTGCAACTCAGGAAAATGAGGTTTCAAATAATTGCTTGGATTGCACACATAAAGTAGGGCAAGGAAATGGGTTCAGTACTCATGTGTTTCTAGTAGGTGTGAAGTCCTCACCATACCCCTAAAGTTTAGACCATGATTTAGTAAAAGTAACTAATAAACATTTAATAAGCACCTGCTGTATACAAAAAGACAGTGCTATGAGAAAAAAAAATTGTGCATAGACAGGCAAGACTGTATATCCCCTTTGAAAGCTTATGATGCATGGGAGAGAGGAATGAAGTCGAATAATTGTAAAGAAAATTTTGGTGAGTAAGAAAAAACATGCAATTTAACCAGGATGGTGCACTTTCTAAGGACTACCTTTAACTCTTTTTTGTGTGTTTGTCTTCAGTGAGAACGTAATAATCCGGCATCTATAATAATCAACTAAATTTTTATACTTCTATTTCACTGAATGTAAAGTTTAATTGTAAAGGGTTCATTAAATTCCTAGATGACAAATCTTCCTTATCCCAACTTATAATTCCCATCCCTTGTATTAAGATCTGGGAATAAAGCCACTACAATGAACTCTCTCAAACTGGCCAGCATCTCTCTCAGACAGTTTGTCTGAAATTTACGTAGCTGCCAATCAACTCTCCTAATGGGCATTTTAGCGTCAAAAAGGACCAGGAACTAAGAAATCAGAAGACAAGGAAAAATACTCAAAATACTAAAATTATCGCTTGAGCCCAGTTTGCTCAGTCTCCACGTGGAAATGGTAGTATCTTCTCGCTTCGCCCCCAGGCGGCACGCAATCAGAGGCAGACTTCGCAAAAGGACTTTGCTAAGTATCGACAGGGAAACTGACACACAAAATGAAGCATCGCCCTGAGGCTGCAGGTTTTAATTCACACACCTGTGTGCCCCCTCATCTCTAAGGTGGGATTCCTGCCACCCCAGAACAACGTAGAATAAAACGAGTGACCAGGAAACGTTTGCTGAATCAGTAAGGGCACTGCAGTCTCCTGCCTCTCTTAAGAAATTTGCTTCTGACGTCTCGAGACTTCTCTCCAACGCTAGGGCGCCGTCTCCACCTCGCCCTGATTCTTAATGTTACTGTAGTGACTCCGTGACGTGACTCCTGTTCCTTGCTGGTCAGTCTCAGCCTGCCCATCAGTTTTACGGACACCGTCTTGAAGGCAGACATCAGAGCCGTGACACTGACATCAGGTAACGGGACCTATGAAGATGCTGGGTACCCAGGGAAGGCTGACTCCCGTACCAGACACGGGGCCACATATGAGGGTCTGTTTCTAAGCACGGCGGACGAAAATCACCGTGCTCAATTCCAAGTTTCTGAATTTCCGGAACAACAACAGCTTTACATCATCACCGTCAGATGTTGCCCTGGCTGGAGCTTACGTGTCAAACAGACAAGGCAACGTGAGTATTTCCCTGTGACAACTCAAACGAGGGCACAGAAGGAAGGTTCCAACACCATAGTTTTAAAGATGTCTCCTTAACGTGGGTGGGCTCCAGGGCGTAAAATGTTTATAAATGATGCTTTTATTCGCCCTGCTTTTTTATTGTGTGTCAGGGACTGAGTTCAGGAGCGTTAGGCGGTCCTGCAGTCATGGTGCTAAAATACGGATGTGATCATTTAAACTGACTGATTGCTCTGGATGTGCCATTACATCTCGTAGCTAAGCATTTAAACCACCAATTAGCACCCGGAGGTTCGATGACTATGTCATGGCAAGCTTCTACCCCCACTGCTGCCCACTTTTCTTTTCCAACATGGAATTAAAAGGCGGAATCTTTAGGGTGGATACCCGCTGAAGGATGTAATAGTAGGTCAAACACAGATTAATTTAAATGTCATTAGAAGTAAATGTTATTACAGTAAAAAAAAAAAAAAAAAGTCCTTAACCATGATGGCATAATTTTAGGAAAAAAATAAAGAACTCAGCATTATGTACTCATTTGAGATCAACGATATAAAGTACTGTGTGCAGGGGTATGTGAGCAATAGAGTTAGCACCATTACAGATTTACAGGAGGTAACAATTTATTTTAAAAAATTGCAAGGTTAAGTGTGAATCCGGGGAACAATATAATTACTAGCTCTTCTGCAAAATGTACTATCTCTTCCAATAAAACACCGTGTTACTCACGTTCCATTTTTAGACCTCCCGTGTCTGCTCATGCTCTGCGGTAATAATTATCTGCTATGACAGAAGGCTGGCTTGATCCACTGTTTGCCCCCTCATCTCCTTCCGACCTACCTCTTCCTCTTCTTCCACTATCTTTCCTGCTTTGTTGTATTTGTCAGGGGGAAGTTCCCTCCCCATAAGGAAGCCCGCACCTTTTTTATATTAATATTATTATTATTATTATTAATTATTTTAACACAGCAGAATGCCTCATTGTCCGACCCAGCATTTCTTCCGTTGGAAAAGGAAACTTTTATTCTGTTCTCTAAACGAACTGAAGAGTCTTCTGGAAAACCCCTTGGATAAGGCCACGCCCGAAGGCTTTCGGTGGAAACCTAAAACGGGACATTTTGGAAACTACCCGATCTGTGTATTTGCAATGCGCTGTGGGATTCGCTTGGAAATGCCAGCGCTGTTCCACATTTAATAGCAGACCAGTTCTCTGCACGTCAGGCTCTGCAATCTGAAAGCCAATCCTGTCAGCCGCATAATTCTAAAGAGCAAAATTTATAAACTTCTGAGGTGTGAGATTTGAGGTGATTTTGGCAAAATATTTAAAAAAATTTTTTTGGCAAACTATTGATTATTACCTAGGCTGTGATGATCTGGTAATGATTACGCTTCTTAGTATGCACTGATGGCTAAAACATAACCGTGATGTGGCTGGAAATGAATGTGTGTTGTCTAATGGCAAAGACACAGTCGACCTGATGGTACTGTTCTTGGGTCTTCGACGAAAAACTCTAGTCCTGTGAATTGCTCTTTGGGTGAACCTTTCAAGAAAAATCAAGTGTCTTTTTGTTTCCATTAAATGTCTGGCTCTATATGGTTTCCTCGATTTCTCTTTGGGAGACAATTACAGTATAGAAGTTAATTTTGGAATGTGTCAGCTGACAGACCCTCAATTAATTCCTATTAAAAGGATTAATAAATATGACCCAGAAAAGATGGCTTGTTTGCAATGCCTGCACTCACGAAGCAAATACCACGGTCTTGAAAACGAGATTGACTGTCTCAACATGAGCACAATTCTCTATAATCCGACAGACACCGTGTGCAGATGCAGTTTGGGATTGAGATTTCTCTTATTGTGATTTTTAAAAAACATGATGACCTTGTCAGCCAGCCTGAGATAACCAGAAGCAAGGATCATTCCTAAAAGTACCCTGCGTGTGTACATTTAGCAGAGAAATGAATGCTATTCAAAATGCGCTGCATTTCTCTGGCTAATGATGCTCACCACTGATCTCCAGCCAAAGAGGAGAGTCATTCTCTGCATGGATACAATGTGTTTTGTCTCATCAAAGAGTAAAGACACTGTTTTACTACCCTCCCCTGGAATAAGAATCTGGGTGCAAAGTTCTCCTGCATCCAGGCAGCAGACGTAACAGAGCTGAAGGTAAGTGGTTTAATTCAGTCAACAGCTTCCTTTGAGCGACTCATCCATTGTCTGGGATGCATTACGACCCATCCTTCATTAAGACAAAAATCAAACCTGTCCCCACGTAACCCGTTACTAAATTCTACGGCGAGCACTCAGTGTACTATTCTCACACAGATTCCCAAGGAGGCCATATGGACACTCAAATCTGGAAAATACGGAACAGAATCACAACAGCAGTTTCGTCCTTCAATTTCAACTTCTTTGCTACGTTTCAGGCACTCCTAACGCTATCACCCACTCAGAGCGGATGGCTTATTTTATGAAGCCGCTCCACACGCGAGGAGAGAGGAGGAGTGAACCTGATGTGACGTACACGGCGTCATTTTTCACTCCCTAAAAACATTTAAAAAAAATAAAGTAAAGACTTTCAGCGGTTTAAATACAAACACACACTAACACGGCCTGTGCTGAGAATCACTGCAGTACCTGAGAATTTCACGATGCTGGACAGAAAGAAAAACAGCTTGAAAGTGACGTGACGGGGAAGGTCACACTGAGTTCTCTGGGGGTGCAGGTTGCTTTGGAATTAATCGGTTGTTACTAAAATTTACTCTCATACAAGCCTGACAGACCGGGTTATTTTAATTTATCCATTCAACAACTTTTTCTTTTTTTTTTTTACTGACTGAATAATTTTCTTTACTGTTTTTTTTTTAAGGGGGGTAATTAGATTTAAAAAAATAAATGAATGAGTAAACGTATTTATATATAGAGTGGCTGACATTTGTAAACTTCAAACTCCCAAATTTATCCCCTCACCCCCTTGCCATTTGCAGCAACGTGGATGGACCTAGAGAGCGTCATTCCAAGCGAAGTAAGCCAGACAGAGAAAGAAAAATACCATACAATACCACTCATGTGTAGAATCTTAAAAAATAAAAAAAAAAGGACACTATGAACTCATCTACAAAACAGAAACAGACTCATTCAACAACTGTTGAGGGTAACTATTGTGTCATAGAGAAGGCTAGGCTCGTGAGATAAGAAAAGGTTCCTGGTTTCAAGGACCTTGCAACTTTGTAAGATGGATAAATGAATAAAGGATGCTGGTGTGGATCAGGGTCACCAGGCTGAAGGGTTTGCTACGTGATGGCAGATACGTAAACCTCAGGATGCTCGAAATGGACGTGTGTGTTACCCAACGTCCTCTGAGAAATGCCAAGACAACAGAAAACATGCCAGTGTTTTATTAAGTGAAATGTCTATGCTTGAAAAAAAAGGAAGGGGGGGGGGGATAGAGCTACGTGCCAAGTCTGCGCATTTCATGTAATTGGACTCATACAATAGCTCGCACTTTGCAACTGTCCTTTTCACTTAGCATCATGTCTTAAGCTCCATCCACAGTGCGGCATCCATCAGTACCTCTTTCCTTTTCATTGCTGAAGAATATTTCCATGTAGGGTGGAGCACGGTTAGCCTTCCACTCAGCAGCTGATGACTTTTAATTCCATGTTATTAATGCACCTCAGTACACAGTCTCATGTTTGTTTTTAAAAAACATTTGCTCCATCATCTTTTTCCGAAGTCAATCTCCGTGCCCCACTTGCTCTGGTGCAATTGTGGGGTTTGTCCTCCAAGACGATGGCAGGTGATGGTAGAGATTCAGCCTCACCTGAAGCTCTCATCTTCAGCCACAGGATGGGACCCAACCTAGCCACTCACACCTTGGCTTCTTAACAGCACGATCTGCTTCCAGCCTTAACATCTAGCTTCCCGCTTGCATTAAACCAACGTAGACGCCATGTTTCTTTCACCGTACATGGAAGGATCCCATTCTCATCGGCCCCAGGATCTCCGATAGACTGTACGTCCCTGGAGTCCAGTGCATCACCTTCTGCTTCTCTTGTATCTGAGTCTTAAACTCCTCAGAAGTCCAGCCCAAGCATTTCACTTCTGTGTGTCCAGTTAAGACCCTACTAAGCCAACAAGTGTCCAGATAACAAGAAAAACTCAAAAGAATATGTGCCAACTAACTACCTGAAGGTAGAAAAAAGGAAACATAACCAGGCTGATTTCACAGAGGATCTGGCACTTGGAATAAGTAACCCAAAAGGACGAGATTTCCATTCTTGCAAATTTTAGCCTGACAGCGTGCCACAGTTAACGTGTCAACTAAAATTCTACTAGGAAACGTTCTTAGAAACATTCTTAGAACATTCTCTAACACCATATACAAAAATCAACTCAAAATGGACTAAAGACCTAAATGTAAGACCAGATATTATAAAACTCCTAGAAGAAAACACAGGAAGAACACTTTTTGACATAAATTGCAGCAATATTTTTGGGTAGTATCTGTCTCCTAAAGCAAAGAAAATGCAAGAAAAATAAACAAATGGGACCCAATTAAACTTAAAAATTTTGATACAGCAATGGAAACCATCAACAAAATGAAAAGACAGCCTACTGAATGGGAGAAAATATTTGCACATAATATGACTGATAAAGGGTTAATAGCCAACATATATAAACAGCTCATACAACGCAACATCAAAAAGCCAAACAACCCAATTTAAAAAGTGGGCAGAAGAACTCAACAGACATTTTGCCAAAGAGGAAATGCAGACGGCCAACAGGCACATGAAAAGATGCTCAACATAACTAATCTCAGAAAAATGGAAATCAGATCCACAATGAGATATCACCTCACACCTGTCAGAATGGCCATCATCAAAAAGAACACAAATAACAAATGCTGGTGAACATGTGGAGGAAAGGAAACCCTCCTACACTGTTGGTGGGAATGCAATTGTTGAAGCCACTGTGAAAAAACAGTATGGAGGTTTCTCAAAAAACTAAAAATACAACTAATATATAACCCAGAAATTTCACTCTTGGGTAGATTTGTGAAAAACAACAACAACAAAAAAAAAACTAATTCAAAAAGATAACATGTATCTCAATGTTCACAGCAGCATTTACAATTGTCAATATAGGGAAGCAACTTAAGTGTTCATCAACAGGTGACTGGATGAAGAAGATGTGGTGTATTTATACAATGGAATACTACTCAGCCATAAAAAAGAGTGAAATTTTTCCATTTGCAGCAACATGGATGGACTTGGAGAGCATTATGATAAGTGAAATAAGTCAGACAGAGAAAGATAAATACCGTATGATATCAGTTATATAAGGAATATAAAAAAAAATGCAGCACACTACTGAATATAACAAAAAAGAAACTGACTCACAGATCCAGAGAACAAACTAGTGGTGACCATTGGGGAGACGGAAGTGGGGAGGGGCAGGATTGGGGGAGGGGATTAAGAGACACAAACTACTACATATAAAATAAATAAGCTACAAGGATGTACTACACCACACAGGGAATATAGCCAATGTTTTACAATAACTATAAATGGAGTGTAACATTTAAAAATTATGAATCATTATGTTGTACACCTGTAACTTATACAATATTGTACAGCAACTACAAAAAAAAAAACCTGTGGGAAAAAAAGAAATAGGAGAATGAAACTTTGAGGTAGGGGAGCAAGCTCAAATTCTACCTTCTGTTGGAAGCTTTCCTCCAAAATTCTGCTTGCTTCCCCAAAACTCTGTCCTTTGCCTCCCCTCCACACCCCAGCACTTCCTCTCTCTTTAGCACATAGCCCTTGCAAATCTGTTGCTATGCAGTGTGTCTTCTGCTTTCTTAAAGCGGTTGTAGGTCAACTGACCTAAAGAGGAAAAGATAATCCTTGTTTCTTCCCCTTTCTAGTACATGGCATCCTGTATCCCCTACACCCTCTATGACTGTGTATTGATACACGGGGCTTTACCCTCCCCTAGAACTAGGCAATTAATACCATAACCGATTCATAATTTAAGCAGGGCGCACACAGCTCACTTTTAAAAACACTGCAACAATTTCTATAAAACTTTTAGATTTGGAGGCAAGTTTAAAAACATGTGTTAAATGCAAATCAAAACTACAGTGAGGTATCACCTCACACCAGTCAGAATGGCCATCATTCAAAAGTCCACAAATGACAAATGCTGGAGGGGCTGTGGAGAAAAGGGAACCCTCCTACACTGCTGGTGGGAAGGCAGTTTGGTGCAGCCACTGTGGAAAACAGTATGGAGATTCCTCAAAAGACTAGGAATAGACTTACCGTATGACCCAGGAATCCCGCTCCTGGGCTTGTATCCAGAAGGAACGCTACTTCAGGATGACACCTGCACCCCAATGTTCATAGCAGCACCATTTACAGTAGCCAAGACATGTAAACAGCCTAAATGTCCATCAGCAGATGACTGGATAAAGAAGATTAGGTATATTTATACAATGGAATACTATTCAGCCCTAGAAAATGACAACATAATGCCATTTGCAGCAACATGGGTGTTCCTGGAGAATGTCATTCTAAGTGAAGTAAGCCAGAAGGAGAAAGAAAAATACTGTATGAGATCACTCATATGTGGAATCTAAAAAAAAAAACAAAAACAAAAACAAAAAAACCCCACAAACAAAGCATAAATACAAAACAGAAATAGACTCACAGACATAGAATACAAACTTGTGGTTGCCAAGGAGGTGGAGGGTGGAAAGGGATAGACTGGGATTTCAAAATTGTAGAATAGATAAACAAGAATATATTGTATAGCACAGGGAAATATATACAAGATCTTATGGTAGCTCACAGAGAGAAAATGTGACAATGAATATATATATATATGTTCATGTGTAACTGAAAAATTGTGCTCTATACTGGAATTTGACACAACATTGTAAAATGACTAACTCAATTAAAAAAAAAAGTAAAAAAAAAGTGTTAAAACCATACACATTTTTTTTAAAAAAAAGAATAATCCTCATATTTGGGACCAAAAATAAAACTTGTTGGATAGGAAACCATGAAGCCTTGTAAATATATGCACAATTCATTTTGCTCTGAACTCTACGTGGTCCCTGAAACTTTGGGAAGAGTAGAGATTAGCAGAAATGGAGAGGTCTCTGAATTACAATTAAATCTAGTAACCGGACTAAAATTCAGACTTTTTTCAACTTTTCTATAATCTGAGAACAAAGTTGTAGTTTTCCAGGAGAAGCTTACCCTGACTCACTGAGAACCTGGCCAACTGAACGTTCCTCTGTGGTTGTGTAAAACCAAAGACCCCTCAGAAGAAGAGGGCCACACGTCTGTTATTCTAGGCAAAACTACGAACTGTGATTTATAATTTTGTTGGCAAACACAAAGGCCAGGGAGGTATTTACAAAGGCTGGTACTCTGTGAGGAGTTCTGAGTTTACAGCCACGCTTCTGATGTATTTACTTTTCCTGTAAATAGCGCATGCTGGTGTGCATTTTTGAACTCATTCACTACAGCTTTGCGCTAGAACATTTTTCCTAAGGCTCTGTGTTTTTCCTCTCTTGCTTCTGAATGACCTAATACAACTTCTGCAACACCATCTATGGCTTTGAGTTTAAAATTAAAAACCCTACGAAGGCGCTTTGCTTCCTCCCATTGAGCTGTTTTCCACGGTGGGTTGTATTAACAGGCCTTGATCTTTGAACGCTCTCAAAGACATGAGCTCTTGTTCTGCAATTTTCTGTTTCAAGATATTTTCTTCCCCAAAGGCCTGATATAGTGGAACCATCTACCTGCTCATTGATGGCGATATTCCTTTATCAAACATCGCAGGATTTCCTTTAAACCTTACTCATCACGTTTTTAATGGTGGGCTGTTGTTACTGTAGGTCAGATCCTAGGGAAATTTTAGTAAGTCCATAATTTATAAAGGAAGAAAGAAAAAAGAAATCTTCCCACAATTGAAAACGACAGAAAAGTGCCTTTCAATAAAAATCTGAATGTGTAATGTTTTTAGAATTGTCCTTGCGTCCTTCCATGGCCATCACATTTTTGTGACGAGTCTTGGATGGAAGTAAGTACGTCTACTACGCTGTCCTTTTGTTTTTTGGATGGACACGATCTTCAAGCTAACTGCCTTCCTTGCATTTTGATTATCTGCCACCATCAGCAAGGAGCGTTGCCTTGCTTTAGAGCAAAGGGTCACCATCAGACCATGATCTTCCCCCGGAAGGTCCAGTAACTCCAACGTGAATGGCGGCTGTACTGCATTTGTGCGTGGACGCCTGTCTTCTCTCTGTGTGCGGTGAAACACGTGCCCCTGTCTCCATGTCTCCTCTAGATTCAATGTTTGTGTCTTCCCAAAATTCGTATTGAGGTCTGACCCCCAATGAGATGGCATGAGGAGGTGGGGTCTTTGCGGGGTGGTACGTTCATGAGGGTGGAGCCCATATGAATGGGGCTAGTAACCTCATGGAAGGGACCCCAGAGAACCCCCTCGCCCCTTCCACCATGGGAAGACTCAATGAGAAGACAGTCATCTGTGAACCAGGGAATGGGACCTCAGCAGACGTCGAATCTGCCCCAACCTTGACCCTGGACTTCCAACCGCAAGATCTGAGAAATGAGTTTACGCCTTTTGTAAGTACCCCCCATCTATGGTATTTTGACATAGTAGCTCAAAGGGACTAACACGAAACCTGATACCATTTCCACTGTTCATCCATGTGGTTACAACCAGACACCGAGCCCTCCCTGTAACCTCTGAAGGACCTCACTCCTCCCCAGCAAGAGTGGATTTTGGGGAAATGAGGTGAGTGGTGTTGACATCCAATCACCCCAATTGCATGTGATTGCAGAAAACACCTTGACCACACTGTCCCCTGATGTCTCACACATGCACACGCCCACAGTCTAGAAGGAACAGCAAAGGTATCTCCTGTCTACAGACCAGACCCCTCACGAACATTTCCAGAGGTAGCCCCTCCACCCACACCAAGGTGTCCCAGCTCCTTTCCCTGGCTTTCTGCTTCTGACTCTGGCAGGAATAAACCCTTTTTAAGCAGCATGTAATTCAGAGAACCTTGTTGTTTGTTGGCCAACTCTGGCCTCAAGTCCATGATGATAAAACACCTCTCATGATTGAAGACATAGACCATTATGTGTGCTGCCTTGTTTGTTTATAACATCTACACTCTGGGCATTTTTTTTTTTTTTTAAATTCTCATTTTACAGCGGAGTACCTTGAGTGTTAGAAAGGATACATGGCTTTCTCAAAATGACATAGCTAAAGAAAAGAGTTGGTATCTGACATTTGTGTTCTAAACCTGTCCTTTCTCCTCCTCCTCACACAGTGTTGCTGACGACATACACCTGTGGTATTTTGACTAAGAAATTAAGCTATTCACTGACAAGGATATTTAGATTATTTTTGGAAAAAAAATATACAGTCATGGCAGCATTGTGCTGTTCAGTGCACATATCTAAAGAATTCAGGAAAGATTCCAACTGATTTGTGACAATTTTGAGTTTCCTCTCTTCATTTTTATTTTAGTCATTATTTGAGGGAACGGCTCTGAGTACGTAATTCAATGAAATATTATAGATCAACCCACTCAACCTTCCGATATTGAGTAATTTCCAGAAAATATTTTCCCCGTCTTCATTCATCCAAATGGAGCCTCCGTTTGAACCTCACAAATTCTTCCTTAATTTACCTTCTTGAGTTAATAACTTCACTGTCTTAGAAGAGTGCATAGCTCAATACTATGCGAAACATTTTCAAAACATCATCGTGAACTAATAGTGCTGGTTTTTTGTCTTTATTACAAGAATAGCTATGTGCTCATGGCAAGTGTACACCACCTCTTAGACTAGATTTTGAGTGCTGATTTATGTGGAAGAGACAACCGTGTTATGTTTATTTCTTCATTTCACTTTGAATTCATCTTTTACTTAATCACCACTTAATATGTGCTCTAAATGAGATAACCACATTTCTCTCCTCTTATAGCCATATCACAATAATATGACTGTGACTACTAAAAATGCATAATTACCTACAATAAACATTGTATTTTTCTAGTTAGGGTACTCTGCTAAAATTTTTATTACACTAGGACAATGTAAACTATCAATTGGACACTTTGCTGCACTATTCTGTAGAAATGTATAGTTTTCCTATTTTTAACTTTTTCTTAGAACTTATCTATGTTAAGAAATTAGACAGAGCTAACATATATATTTTTAACTGAAGTATAGTCAGGCACAACATGTCAGTTTCTGGTGTCCAGCATCATGTTCCAGTCACGCATAAATATATACATACATTCATTTTCATATTCTTTTTTCAGAGCTAGTACTTTCTATTGACCCCATTTAAATTTACCCACAGAAGAATGCATTTATCTATAAACTTAATCTCTTTGAAGATTGAAAAATACAAAGGCAGTATTTTGAATGGGATTTGGGGACCAAATTGCTCTGAAAGTAAGTACCAGATAAGCTTGCATTTTAATTTTTTTGAATTGAAGTGTAGTTGATTTACAATGTGGTGTTAGTTTCTGTGCAGCATAGTGATTCACACACACACACACACACATACACACACATATATATGCATATTTCTCATTATAGGGTTATTACAAAATATTAAGTATATTTCCCTGTGTTGTACAATAGGAACTTGTTGTTTACCAACTTTATATATAGTAGTTTGTACCTGCTAATCCCAAACTCCTAATTTATCCCTCCCCACCCCCTTTCCCCTTTGGTAACCATGAGTTTGTTTTCTATGTCTGTGAGTCGGTTTATTTTGTAAATAAGTTCATTTGTCTCATTTTTTTAGGTTCCACATATAAGTGATGTCATGATATTTGTTTTTCTCTTTCTGGCTTACTTCACTTAGAATGACAGTCTCCAGGTCCATCCATGTTGCTGCAAATGGTATTAGTTTATTCCTTTTTTATGGCTGAGTAGTATTTCATTGTATATATACATACCACATCTTCTGTATTGAGTCATCTGTCAATGGACATTTAGGCTGTTTCCATGTCTTGCTTATTGTAAATACTGCTGCTGTGAGCATTGGGGTGAATGTGTCTTTTCGAATTAGAGTGTTTCCTCTGGATATATGCCTCAGAGTGGGATTGCCTGGATCATATGGTAAGTCTATTGTTGGTTTTTTAAGGAATCTCCATACTGTTTTCCATAGTGGCTGCACCAATTTACATTCATACCAGCAGTGTAGGAGGGTTCCCTTTTCTCCACAGCCTCTCCAGCATTTGTCATTTGTGGACTTTTGAATGATGGCCATTCTGACTGGTGTGAGGTGATACCTCATTGAACGTAGTTCTGATTTGCATTTCTCTGATAATTAGTGATACTGAGCATCTTTTCACGTGCCTATTGACCATCTGTAGATCTTCTTTGGAGATATGTCTATTTAGGCCTTCTGCCCATCTTTCGATTGAGTTTTTTTTTTGTTGTTGTTGTTATTAAGTTGTATGAGTTGTTTTATATTCTAGAAATTAAGTTCTTGTCTGTCACGTCACTTGCAAATATTTTCTCCCAGTCTGCAGAATGTCATTTCACTCTGTTTACGGTTTCCTTTGCGGAGCAAAAACTTGTAAGCTTGATTAGGTCCCATTTGTTTACTTTCGCTTTTATTTCTATTGCCTTGGGAGACCGATCTAGGAGAACACTGCTGCAGTTTATATCTGACAGTGTTTTGCCTACGTTACATTCCAGGAGTTTCATGGTGTCATGTCTTATATTTCAGCCTTTAAGCCATTTTGCATTCATTTCTGGGCAGGGTGTGAGGGAGTGTTCTGGCTTCACTGATTGACATGTGACTGTCCAGCTTTCCCAGCACCACCTGCTGAAGACACTGTCTTTTCTCCATTGTATCTTCCTGCCTCCTTTGTTGAAGATTAATTGACCACAGTCATGTGGGTTTCCTTCTGAGCTCTCTCTTCTGTTCCACTGATCCATATGTCTGTTTTTGTGCCAACACCATGCTGTTTCGGTTATTGTGTACACTTGAACTTCTGAAGTGAAGATGTTCTGAAAGGTTTAGAGTTTCAAAAAATACCCCCAAATTTTAGCGTGGAGTTTTGGAGGGAGAGAAGAACTGTGAGAAAACACTGAAAATACTTTACACAGAAATATTTTACAGATTATCCAATGTTTTCACCCAAGAATAAAGGAGTAAATAGTTTTAATCTTAATGTCAAGACTTTGGGGATAAAGTTTAATGCAAATATGCATCTCTTGGCACACCCATGAAGCAATGTGTTTGTTTATGAATTCAACAATTTGTTTATTAATGTGTCAATAAATTCAACACGATGTGCAATGAAACAATCAAAAAAAAAAGTTGGGGGAGGGGGCTTGAATAGATTTTTGTGGCTCAAATTCTGAGACAGGCATTGCCAAGGTAAATTCTACTAAGGCACTGAAGCGTTCTGGCCCCCTGAATCACACCACTTCTGCACCTTGTGCTGAGTGTCAGCACCGTATTATATAACATCCAATCCAGACGGCAGAGATGGTACGAAAGCATGCAGTTTAAGGTCACAACATTTTGCCCAAATCCCGCTGCTTCTCCTGAACCTCCATGTATGTGACACTGACCAGTTCCCTGAAAAGACTGAAATATTGTTTCCTCTTTAAAGTGGAGGTAACACATGACAATCTGCCCCCTTTTTTTTTTTGTAAGTTGTATATTTTACATACCCCAAAACTTGGGACAATGGTGGAGTGAACAGGAAGAAACATCCTTAACTCATTGAGCATAAAATCTGTAGAGGGCAGGTAAGCTTATGTCTGATCAGCAATGTCTTAGACACCTAGCAAAGTTGCTGTCCAACATTAGCTTTGAGGAATTAAGCAAGCGTCACCCAGTTTCCCCAGAAAACATCCCATATGTCTCCACTGCAGTGTCACGAGGAATATGGCATGAACGCACCTCACCGTCCAGCTCATGCAGTGAGCAGCTGTGGTTAAAGGGCAGTTCACCTCGTAGCATTACAGGAAATGTGCAGATGTAACCATGTTATTACCCAAAGGGAGCTGCCACCCTACAAAGGATCTGCTCAGAGACCAAAAGTCATCTTGTCTTGTACTATGTATGTAAATGAGTCTCCACAGGCTTCAAATGACCTCCAAGATTCCTGAGAACCAAGAAAGACGTGTTTATCATTCCAGTAAACAGCTGTCTTGTAGAAATTAAGAATTGTAGGCTGCTCTCCTTCATAACGTTGTGGGGGAGGGGGAATGGCATCCTAGAGCTAGATTTGGGTCTAAGATCCCTTGAGACATTTTGTGAGAAAGTAAGTTTGCTTTTAAAAGGGTAAGACTGAGTCTTAAACTCTGTTCCTATCAACCACATGTTTATGAATGCTCTATCAACCACAAATTTGTCAAAAATTTAAAAAATTTTTGAAATCTTCTATTTCTTGTCTGGCTGGAACACCGCCTATCTTGAGGAATCGCGTGGTTTTGCCTCTTTATGTGAAAATAAATAGCTTTCCAGGTTGCTGCTGCTGTACCAACATGATACATCTTCCTTTTGGTAAAGGCAATAATATGAGTATATTACTTCTCTGTTATTGCGTGACAAATGATCCCAAAATTTAGTGGCTTAAGGCAACGCACATGTAGTATTTCATAGCTTCTGTGGTCAGGAATCTTGGGACAGCTTGGCTGGGTCGAATGACCACGATCATCCAAAGGCTGGACAGGGGAAGGACCCACCTTCCAGCTCACACAGTTGTTGGTAGAATTCAATTCCTCTCGGTTTTTTATGACTATGGACCAGCGGTTTCCCTGCTTCAGGGGCTTCCCACACATGTCAACACCTATCATCAAAGTTTCCAAGCCAAGAAGACAGTAGAAGTAGTCTATTACCAAGATGGGCATCACATACTTTTATGACCTCGTCCTAGAAGTCACGGCTCATCACTTCTGCGGTATTCTGTTCACGGGACTTACGTCATCAGGTTCCAAGCACACACAAAGGGAAGGAATTCCACAAGGGCAGGAATGCCAAGGAGGCAGGGATCCGTGGGAGCCATTCTAGAAGCATCCTAGTGCAGAGACCTGCCTCGCGGGACTGACAAGAGTATCTGAAGAGGTAATAAATGGACAACACTTAGCACGGTGTTGGGTAGATAACAAGCGATGAATTAAGACTGCACGCTGGACCCACACCCTCTGCATTTTTTAAGGGTTCTTTCCCACTGTTTTGGATGGGGTTCTAAGCAGAGTGATAAGAAAAAGTATATTGGGAAATTTGCTTCTAATATTCAGTTTATCCTCTCAAATGATAATAATACTCACCTTGGCAGTCAGATTTTCTTACATCTATTTATAAAGTGTTGGTTTTAGAAGGATAACAGAAATGGAATGAAGTAAAAAAAACTTTCTACCTGTCGAGCTCAAGGGAATGAGAAATCCTTGCCAAATGGAGTATGCTCAGAGAGAAATTCCAGTAATGGGAGATGAACGAGCGTATCTAGTACACAGCTGCCTACGGTATGTATTTTTAAATTGGAGTGATTATGAGGATTTTACTAATTAGATTATTAAAAAGACCGTGGTCACACAACAGAATACTGAAATGTTTAATGAGGCACACAGAAGTCTGCAACATAGAGAAAAAAAAAAAAAAACTGCTTGCTGTTTCAACAGCTTTACTGAGCTGTAATTCCCATGCCACATAAAGCAGTGGACCTTCAGGGGCGTTTAGTGTAGCCAGAGTTGTGCCACCATGATCACAATCAATTTACAGTTTTAACACACAACCCCCTAGCCATTTTGTCTGTGCATTAATGGAAATTTCTGTAGCCTGCGTCTGCATTTAATGTGTGGTGAACTTTCTCCATATCCATAAACATTCTTCAGGTGCATCCTTTATGGCGAGTGCACAGTCACTTAAGAAAACAAAATCTCACTTCTCTTGGTGGTTTTCTTTCTCCCAAGCACTTTGTTGAGTAATGGACTATGTCCCTTTGTGTTCACGATAAACTTATGAAATGCTGACTGCTCCTTACTGAGGACTGAGGGATCACAGAGCAGGTTAAGATTCTAGGCTACAGTTGTCAAGGTGGTGAGTGGATGTGTGATGTTCCCACTGAAGTGGTCTGACTCCAATTACTCAGCATGGACATGCTCGCATGTGGATGGCCAAGCCCCTGGTGTTGATTATTAGATTGGTTTCCAATTTTGAGACATTCTAACTGTATTAGTTGTCTAATGGTGCATAAACACTTATCCAAAATATTAGCAATTTAAAATAAGCAATAATTAGCCCCATAGATTCTGCAGGTCAGAAATGTAGGTGCACCTTAACTGGGCCTTCTGACTTAGGAATTCCCACACGGTTGCAATGAAATGTCATTTGGGGCTGCGGTCTTATCTGAAGATTTGACTGGGGAAGGATCCACATCCAATCTCACTGACATAATACAATATAAGCAGGCTTTAGGTCCTCCCTGGCTGTTGGACAGAGGTGGCATTTTACACATCATCTCCATGGTTCAGCTCCAAATATTGCAGCTGGCTTCTCTCAGAGCAAGCACACACAGAGATGACACCAAAGACAGAATCCTAGTTCCAGAAGTGATATCTCACTATTTTTCTGTATTCTTCTTCTTAGAAGCAGTTACTTGATGCAGCCGACACAGAAGGGAGGAGATCAGATGAGGGTAAGAATATCATGAGGTGGGAGTCATTTGGGGCCATCTTGGATGCTGTCTACCACAATGGCTAATGCATATTTATAAATACAGATTTATGTGAACATGTGATTGTTTAGAAATAGAAGCAGCCAAATAGGATGTGTCTGTGTGCATGTGTATGACTAATAAGTAGTGACAAAATGACTACGGAGGGCAGATAGGTTGCCGATGCACATCCGTTAAATCTCCCTTCTTAATGCCAACGGTATTTGTATTTCAGTATCCATCTCTCATCTACATAGCCAACATACTCCAATCAAGGATGAAGCTACTCACACCATGGCTGTGGTGTGCTAGGCTTCAACCAATCAGCACATGGTGGGCACATGACCCGAATGGTCCAATGAGCACTAATCTTGGGACTCTAGCTCATCAAGCCCAGACAGCACTTCTTCTCTTCTACAGACACAGTGGTGTTTGGTGTGATGGCTGGAATACGCAGCCATTTTGGCACTATAAAAGAGAGCAGCCTGAGAATGAAGCCAGAGAAAGACAAAAGTTAAAGGGATCTCAACAAAAATGGGACAGGAACTCCTGGTTAAGCCAGCCCTGAAGACTGTACTACATCTGAATTCAACATGCACACCAATATATATCAGTGTTTTAAAAGGCAGTTTGAAATGACTGTTCAATGTATCTTGCCATCCAAAATCACCTAGCGAAAGCCTATTGTCTAAAGAAGCTGTGTGCCACAATTCACATGCCTAAAATGTTGGGTGAGCTGAGACACTGACAAAGATCCAGATAGATGAGAGCTCTTCTATTCCCGGATGGGAAGTTAACTAGCACTAGTATGTAGTATCAAAACACTAGTTAGCTTGCTACCAGTTATTTCTTGGGACTCAGATTCTCTGCCCACCAAGGTTTAGGGGAGCTAGAGGAAAAACCCAGGGGTGCTGGAGTGAATTAGCTACTTCCTGAAGATCTCAGCGATGCCTATAGCAAGAGATAAGTTTGTACCAAAATACAGCCATGTGAGATCAGGGTAGGGGAAATGTAGCTTTTGCAAAAGAGACTTTTCTGCCTGAGAAACAGAATTCAATACATCCTGAAAAAGCCAAATTCTCTATCCACCCCAAGCTAGAGTTTGTGCAAGAGATTTCCTCCTCATTCATCCCCTCCATCTACCTCAGTCTCCCCCATATCAGAAAAGGGCAACTCCACTCTCAACATTCTGAGACCAAAAAATAGATGGGGGCCTCTTTACCTCCTTTCTTTCTCACAAGCTCTTCAGCCAAGGCCAAAACTTATCCAGAAACCGACCACTTCTCACCGCCTTCTCCATCCCAACCGAGTCCTAACCTCCCTAACAAGGGTCCCTGCGTTGTCCTGCCACTGGACAGTCTGTTCCCAACTCAGCAGCACGTTCATTCATTTGCAGTGTAGGTCTATTGGGAACCAGATAGATTTTATATTATTTTATGGTTTTATTGGGAGATTTTATACTGTTTATTAGAAATATGAGGAAACATCTCAGACATGCGAAATATACATCAACTAGTTTTGTATCAAACATTCACTATCATTATAAAGTAAGTTGGGAAGTTTTCACCTTGGTTATATTTTGGAAAGAGTTTAACTAAAACTTAGGGAATTCTCCTTATTGACATTTTACCAAGATTCACCAGTAAAACTGTCTGGGCATGGTGCTTTTTTGAGGGGGTAGAGTATGTTTTTCACCGCCAATTCAACACACTGTAATTCCTGGTTACAGTGGCCGAGGTAACTAGGGACTTGCCTCTAATTCTAGACCGTCACAGGAAGTGAGAGGACAAAGAGGCGTGTTAGAGCTGGAAGCAGTCATTTTCTGCACCTCACTGAGAAAGATCGCATTTGCAATTCCAAATGTGGAATTAGTGTGTGATATATTGCAGGGATCCATTAGATAGGTAGACTGGAGATTCAAAGTCGGCCATACGTTGTGGCGTCGCCTTTCAGCAGTCCCTGTCTCCCAGGGAAGTCAGTTGTCTAGACTGGTGTTTCAGTGGGGTGAAATGGGTATTTGGACAAAACCCCACTTCCCAACTTCTGCCTGCTAGCCTAACACGACTTTGAATAGCATCCATCTGCATTCTCGAAAGCGTCTTCCTTTGTTTGGCCAGCTACGTGTTACATGGGCACCCTAGAACTGGATGACTACTAGGGTTCTTTTAATATGCAAATATGAGAAAGAATCCTTAATATCCGTCCCAATTTAGCGTCGTGTCTGCAGTAAGAAATTTCATATTGTATAAATCATTAATGATGAGCAAACACCATTAGTTCCCTCTTCAGGAAGTTCCGGGCAGTGGATTACAAAGTGATTGAAATTTCACGTGTCAATGTTCTATATGAAATGGGTTTGAAGTGATTTTATCACTGTGTAATTTATAAATTTATCTTTGTACAAAAAATTTTGTTAAGTAGGTAGGACCCATTTATTGACTATCATGTATAGAAGATGAAAGGTACAAATATTAAAACAGAACATCTGCCACCAGACACCAAGAATGGTCATCTATCCTGTTTCCAAAAAACACTACACTGCTTCCTGAACCGAAAAGACCATAGGAAAAAATGACTTCCTTTGAAAACCTGTGCTGTGTTGTCTTTGATGGCTTTTGAGTATCTTCCTGAAACAGGCTGCAGGAGTGTCTCCTGATCTTAGTAACTTGGACAGAAATAATCATGCAACTAAAGAAGGTTTTTCTATTTGAATTTCCTATTTCCCTGCATTCTCTTTAACACCTTGGCCTTCCCTAGTGGAACTCATGAAAATATGTGTCTATTATTTTTAATTCTTAGCCTCATTGTCATTCCTGGGGTCAGGAAGTGACAGGCAACAAGGAAAGAAGAGATTCGTTTGCATTTGAAACTCAGCTCGGTCTAAAGCTTAGCCGTAGCTACCTTCATTATAATAATAAGCCTCAAGAGGAGGCACTGCATTGGGTTAGGGTCCCAGGGATCCTGTCCCCGGTCCCCATGAGGGGGACCCAGGCTATAAAGGAGATGAGAGGACTCAATGGTAATTGTAGAATGCGGTGCTTCATTAAACCTTGCAGGAGATTCTACTTTTTGGTCTAATGAAAATGTGTATTTTATCCACTGTCCTCTGCCTCAAAGGCTATTGTGAAGACATCGTGAGGACAAGCCTCACGCTCCCACTGCGTTCACAGTCCCATGGGCCACGCTGCACTGGCTGCCCTGGGGACCGGATGTATAAACAGACCACACGCCTTCCACGAGATTCGCTCCGTGGGTGGCTCTGTCCCCCCCACCCCCCACCCCCGCCCTATTCTGGGCCATCAAAGCAACAGTCACTTGGTCTCTTCAAGGGAGGTTCCTCATTCTCTGCGCCCTGACAAGCCGTTCAGAGGAGGTGATTGAGCCTCCCCTTTCAAAACAGGGTCCCCAGTGCTCAAAAGCAAAAATGCCTGCTTCCCACAAGGCCCTGCCACTGTGTAAACACCAGGCGGCAATTAATTGTCAGGTCCACCTTGTCTGTAGTCACATCCAGATTAACTAGGCTTGGTTAGTGGTGATACAGGTCTGTTCCATCCAGACGGTATTTTTAAAGTCTGCCTTCAAAGTGAATGATCTGAGTGTACATTTGAAAAATTGCATTTTCACCCTAGATTTTACAGGAACAAATGGCATTGTCACCAGCCCTACATTCTTCCTGGAACACTGCTGTTTAGCATTTTCCTGGTCTCCAGGCCTATTTCTTAAATCACTCCAAGTACAAGATTCCTACTTCGATGTTAAGACATAGGTTCTGGGAAGTCTTTCAAGAAGTCAGTCCAATCACAGTGGCCTGCAACTGCTAAGGAAATCTATTGTAAGGAAAACCGCACAGCTCTGAAGGAAAGTTCGAATTCAACCTCAGGAGAGAGACATTCTAAAGAAAAACAGTTTTTTCCCCAGAGATCCAGCCCCGGGTGTTAAAATTTATATCACCCGGTCAAAGGGAGGGTGTAGATTTTAAGGCAATTTGTCAATGAGGAAAATTACTTGTCTCTTGTTTTTATGGGCTGCTTTAGAAATAGCCTTCAGTTTGGGAATCAACCAGACGGATTCTGGCTCCCCTCGAAACTCGAATGTTTCCTGCCCTATCGGCCATCATCAAAAAGAACAACAAATGTTAGCAAAGATGTAGAGAAAAGGGAACCCTCGTACACGGACAGTGGGAATGTCAACTGGTGCAGCCACTATGGAGGACGGTATGGAGGTTCCTTAAAAAACTAAAAACAGACTTCCCACATGATCCAGCAATCCCCCTCCTGGGTATATAGGGAGAGAAGACAAAAACTCTTTATTCAGAAATATACATGCACCCCAATGTTCACAGCAGCACTATTTACAATAGCCAAGACATGGAAACAGCCTAAATGTCCATCGACAGATGACTGGATATAGAAGATGTGGTATGTTACACACACACATACATACATACATACATATATATATATATATATATGCACAATGGAATACTACTCAGTCATAAAAAAGAACAAACATGTTGCCATTAGCAGCAACATGGATGAACTGGGAGGGCGTTATGTTCAGTGAAATAGGTCAGACAGAGGAAGACATATACCATATGGCATCACTTATATGTGGAATCCAAAAAATACAACAAACTAGTGAATATGACAAAAAAGAAGCAGACTTAACAGATACAGAGGACAAACTTAGTGGTGACCAGCGGGGAGAGGGGAGAGAAGTAAGAGGTACAAACTGCCGTGTGTAAAACAAATAAGCTACAAGGATGTACTGTACAACACGGGGAAGACGGCCAACGTTTCACAGTAACTGGAAATGCAGTAGAACCTTTACGCCCTGTACATCGCTATATTGGCTGCCTGTAACTTACATAATATTGTGCAGCAACTAGACTTCAATTAAAAAAAAAGTAAAAAACCCTCAAATGTTTCTGTATTCAAATGGCTCTCTATCTTCCAGGCATTAAGTCCAACGTTACTTCATTTATGATTTTCCCCAATTGGAAATATACTATTTTCTCTAAACTCCAAAATCCTGCTATTTTCCTTAAATCGCATGCTCCGTACTCTACCTCAAATTACATTTATTTGTGGGTTGGCTTTTTAACTAACTACGCCATCCTATTCCATGTTTCACTCCAAAGTCCTTAGGACAGACTCCTGCATGCCGTCCTTGACAAGACAAATAGCTGTTTAGTGAATTAATAATTTGCTTGAATGGATCCTGAAATATAAATGTGGATCAAGCAGCAATTATCACCAAGTTTCTCAGATATTATCAGGCCATATAAATAGTTGAAAATGTCTACAACACAAAGAGTTTCTGCGAGCACCATGCAAGGTCTCTCCCCGCAGTGATGAAAATGGGCACTTCAGGGCCACCCTGCCCTACCCAGGAATTCAAACACTCGCAAATTCACGTGATTCTGTTTGGAGACTTGCACTCAAATTTAGCTCCATCAGTAAGGGCTCTGTTTCACGCAAGACGACGTTACATTAATCCATTTACAAGGCTCGCCGCTGTGATAAATTTTGCAAAATTACTCGTGACGTGTAGGCTGCTTCCACGCAGAAGGCATTAATCCAGGCAAACAGTCTTCGCCTGAGACAAGTAATTATCCTTCAGACTAAAGGATAAAGCAAACAGTTAATGAATTTGCTAAATGCCTTTCCATTCTTTGGACCTTTATATGGCGTTTAGTTGTTAAAGATGCTGTAATTAAGGGGAAACAAAGAACAGCTAAGTTCCAATAGTTCTTTTGCTTTTCTCCGTTTTGGGTTTTTTTTTCCCCCCATGAGTCAACAGAGCATGTGAAAAAGAAAAAAAAAGAGCTAGAACATGATTTCGTTCCATGAATAAAGGTATTTGCACCTTTTCGAGGTGATGGCTAATATTTGTGCATCAAACGCTTATGGGAAAGCAAGCACTAAGATGATGGCGATGGCCTGGTCCTCGAAGGGGTCCTTCAGGGATCTGCAGCTGAGAAGGACGCACAGAGAAGTAACCTCGGTGCTCTGCTGAAACGGGGTGGGGCTGGTATGCGCGCACACACACACACACACAGCTCCCACACTAACCACGGCAAGAAAGGGACGGCCGAGGTGTAACTGCAGGGCAAGCTCGGTGTCCGCGCGGGAGGGAGGTGAGCTGGAGAGCCGGTGTTGGGAGGTGGAAATCCACGCGAGGCAACGGCTGAGGAGAGCCCCGAGAAGCAGGACTAGACGGCACGCGAATCACCGCAATCATCAGGGTTCGCCACGCCTGGCACCACGGTGCTCAGGGGAGGGGGAGTGAGAAGGCAGAATGGGGACGTGATGGTCACAGAAGGGCAGGGGTGCGATGGACGCAAAGGTACTGAAGGTGTTCAAGACTTGACCCCCCACCTCCCAAAAGGTGCTGCTTTGGTATATCGATTATTTTCAGCTGTGGGCACCTGAAAAACAGCCAAAGCGGGGAGAGGCTTTCCCTGAATCCCCTCATCTGTCTAATGACAGATCCGCCAAAAGGAACTCGGTTGTCAACAACCCCTGGGAGTTTCATCAACCAGGAAGATTGACGCTTGTCACGGGGGACGAGAAGGTGACACCACGCCCTGACAAACTTTGTCACAAATTGTCACACCTCCCCTGTCTTCTTTTAAGGGTCCATTCATCTCGCCTAAAACTCATTTTCTCTCCCCTAGCCTCCCACACCATCTTCCCCCATGAAGACGATACATAAGGTGTCAAATCTCACCGCTCTTTTGAGTACCTACTTTTTGCTGCGATGCTCCCATGCAAGGGATTGTGAACATTACTAAATCGGTGTGCGTTTCCTGTTTATCTATATATATGTCATGTATATATGTAAATAAAACCTCCTTTTGTGCTAGCAGGGTCAACAGAGCCAAAGGAGAAGACTGAAGTGCCGAGGTCTGCCTCATAAGCTGTGTCCCCTTCTCTCACAGGTCGTTAGAGACAACGAGTTTCACGGTCACTGCCAACTAGAGGTGAGGCTGAAAATGTGAGGAGCCCACAGCTGGTGGGCACCGCTGCCCCTCTGCCACCCTGACCTATGCTTGGTGCGTGTTTTAACCCCCAGGGCTCTGGAAAAATAGGGACCTCTATGGACTTGAAGTGTCGGACACACGCAGATAAGAGCTTTGTTAGAAAAGCCCCTCTGATCCCAGATGGGCAAGTTCCAGGTCTCTGTGCATTAAGAGACCTTACAGCCAGCCAGACTACACACTCCAACATCTTGAGTTTCCTATGCCTCGGTCCTGAGGGTGCATGGTGACTATGCCAACCAATTACAGGTACCAGTTAAAAAGATTATTTTTACTTGGGGAGGTAATTAGGTTTATTTATTTACTTTCAGAGGACGGACTGCGGATGGAACCCAGGACCCTGCGCACGCTAAGCACGTGCTCTACCAGTTGAGCTATACCCTCCCCCTCCTTTAAAAGCAGCCTTGACCTTGTCTCGCAGAGGACTGTGAATTTCCCACAACCTAACTAGAAGGGTCTTCCTCCTGACCCATCTGAGGTCCATGCCGTAGCCAGGTGGACGTTTCAGGGTTGGTCACAACGCTCTAGCCCTGGAAGGTGCAGCTCATTTCTCAGAGTTGGATTCATTTTTTTTTTTTTTAAAGCAGTCCATCCAATGAGGCAACCGTCAACACCTCCAGTGCTCAAGTCCTGCTCTTGGGAGTTCCCCCCAGGCCTCCCTGTGGCCCTATTAATGGTCCCTTTTCTGTCCACGTCATCTCAGCCTCACCTGTTTGGCTTTGCCATCCCGTTTCATGGTTTCAAGCATAGCAATTCCCCCCCATTATCTTCCAGCATCTCGTGTTGGATGAACAGCTGTCCTGTCAAGACGGCTCTGGCAGAACTCTTGGGCTCTGCCAACACAAACTGGGTATCCTGGCAGTCTTTCCTCCAAAGTGAACAGGACATTCATCATCTCGGGGGCACAGGCAAAATAACCCAAATGCCACCCGCTATATCACCTTTCAGTCCCAAATATGCTCCCATGCCCACCTCCTACCGTTTTTGTCCAGGCTGCCATGATGCCTAAAGTGGGTCCCTGGGGGGCTTATTTCCAGGCACCTGCAGGAGGGGGGCTGTACAAGGGGATACCGATCGCCTGATTAACAGGGCTCCCCACAGCACAGGGGGGAAAACCCAAGCTCCTTACTTGCGTGACCTGTTCCCTTCCTCCCTTTCACGCCGACGAGCCGCGTCTCCCCTCATCCGCTGGGCTCCAGCAGCGTCTACCTGCTTTTTCTCTCTCCTCAAACAGAGCCCACGCCTGCCTCGGGGCATCTGAGTGCTCTGCCCACCGGCTGAAGGTCACAGCCGTCAGATCCGCCTACGAGGACGGCTCGCGTTTAGCCCAGGTGTCGGGCTCAGCCTCCTAGGAGCTCTTGGTCTAAACTACCCCCCTCCCACACCCACCTTCTCCTTCCTCGCCCACTTTTGTGTCCTTCAACCACACTCAGCACATCTAAAGCAGCCTGCTCATTTACCTGTTTGCTCGCGTATTCCTAGAGCTCTCCCCCCACACCCCGTCACTAGAATATGAGACCCATGGGAGCAGCGACCATCCCCTGCCCGACCGTCTCCGCTCTTTGCTCATCTCCACGGCCAATTACCTAGACGGATGCCCGCAGTTAGGAGGCATGATACGAATGTTTGCTGAATGCGTTATTTGCTTTGCCATAAACCACCTTTAACAGTCGGGGCACCTACGCATGTGCATGATGGCTTGGTCTCCATAAACACACGACGCAGGATGACCTGAATGACGGATCAGCTGAAGGTGGACGGAGGCACTGCCGATGCAGGCGAAGTGCTGTCTGAGTGTCGGGTGTCCTCTCATGGGGGGGCTTCTTCCTCCAACCCCGTCTCATTCGGCAGCCTCAGTCACAGTGGCGCTGCCTTTACTCGTAAGTCGTTGGATCTAAGTTGCAACAGGTCAACCCCCCACGTTAAATTTTCAAGACCGGCTTCCTACAAACAGAGCACAGTGCTCCGTGAACACACAGCGTCTTACCCACAGGGTGCTCTCGGGACCTGTATCACTGACGTGGATCCTAGTGACTTCCTGACACCGAGATCCAAGCGTGCGACAAAGCTCAGCGTGAGCTTTGCTCCCGGGGTGTGCGGTCACTGGGGTCTTCCACGATTTCAGCTGTGAGAGCCATTTCCTTTGTGGTGGCAATTAACTTACTTGCAATTTTACAAAAATGAACCTTTCATGCAATGCTCTCTCTCTCTCTCTCTCTCTCTCTCTGATCTTTTTCCAGGACCACCCTTCTCTCAACGCTGCAAGTTAAACAGCCCTGGTGTGATAAATGATTTATGCAGAGCAGGGCGGGGGCACCCCGTCCAGCCTCACATGCAACAGACCACCTCAGCCTGGTTCGATAACTAATTTCACCTCAAGCCTAATTCCTTTAATGATGTATCCATCACGCCCCCTTTAAAATGCGTGTGTCAAATGGAAACACACAGCTTGGGCTTGGGTTTAATTAATTTACACAGCATTCATTTTTACCTTAATGAACCGCCGTCTAGGTGCACGGAATACTTATGAATTTACCTACATTCCGGGTCCAGTTTTCTCTGTCAGTGAAAACTAAAGCCAAGTAAATTAAAGAAAAAAGTTATCTGCCCATTAAGATCTGTGATATTTTCTTCCTATAATGGATGGGGTTGGGGAAAGAAAGATGGGAGAAAAGAATGAGAAAAGAAAATTAATATCCATAAGAATCTATGTTGGCACTTGGGAAGGGATGATTTTAATGAATTCCTCTCCCCACCTTTTTTTCCCCCATTATGCCATAAAAGCAGTCTTCAGAAATGGACAATGTCAAATCACTATAGAAAATAACTGAATTCTCACAGGGTCAGCTGGTGGAAAACTGGATTCTGGCCCCAGCTGTGGTGACTGAGTGATTCTGGGTAAGAATCCAAATTTTGTGGACTCAGGGTTTTGCTGTTATTTACTTAGACGTTTGATCAGGATGGTCTCAGATGGCAAACTTCAATTCCCATGAGCCAGGTGGTCCCCACAGCTGTCTGCTGTTGCTTTCCGGAAGTCAGGCTATCGGTCCCTATGGAGTAAAGGCAGCTAAGCCGGTCTGCTTTGGTTTTAATTTAATAAAGACAGATATTGTCAAAGGGATGATTCTGATGCCACAGAGAGACTTGCAGGAGTACTGAGACCTCAGTGATGGAGAAAAAATGCTGTTTCTTCACTGAAGCAAACATGCCTCACCTTAGGGATTAAAAAAAAAAAGTTTCTCTCTTGGATGAACATATACTATTGGAATTTAGGAACCAGCAGAAGTTTAGAGAATCTTGACTGATCCATGTAGTTTAATGCATGTCTGTTCATTTTTTTTAAGAGGAAGAAAATGGAGAAGACAATTTCATGTCCTGGACTCAGTATACAACTTAACGGTCCCTGCTTGTGTGTGAACAAGAGAAAGGGTGAAACACTCTGTCTTTTGCCAACGCAAAGCAACACAGGAGTCTGGAAACATCTGAACAGGTGAGCAAGGGGGCTGAGGAAGCCTACATTCCACCCTCAAAATTCTGGTTAAGACATTAGGCGTAGGTAAGCCAAACTTTGAATCTGTGGACGGGTTTGCTTTTCATCAATTGGTTACTGTTTTTCCCTCCAGTGTCTTTTCTTTTCTCTTCTTTCTTTTTTCCCCCAATGATCAGAATAGTTCAGTTAAATAATAAATTCAGGTAATACAGAAGAGTACAAGGAAGACACCAAAAGTCACCTAAAACAAGCATAGCCAACATTTAGATGATACCGTTTCTTTATACATGTACACACCAAGTGTCCAGTAGATGAAATGCACAGAGTTCATCTTTAAATGAGGCGTGTCTTTCCTGCTCACAATAAAAGACATATGATTTACTGTTCAAAAGAAAATGAAAACAAAAGAGTCGAGCTGAAAATACTGACATGCAAAGACGTTTCTTCTACAAAAAGTCTTCTCATGAAAACAACATCTTTAAAAATTTTGGAGATTTTTTTCTTTTTTTTTGGTTAATGGAATATTTTAACTTTCTGGGCATCAGTTGACTCCCTGCTATGAAAGATGAAGGACTTTCTACAAATACATTCCTGGTGTTTTTTCTCTCCTCAACTTTCCAGTTTTGTCAGTTACACTGTCATGTTGAAAAGGGCTGGTTTTGTAATAATTGCAGTCAGTTTCCTAAATTCTCTCCATAATTTTACCTTGAAAGTCTATTACGATGGATTCAATACAGACCCGCACGCCTTTTGATCGGGTCTCCTCAATTTCAGAATTATTTTCCCATCATTTGTGTAAATGGTCTCATTGTGCAGTAAATTTTTTAACTGTTTTTTTTTATTGATTTATAACCGTTTTAAAATGTTGTGTCAAATTCCAGCGTAGAGCACAATTTTTCAGTTATACATGAACATACATATATTCATTGTCACATTCCTTTCTCTGTGAGCTACCATAAGATCTTGTGTATATTCCCCTGTGCTACACAGTATAATCTTGTTTATCTAGTCTACAATTTTGAAATCCCGTCTATCCCTTCCCACCTCCCACCCCCTTGGGAACCACAAGTTTGTATTCTATGTGTATGAGTCTGCAGGAGAATTTTTTTAAGACGATGCCCTGGTTACCATCAGATGTCCCTTAGAGTCCAAGGACCATTCTGAAGACCATATTGTTTCAAACAATAGCCACTGCTCCGTTGCATTGTGACACTGAGCATCTCCATGAAAACACTCAAGGCCAACCTGTTCTTTCCTCCGTGTTACACCGGCCTTGTTTCTCTCTCCCAGTGCCTCTATGATTCTCTCTTTATGTTTCCCAGTTGGTGACATCACTAGACTAGGATTTGCTGAAAGGTTCACTGTGTAGTAGCTTTTCCTAAATCAACTTTTGACCACTGGTTTCAAGTCTTGCTTCCTGTCAAGAAACTTCTCTTCTGTCACATCTTTGAATTTTCCTTCTGTTCCCATCTTAAGGCACACCAATTATATACACATTTTATCTTCTTTCTCTTCCACTGGTATCGTCTTTATCCCTGTTCATTTTGAGTGACTGCCTCAAACCTCTCTCCTGCGCTGCAATATTTTAGTCTTTTTAAGGCTATTTTATGATTCTCCGAATGGCTTTTTCAACTCCAGTATTTCTTAGCTTTCCCTCTTTCACTAGCTTTTCCAACATGATTTACCTACTCCTCTATTGTTGTGTCATCTTTCTGTTTGTAAATATTTTCTCTCTTTCAGTGCGTTTTCAGAGAAATCACAGTGTTGAAAATTTATTGCGGATAATGAAGAATTAATTGTCTGAGATCATCGGCTCCTTCTGTGAAACGTATCCTTCATTTTCTTTTTGGTTACGTTCCTCGTTCCCTGGTTCGACCCCACCCCACCTGCTTTTTCTGCAGTTTCGACAATTTTCTGTTGGCTCCTCTCTGACTCTGACTTTTCTTTAGAACAGACAATGGGCAATGGAAGGGGTCTGCTCTGTAGCCTGGATTCACTTCGTTACTTTTAAATGACCCTTCTGTCTAGTCAGTTAATTCTTCACCCTGAGGAGTCTCTTTTCAGATTCAAGAAAGAGTTCAGGGAGTTAGTATAGATCATAGTGCGCCGCCGCCCCCCCCATCCCATCATCTGCCTGTATTTATAGATAGAGTTGTAAATCAGAGATAATTGCATCCTTAACTTGGTTTAACTCGCTTCACCTCAGGCAGCACCACAGAGTTAGGAGTCTAAGTTCCATGAGAACAATGGAGGTGACAGGCTTTAAAAAAAAATTGAAATGCTTTTCACATTTTTATTTCCGTCAACATAATTGAATCCTGAGCCAGCCCTAAAGATCCCTCTGCTAGGATGAGGTGGAAGGGCGCTCACAGCCAGATTTCAATGTTGAAAGCAGGATTTGGGAGTGAGTGATAAAGTCTTGGTAGACAGGCTCTGTCAGGAGAAAAGAATTTACACAAACCCATTTGCATTCCTATCTAATTACTGGATATGTCTTTCAGATCTCTGACATTTTCTTTTTTTCTAGGAACTATTTATTCTGATGGAGGACAGGCTGTCAGTATCTCCCTCTTCTTGGGTCAACGTCACACTGAGCCAGGAAGCAGACTGTTTACTGGTCTGCAGTTGTCATCACTTCTTGGTTTCAGGGAAGATGAAGTTTTCTTCCATTTACTTTGTGGGAAAGGGACTGAAGTTAAAAAAAAAAAAAAAGCCTTCATCATATTTAACACGAGTACTGGATTTTTTTTTTTTTTTTACTTACATGATTCATCTTACAAGAAATTCTGTAAAAGCTTGACTTTTCCCACCTAACGATCATCGTGAAGTGGCTGACACATTTCTACCAGAAATTCTCACAAGTACCCACTACAGGCCTTTGATTGTCCTGAACACGTGTCAGTGAATGAAAGGCCACGAGTAACACCTTCTGAGAGTCTACCACCTTAATTTGAATTTCATCTTCTCCACCAGTCCCAGGACCCCTTATTTTGAGCAGAATTAGCTTTGTAAGCATCATCTGCCATTTTGCACACAAAATCTCTTTCTTCATTTGAAACACAATGGATTCCTCCTTGAAGTGAATTCAGCAAATCCGTGTTTGAGGAGGACCAGCTGTGTTCAATGGCCCTCTCTCTTCTTCAAGCTCCTGTCCCTCCTTGGGGACAGTTGACATTTCAAGTGAATGGAGGTCTCCGTTTCTGTTTTTCATGAATAATGAAAACATATGTTAGCGTTACGTCTGCCTGGCATTTAGCCCTAAGCTTCAAGTGCACGAGATATTCAATAAAGGTTGATGGACACGTTATAGTTTGGGGGAAGAACTTGTGTCCAATTTAGAAGGAGAGAATCACCTTCCAGACACATTATTTTTTCTAATTTGAGGTCTTAACAACCGACATGATTAGTCTAGAATATAGTCATTAAGATTTGTCTGAGTTACTTAATAGTCATGGAAGCACCAATGTTTTCTGTTAGAAAATTAAGTAATTAAGATGAATATTGATCATTATGGATGGCAATATAAATGCAAACTTCCAAGGGGAAGAGTCTAAATATTTCATCAAAGTGCCTAATCATTTAAACTGGAGTCTTGCCTACTGATAAATGATGCTTAAATAATGCAGATATAAACATGCTGCATTGTTAGGAAAATTGCATAAATGTTGCATCTTTGAGTTTTTAAATGGAAAGAAAATATTCTAACTGGAGAAAATGACTAGTTACTCGTTAAATTCCTCAGGCATGTCTAAAAATATCGAGAAAATGAAACAGCACGTTGTTCTTGGGGCTGAGTTAAGTCTGGCATAGACTCAGGAAAAGAGCACAATTTAAAAACAATCACAACTCCATTACTGGGAATTTATCCTAAAGAAATCATCAGATTTACAGAAAGATTTATGCACGAGGATGTTTACTACAATGCTGTCAACAGAAGTAAAAATCAGAAACAAGCACAAATGCTCAGCAAAAGGAAATGAGTTGACTAGATTGTGTGGTGCTTATCAGCTATTAAAATTCGGATCAAAACAGGTACCACACTGGAAGATCTTTCAACATACAGCACTGTATTTTTAAAGCCAGATGCAAAATTATATCTACAGTATGATCCTAAATTTGTAAGCATATTCCTAAGATGTATCTATTAGATATCGTATATAAAATAGGCATTACGTAAATAATTTAAATTTAAATAAATATGGACAGTGTTCACCTTTGGGAAGCAGAAATATCCAAGAGTTCAAACAATTCCTTTTTACTTTTCTACATTTTCCAAAACTTCTTGCAGTAAAACTGTCTTACTTTTTATTTCTTCTAAAGATTGTTTTTGAGGGGAGGGAAGTAATTTTATTGATTGATTCATTCATTCATTCATTCATTCATTGGAAAGTCTGACAGCTGACAAGAATGGGAAGCCTCCTACCATTTTGGGCAGATGAGTAAATATTATCTGATACGTATCTTCCAAGGATCACTCCTAACGTCCTCTGATGACTCTCTAACGCCTCCAAGATAATGTTCCTACTTCTTAATGTGCCTACCGGTCCCACTGGTCTTCCACAGTTGCCCAATGTTCAGTATACGCTCCAGTCTTTTCCAAAAGTACTCCCATTTCCCCAAATCCACCTTGCTGTTGACTACACTGTACCTCTGGGCATCCTCATTCCTCTGGTTCCAAAGTTCTGTTTTCCACTCTTTGATAAGCCAGTCCTGCCTTGTGCATTGAAAACCACCAGTTTGTCTTCTTTGTCGTGACACTATCTGGGTTTTATGTTAGCCCCTTTTCACGTGTCTGCCTCTCATCCCAGACGGTGAGTGTCCTGAGGACAAGAACTCTTCTTCTCAGAAGAACTCATGGTCATTGATGAAGTAAAAGGGAGAAGATTTGGAGAAGACAGCATAAGTCCCAAAACCACATTTGGAAAGTGGCAAAGAGAGTGCCCAGTGGGGAAAAAAAAGAATAAATCACTGGAAAAAGAAGCCCCAAAGCGGAAGATTATACAGTGAAGCCCCTTCATAGTTTCACAAGTGGATCAGACATTTCTGTCTCCGTATTAATGCGTTTTCCTATTAATCCACATTTACTTGGTCCAGATGGCAGATTTCAGTAGTCCTAAGGATGGGAAATTTGGGAGGAAACAGGATTGTGTAAAAAACCTAGGATGACTGGGTTTCTCACATGTTTTTACTGGACATGTTTTTGAGGACTTTGAGAGGCTTTTGATTTTTTTAAACATTTTTTATTGATTTATAATCATTTTACAATGTTGTGTCAAATTCCAGTGTAGAGCACAATTTTTCAATTATACATGAACATATATATATTCATTGTCACATTTTTTCTCTGTGAGCTACCATAAGATCTTGTGTATATTTCCCTGTGGTATACAGTATAATCTTGTTTATCTATTCTACAATTTTGAAATCCCAGTCTATCTCTTCCCACCCCCGCCCCCTTGGCAACCACAAGTTTGTATTCTATGTCTGTGAGTCTGTTTCTGTTTTGTATTTATGCTTTTTTTTTTTTTTTTTTTTTTTTAGATTCTACATATGAGCGATCTCATGTGGTATTTTACTTTCTCTTTCTGGCTTACTTCACTTAGAATGACATTCTCCAGGCAGCATCCATGTTGCTGCAAATGGCATTATGTTGTCAGTTTTTATGGCTGAATAGTATTCCATTGTATAAATATACCACCTCTTCTTTATCTAGTCATCTGTTAATGGGCATTGAGGCTGTTTCCATGTCTTGGCTACTGTAAATAGTGCTGCTATGAACATTGGGGTGCAGGTGTCATCCTGAAGTAGGGTTCCTTCTGGATATATGCCCAGGAGTGGGATTCCTGGGTCACAGGGTAAGTCTATTCCTAGTCTTTTGAGGAATCTCCGTACTGTTTTCCACAGTGGCTGCACCAAACTGCATTCCCACCAGCAGTGTAGGAGGGTTCCCTTTTCTCCACAGGAGAGGCTTTTGATCTTTATAATCAAAAATCAAAAAAAATTTTGATTATAAAAACAGAAGGATCTGTCAAGTGGAAGGTAGTCTCTACTTTCACTTTCTACTTGAAGTGCTTCATGCTTTCTCCTGGGAAAACAGTCTTAACTCGTGGCAGCTAGAGACGTGAGGATGTAACTCAGAGGAGAGAGACAGGGTCCAGCTCCTTTGTTCAAGGCTATAATCCTAAATACAAAAATGTCTTCTGTGCATTTTAGTCTCGTTCAGCGGAAACGGAGGCTGTGGTTGGGGCACATGGGAGAAATGAGGACAGCGTATCGGGCTGGGCTATTTAACGTGACCTGGGAGACAGTTTAGGACACCGAAGAATCACAAGGGAAGGACATAACAAGCATGTTTCCCATGCAGTTCCTCCAGAGAGACGTCCGTTTCTGGATTAGGGGGAGCCAACTTACCCCTGAATCAAGAGATGAGACGACAAGATGGTGCACAATTCTGGAAGCATATCGGTGGCCACGCTGATTTTTTAAAATGAAAACACTGCACAACATAGCTGAATTAAAAGTAGTAATTTTTTAAGGTGTTCATTATGAATAGCAATTTGATTTTTTTTTTTCAGGTGTCAACTCATACGGAATGGAGTTAGATTTGTTTCCAGACCAGTACATTCTCATGAGTTTAATTTGCTGCAGACTCAATGGATGTTTAGGAGTTTTGAGATGTAGGTAGTGAAAAAAAAAAAAGGGGGGGGGAGGATTTATTCTATCTCTATCTTAAAATGCCCACGATGTAATTCATAGTTCTCTCAGTGGTTTCATTTTACTGACACGTAGGCTTAGATTTAAAAAAAAAAAATCAATTTTGGATTTAAATAAATTCGCTAAACTCATACTCTATGATGTACACCAGAGTCTACTGAAATTCATGGGAAATAAAAAGTTCCGTTGAAGACATTCCAAGAGAATGGGTATGGAAAATGAAAGGAAAGTGACAGTTTGCTCAGCGGTCTCCAAGTCTCTCATGTCATCCAGTGTGTGATACTGGTAATCTCCCTTCTCATCCGTAAGCCTGTTAATCTTGCTGTTCTGGGCCGCACTTTTAATCAGTTCTGGCACTCAGTAGGCACGCTGAGGGAAATCATTTTCCTACTTCTGTTCTCTCCTACTGCAGCGAAGGAGGAACTGTCTCCATTTCTGAAAGTTATCCGGAGCAATTTGCGGTGAAGTGGGTTGCGGGGCTGCACGGAAAGTGGCATGAACGTATCGGCCGGGGCCAGATCGTCCTCCATCAACACCGCGTTTCCCCCTTGTTCTACAATTCCCCAAACCATTTCACTGCATTATCTCATGATGGGATTGCATCCACCGAGAAAATTAACTGGAAATTCCGTGATTTCTGTGATTTGAGCGACTCTGTCATTTCTGTGGATTTCTCTGTACCAGTGAGCACAAAGGGCAGAAGTGCAAGTAAACAATTTCCAAATATTTTAAAATGCCTACAATTTACCCAAAAAAACCCCCAAAAAACAAAACACACACACACACACACACACAAAACCCTTACTTTGAGTGATTCTCCATATTCTCATAGTTCAAAGGGTTTTCATGTTATTTTTGGCTTTCAAGACACATATTAACTATATATATCAGTCTATAGAGAGATTACGTATAATTATTATATAGAGAAATTATACAAAAGTGCTTATTATTATTTAATTTTAACATGAGCGACAGATTTGAAGCAAATCTGAGGAATAAGTTAACGACGGACCTACTGTGACGGGATATGCATGTATTCACGTATGCATGATGTTTTACTGGAGAAAATCAGTAAAACTCCGATTAAACAATTTAAAAAAAAAAAAAATTCAGCCCTTCTTCCACGCTAGAGGTAAGAACTGTCAACCTTACTTATGGTTTAAGTTTTCCAGCCACTAAACAGTATGTGTGATTATATCCGTGTTCATAATCAGATAGAGCATTGGTGCTACACGGCTGTGTCACGGTTAATTAACCAGAATGTCTCCCGAGGAAGTCAATTCACGCTGCCGTTCCAATACTGCCAACTTCCGCGGATTATGTATTTCCCCAATCTGTGTGCTGTTTTCCTCAGCGTTAAATTCCTAAAAGGATGCTTGCAAAGACAAATTTAAGATATCTAAAAGGCTTTTACGATCTATTTCTAAACGGCCTACCAGAAAGGTTATACAAAATTATTCAAAGCGTCCAAGCATACTAGCCTTTGACACATACCCAGGACCATGTTTTCTAGTTTTTCATTATAATACGTTCATTTTCTGTTTTTCATTCTAATATGTTCATCGCATCATGGAACATTTACACAGTGTTTAAATATAAGCATTTGTTTATTTGTGAATTTAAACTTTTTTCCCATACGTTCATGGGCTCTATAAATGCTACTTTAAGTATTTTTTTTAGCTTTAACCATCATTTGATTAATATTTTCATATCACTTAAGAATCCTTTATATTATACATGATATGTCACGTGTTAAAAGCTATTCTCTGCATATTTGTCATGTACATTTTCTTAATATTATACAGAAGCTTTTTATTTGTATAGTAAAATCTGTTAAGTTTTTTTTTTTTTTCATTTAAAAAAAATTTTGAAGGGGGAGGGTATAGCTCAAGGGGTAGAGTGCATGCTTAGCATGCACAAAGTCCTGGGTTCAATCCCCGGTACCTCCTCTAAAAACAGATACATCTAATTACCTCCCCCTACTAAAAAAATAAATTAAACAAACAAACAAGCCAAAATATTTTGAGCCCCAACGATGAAGATTCTCCCTAAAGCTGGAGAATCAACGGTGAGTACAGTGCACCTTCTCTCTCTCTCCTGGGGGCCTTAGTGTATTGGAGGAAAGAAAGATGTTAATTTTGAAAACCAGAGAAATACATACGTAGCTGTCAGTTTTGATAAGTGCTGTGAAGGGGTATCACAGGTTAGGATTCATGGGTTCCCCAAGGAGAGTCGGTCTACCATGTGGGTGTCGGTGGGCGAGAAACGATATCTGAACAATGATCTCAAGTGGCTTGGCATCCCGTGGGTGTGCAGGGAAGAGCCCTGAGGCTTGGGAGTGGGAGGAAGAAGTGGGCATGAAGAGTAGGGGGCTGCCCTTCTATCTTCCACATTTAGACTCAAGCTTGCAATGTCTTCCTGCATCCCAAAGTTCTGTCAATCATTGTCTACATTTCACATTTATTTCTTTTCTTTTTAAACTGCATCTTTCATCGCTGGGCAATGTGTTTGGTGTAGCGTGTGGGGCAGGGGTCTAGTTATCTATCGGTGGTCTGTGCTGATGTTCTTTTCCTGCAACATGGTTAACTTGTTCTGTTGATGTTAAAACATAGCATTATCATGTATCAGATCCTGATACGTATTTTGGCCTCAAGTGCCTATAAAATAATGTCAAAGAAACTAGAATTCACTTACAAGTGATTTTAATCATAAAACGCAGGAGTGTATCATAGAATAAATGCCTGGGTTTTAATAGATGCCAGGGGTATTCATGTTGAACATATAACTAGAATTGAAATGAAATATTCATACTATGATATTCTTTTAGAATCTTAATGGAAGGATTCTGCCTCCATCAAGGTGACATTATTGAAGGTCCTTTTGGGTTTTGTTTGTTTGTTTGTTTGTTTAACACCTTATTGTGGTGTGGTTCCTATACAGTAAACTACACAGATTTCAGATGTACATTTTGATAGATTTTGATACATATCGACACCTATGAAACCCCCATCACAATCAAGATAGCTTAACATTTCCATCACTCCCCAACAGGTGCAATTTTCAAATTCCCAATTTGTCCCTTTCCACCCCCTTTACCCCCTGGTAACCATAAGTTTATTCTCTATGTCTGTGAGTCTGTTTCTGTTTTGTAGATAAGTTCATTTGTGTCCCTTTTTTTTTTTTTTTTAAAGATTTCCACATAGAAGTGATCTCATACGGCATTTTTCTCTCTCTTTCTGGCTTGCTTCACTTAGGAATGATGATCTATCGGAGGTCCCTTTGGCTAAACTCCATCTATATCTACTTTTGTTACTCATACTGAAAAGCTAATAGCATTTCTTTTTCTTCTACAATACCCACGAATGTATCCACCTCAAGAGGCAAACACTTTGCATCCCTGAGGTTGGCAAGGCTTTTTATGAACAGCATACATGGAGCATGAATCTCAGAGATGATAAAGTTTGCTGCCTCGTAACAAACAACTTCTGTTCCACAGGGGTCACTCTGCAGTCAGTGAAAAGCAAAGTGCTCCATGGGAGGGGATGCTTGCAGCACACAGGCAGCTAGGAAAGAGCCTGATACAGCAGAATATACAAGGGCTTGCTTCCAATCCCATCAGGAAAAAAAAAATACAAAATGACAGACAACCATATAAAAATGCAAGGAAGAGAATCTAACAGGTACTACACAAAAGAGAATCTCTAAACGGTCAGGAAGCATAAGAAGGTATCTGAACATATTACAACCAGAAAAACGCAAGCTAAAAGGACAAAGTGACACCATCACAAACTCCCCTGAATTTCTAAATTCGCAGAGACTCACATTGCTGGGTGTTGCATGGTTATGAAATGGTGCTACCCAATGGAAATTTTGGGGGATAATGAAAGGTTCTTTTCTGGGCTGTCAAATATGGTAGCCACATGCATCCAGTGAGTACTTGAAATTTGGCTACTGGGACTGAGGAAGTGGAATTTAACTTGTGTTTCATAGTCATTAAATTAAACGACCACGTGTGACTGGCGGCTACCACATTGGAGAGCAGAGATATAGAACATTAGGGCCATGTTGGTGGGAGCGTAAATATGTAAATACCAGCTCTTTGAAACATTTACTTAGAGTTGAACATACATATCCCTTAAGACTCATCAATTTCACTTTAAGGCATATATGCAAAATTGTTCTCGGCAGCATTATTTATAATCGCCCCAAATGGGAAACACATCCAGTGTCCTTCAGTGGTAGATTCAGTCGATAAATGATTGTACTTTTGTGCAACGGGACACCGCAGAGCACTGAAAAGGAACCAGCCAGCACGAAGCCGAGCAGCAGTGGTGAGCCTCACCCACAGTAACACTGAACATCACAAGTCAGACGCCGAAGAGGAAGTATTCTATGATTCTAGTTTTATGAACATTAAAAGGAGCCTAAAATACTCCGTGGCATGAGAAGTTATGACTGGGAGAAGTAGACGGGGATCGACTCTTTGACCAACGAGATGCATACCCAAGTAGATTCAGTTGTGATAACTCAAGCTTCCTACGGATTTCAGTTCAGATGCTTCTCAGTATGTATGCTCTGTTTTCATAGAAATAGTGAACACGGGAGCAACACACTAATGACATGGAAGACTGTACCATAGCGTCAGAAGATGTGAAATCAACAGGTAACGTCGCTGAAAAAAAATTGAGGGACCTGCTTACCTGATGTGTCTTACGTATACACAAAAGCAGTATTAAAAAAATATTTTAGGGTGATGTTGGAATAACTATAAAGTAAAAATGATCAATGATAAGAGAACGTGAGACCAGAGGCTTGACTGGAAATGTGTCTGTCCGAGAACCGCAGAAGAGTGAGTGGCGTGTCATGCTACCACGCCTTACTTGGGTTCAAGGAAATGTAGTGTCTATTTCATTTTTGTGATTTCCTAAAGCAACACGAGACACCTCCCCCAGAGAGGGCACCGTGTTACAGGGTGGGTCATAAATTCATTGTAAAGCAAAAGCTACTCCCACTGAGGGAAGATCTGAATTGAAGGAACAGGGACACAGAAGAGCTGACCAAGAAGGCACTGAGCACACGGTGAGTTCCTGCAGGGAATTTGACAGGAACACGAACAGGAATAAAAATGAAACCCCCCTTGTCATCCCACCAAAATTCCAGCGGAGTTTCTCCCCCACGTTTTGTCAATCCTAATGAATCGTGGTAGTTAAATGAACTATTTTGCCAAGAGGAATGTCTCTGTCCAAAGATGGGTCAAGTCGAAGAAAGAGATTTCGGTGGAAAATAAAGGCTTGTTGGAAACCAGATTTGCATGTACCCTGCTAATTCATGCAGAAGGGCCCTTTCAAGTTGTCGTGTACCTAAAAATATGACTAAGATTTTGGGGGAACATTCACCGTGTGGTGCCGTAACCTAACGAATCATGTTTTGCAGGTGTGTGTCCGCCTGGTTTGGTCCCTGAATCTTCCCAGCCCTCCAACACAAATGGAACCAGAACTCCAAGTTTAACGTTTGAAACGTCGGCAGCCTTGGATTGGAGAAAGCAGGAATGCCCTGAGACCCTCTGACTTGAGTTCACAACACTTTGTTTTATTTATCCTCAGATCAAATGGCCTGTGTTTGGCCAGCTTGGCATCAGGGAAGATTCCGTGCAAAGACTTTCCAAACCTTGCGAGTTGGTGTCTTTTATGAGGTAATTACAATGTCCGGTGCGCTTCTGGAACACGAAGTCACGGGGCTGCATTTCAAGCTTTGTTGTTTCCATTCTTCTTCTGACAGGAACTCTGCCGCGGGAAAAGCACCGCTGTTCTTGAATTCCGTCATGTTCCGCAATGAAGATAAAGTTCAAAGAATGCTGAAACTTTATCCTGCCTCCCCCCACCACCCGACCCTTTCTAACGTCCTGCCTGATCTGATGTAGACAAAGGCAGGCGTTCATGATCACATGCCATCAGGAATTTTATTGTATGAACCACTCAAGTAAACACAGTCTTTTTGACATTCACATGGCAATGCTGGCAGTGGGTTCTCAGGGTGCATTTCCCCGTTTACACCTCCAGTTTGACGTCTGGTTTTGTTCATGTCTTTATCCCCACCTTCACCCCCATGCAGCCCAACGTGCGCCCATGGGGAAATCTGATGCCATCTTTAGTTCCTTGCGGGGTATGTGATTGAACCAGAGGCAACTGCTGTAATCTTGCTAGTGTCCAGCTCAGGAATTGGGGTAGGGAGGGGAAGGGATCTGGTTCCTGCTAATAAGATAAGGGTTGTCCTCTGCAAGGCTCCTGGTAGACTGCCCTCCTAACTGGCAGAGACACAGAGAAGAGGTGGTCCCTTTGCGGCCCCATCACCTGTCTCTGTCCTGAAGCCACGCCTGTAACTACCAAGCGGAGGACAGTCAACTCCAAAGCCTGCCGAGCAGGAAGACGGAAGACACCTGGGTTCTCAATGGTGCCACCTGATTCTCCCACCAGCGTGTCCATCTGAACCCCCACTGTCCCCAGGCTTCCCGTGAACTGAAATCTGGACCTAGCAAACAAGCTTATCAGACCTGGGGACTGGCAGGCTGATGGAAACAAAATTAAAGCATTCTATCACAGCTAGCCATGCAGTACCTACCCCTCACCACGCTGAAGACTGGAATGAAACACTTCTTTTGTAATAAAATTTGACCTATTTATCTCCTAAACTATTTTAAGCAACAGGAAAGAAATTCAAGCTGGTGAAAAATACAATATGTCACATTCACATCCGCCCGCAAAACCCACACGTGCCCACTGGGTTACGGCCACGGCTTTAAAGGATGAGATGCTGAGAGAGTTCCCCCAGCCTGGGAAGAAATAAAGCAGGCTGGCTAAAACAAAAGGAGCTTGGCCCCGTTGGCAAACAACACGAAAGTAAATTTAAAAAATAAAGCAAATTTTATTTCTCTAAGATGTACCAGTGTGTATTCCCCAAAGTACCCAAGACACAAAACTTCAGTTTTGTTCAGTCTTGGTTGAACCCTTTAAACAAAGTCGTTGGACCCAGGGTTAAGAACTTTTTTCTTTCTAATTGATTTTTAGAGTGCGTCCCCGAAGGTGAGCAAGACAGGACAATGAGCAGCTGAAACAGTTTGTAAAGGAGACGTCATTCAACTCATTTCACGTGATCGTGGGGTACAGCCCACGCCCACGGCACTGTGGGGGGGGGGGTCCCGGGAAGTGACAGGGGAGGACGCTGCCGCCGGTGAGGTCGGCAGCCCGTGCCCACGTGACCGTCTCTTTGGGCACACGGAGTTTGATTATGTGGCACTGGCGAGCTGGCCTTCATCACGAAAACCAGACGGCAGGCGAGAGTCGGGCGAGGAGAGGCTGAGGAGTGCGGAGCGAGCCTGTTTGGACTTCCTCGCTGTGGGTGTGTTCAGAGCCTCCATGCTTGCTACGGACTCGACGCCTGAGACCCCACCCTATTCACATGCTGAAGCACTAACCCCCCACGTTGAAGGTGGCTACCATCAAGGATAATAACCAAATAACCAAACAGGCCAAAATACTGTTCAAGGCTTACAGGAGATGGGTTATTATCTAGCTGGGGAGGTTGGGGAGCTTAAAGACAGAGGCACACAGGCTGGGCTCCCTCCCAACTGGAGGAAACCGTGAAGCAAACGGGGCAGGAGTCGGACCTGGTCCATTGGGCTGGTCCTTCCACAAGCGCGCCCCTCCACGTACACCTTAGACTCCTTCCACGTACAGATGGTCTCACACAGCGCCGGATACGATGCGCAGCTCTTTGAGCAATCAAATGCGCACCAGCTCATTCAAGGCTCTGAGAAGTCCTGCAGAAAGTCATCCAGAATTTCCCAAATGTGTAACAAGTCATGGGAAAGAGTCTTGGCAATGATCTTGGAACTACAGTGAACCAGGCAATGCCTGGGGGCGGCAGTGGGATGTTCCGGGAGAGCTGAAATTGTGAGGACCGAGGGTCAGGAATTAGATGCCAGGTGGATGATTGAAGGCTGGCCGCCCCCCAGCACACACACACACACACACACACACACACACACACACACACAAAGTGATAACTTTGACACTCATTTTTCTCGCTGTAATTCGGTAAATAACAATCCGGAAGTTTCGACAGACTTTGAGCAAGTGAGAAGTGGACAGAAGAAGGAACGAGGTAAAGACAAAATTAACTGACTTCTGTTTCACTTCGATGGAGCCGGTCCAATGATACTGTGTACGTGACGCACTTCAAAATGAATCGTTACTTCTGAAAATTGGTGTAACAGTATTTAAGGACGAGGACAAGCAACAGCAGTTTCTCGAGCTGCCCGAGAGCCTGACCATTACAGAATACGACCCCACATCCCACAAATGTCTGCGCCAATGGTATTTGCCACCCTGTCTTAAATTTTACTTAAATGGCGTCCTTCATTGGGTTCGATCTCCGCTTTGGTCTCATAAACACGGTGAAGATGACAGATCTCATGCTCAAAAGCCAGTAACAGTGAACGAAACTGAGGTGGGCTTATTAAACCAGGACGGGACAAGGATTCTCCATAATACATACAATTATTGGAAATTCTGCACAATCAATCAAGCCCAGGGCAGAAGTCAGAGGCACACGTATTGGAAATGACGAGACGAAATTGGATTTGTTTACAGACGCTATGAAAGGTCTGCGTGGCAAAAGCAAACGGGTCTGTTCTTAGCCGGCCGGGCACATTGATTAGTCCCCAAATATTTTAATAATTTTTCCTCTGCCAAAGCCAAGTAGTAAGAAACAATTTCCAAGGTCTGGAAGCACCAGGACACAGAGTCTAAACCCCGAGATGCACGCCGCGGGGCGTCATTTCCACCAGCCCCAGAACGGGCTCCTTCCGTCGGTGACCGCCCTTCACGCCGGCCGCGCCCCCTCGGCCGGCAGGACAGGTGAAGGGGTTTGTTTTTTCCCTCTAACAGCCATGGAAAAGCACGCAGGGCCTCAAGCAGGTACAGACACGCTCTAATTGGCGTTTTAGAGAGTTCTCTCCAACTACAGGGAGGAGACAGGCTTACAAGAAAAACAGCAAGAGCAGAGAGTCAGCCAGGACGAGGGGTTTGCTCTGAAGGAGTAAGAGAAGCGCACTTGCTAAAGGAAACCCGTCTCCCTGCCCTCAGTCCCTCCGACCCCGAGTGGTGCGTCTTCCACACCCAGTTCTCGTCGGACACCAGCTGCGTGTCCTGCGACTCAGTTCGACTCTGATACGACCTGACCCCGAGTTCGTGCAGACACCAGGGGCTAAGGGCTCAGGCCCCCAGGACGGCCCCCACTCATCCCCAAGCACTAGGGGGGTCCCCAGGTCCCCCACACTTCTGTCCGGCTCGGTTGCAAACTGAGGGTTCCCACGACCCCCTCCCCACAGAACTTTGGGAACACCTGGCTCTCTTACCGTTTATCCTGAAGACGGGGGTGAATCTCCAGACGACGAGGTCCAGGAGGGTCCCGAGTGCTGGGGCTTCAGTCTCTGTGGACTTTGGGGGGCAGCTGCCTCCCAACCTGCGGGCGTGCTCCCCACCCTGGAAGCTCTCAGAGTCCTCGTATTTTGGCTTTCTTATGGAGGTGCCATCAGGCAGGACTGGTTAAACCCTCGGCCGCTGGGGTTTAACTCAGCCCGCAGCCCCTCTCCCCTCCCCGGAAGGCTGGGGGCGTGGCTAAGACGGTCAGCCCTCTGGGCACGTGCTTGGTCCCTCTGGCCGCCAGCCCCACCCCCAAGAGCCAGCGCAGCGGCGTGAACTCAGGTGTGGACGAGCTTCTAGGAATAACAAGACATACTAGCCTCATGCCCATCACTCAGGAAACCACTGAGTTTCAGGAGCTCGGGGCCAGGAACCAGGGAGGTCCTCCTGGAGGAGGTGGCCCTGCATCCAAGGACAGTGTCCTCAGAAGAGACAGAAGAGGAGAGACACAGACACGGAGGAGACGCCACGTGGAGATGCAGGCAGAGATGGGAGGGAGGCAGCCACCAGCCCAGGGATGGACACCTGGAGCCCCCAGAAGCTGGAAGAGGCGGGAAGCGAGGAAGGACCCTCCTTGTGAAGGATACGTGTCTGTTTTAAGCCGCTTGGCTTTGGGTAATTTTTGAGTCCTGTAGAATATATGTAATGTCTTTTTACTCAATACCTTACCTCCTTAAGGAGTAGTTACATTTTAAGTTTTAGTTCCAGTTATTTAGTAAAAGACTTGGTGATCGAAGGAAGGGTGGAAACTCAGACACAACCGTGCAGGTGGGGGAGAGCTCTGTTTGGAAGAGCGAGCGTTTCTCCGCACACCTGAAATTCCACTTCTCCGCAGAGGCGGGAGGTCCCCCTGACAGCTCTGCCCGACCCCTGGGCGGACAAGCCCAGGTTAAAGGGGAACTCCAGGTACACGTTAGCTACCGAGGGCCACCTGTGAGTGAGGAAACTTGGCAGGTGTCCCTCACGTCCGGGTAGATACCCTGAGTTCATTTTCAAACAAGGTAAGAGGGATTTTTAAATTAATTTTAATAAAGGGAGAAAGAACCTGTAACCTTAAATTCTAAGAAGAAGAAGGGAAAAAAACGGGTGTGAAGCTGACACACCAGGAGCAAAGCCTACGTTGGCTTTATTCTTTTCTCAAAGCCAGAAGGAAAATATTGTGCAATGCCAAGACGTGGCTGATTAAGCAGTAACATTTGGAGAAGGAGACTGTCTTAATGGAATGAATCATTGTGAATCAGCAGGCTGAAATAAAGAATTATTTGAACCGTTGAACGTGGTGATTTAGTTTAAAAGGGAGAGAGAGACAGCCTAGAAAGTGGTTCTCAGGGCCGGCAGCCTGTCAGCCCCGCTGGGAACTCGATAGAAATGCAGGTGCTGGGACAGCCCCCCAGGCCTGCTGACGCGGGCCCGTGGCAGGCGACTGGGGAAAAGGAATTTGGTTTTGCTTCTTAAGAGACTCAAACATAAAACCTTGCAATGCTTTATTTAAAGAGGCCGGCAGTTTGGAAATCTGCCTTTTGTGATGAAACCTCCGTCCCAGAGATGAAGCAAGGACTTGAAAATGGGGAAGGCTGGCAGCGCAGTCTGGTAGCTGATAAAGAGGTGATTGTCCCTCTCTCCGCAGGAACGACCGATACCGGTAGGTTCCATGTCCCAGTTTCACAGCCGTATTTAGGTTTCAGAAACGGTCTGCAGGCCGATGTGTGGGTTACATAAAACCTGTTGGGTTTATTGCTGATGACAGGCATGCGGCGCTGGTCGAAAAGCATGCTCGGGAGATTAGATTCCCCCTTTGATAATGACCGGAGTGCAATCAGAGAACGAAATTTGTTTTCTCGTCTGGTGACGCCAGAAAGGCTCCCTTCAGCTGAGCTGTCACGAGGAAATCATATGGAAAATTTGCACGTGTGTATTTAAGGAGGGCCTGGCGACAGGAGGGTCATGTAACAGCAGGTCAGTGCAAGGTACGTGATTTAGTCCTGAGCACGAGGGTAAGAAGCTGTTAGGTCAATTCCCAGTAATTGAAATTCAGAAGTGCCTTCTTTTCTTTGACTTAATTATGATACAAGGAAAAGTGAGGAGCAACTTGGAAATCTTGAGTATTGGCATTCAGCTTAAAAAATAATGAAGTTCTATGTTTCAAAAATCTATAGATATCGTCTATAAATACATTCACTCATCTATTTATCTCACCAACACCCGCTATCTCTTTAATTGATATACATACAGGTAACAGGTACCACTGCTCTGAGCAAGGTGTTTATAATGTAACACATGTGATTTTGACCATTCTTGACCCTCTTTTTCCAGGAAAGGGTATGAACTGGAAATAAATCACATGTATGCATCCACAGACACCCTTCAAATATGCAATCAAAATGAGGGTATTTCCAGGGACAGTAAAAATAACAAAACCCCATGTAATTTGAGAGATGCAGGAGAATTTTGAAATGTATATTAAAACATAATAAAAACAGAGACAGACTTTATCCTAGAAGGACGGCATTCCTGTCCCTGGAATGTGTGACTTCAAGGAATGAAGAGATAACACGCCTCAGAGAGACAGAATGAAGATTGTTAGAAATAACGTGATTCCGAGGACGAGGGGCTGTAACTGTTCCTCAGGCTGAGTGAGGACGGGAGAGCCTGGCCTGGGGCCCCGCGGCTCACTTGGCGGGATGTGATTCTCAGAAACAGCTGTGTCTTGCCCCCCGCCCCCGACTCTGCATAGACAGCGCCCTTGGCGGAGGTTTGGGGGGCCCCCCGGTCAGGACAGGAGTGAGGAGGGGACCAAGGCTGTGGGTCGAAGTTAGGGATCCTGTCTTACATCCTTCAGGGCACAGGTCGGCCCCACAACCAAGGGTTAGCCAAGCTCAAATGTCAATCCAAGGTAGGGAAACTCTGTCGGACCCCAGTCTCCCCAGTTCTGACCCACAGTGGTCAGAACTGAGTGAACAGAATTGAATGAGCCTGAGAACAGAATGAACGTAACCATTAACCCGCACAATCCCGTGTGATAAGTCTGACATGTACGTGGGGTCCTTGCAACGCCTAGAGTGTCCAAAACGTTTCTGCACACCTTAATTCAGTTCTTGTTGGGTTGTAAGAGCCTTTGGGGAAAAAAAACACCTCAATCGTGTGCCTGGAACTGAGGGCACAAAGGGAAATACAGTAAACAAAATAAAATCTCAGGCGATGCTGGAAGGCTGGTGGAGGGAGTAACGTCACACACTACACCACCGTCTGAATTGACACCAGGGCGACCCCAGGCTCCGTGTGGCCAAGAAGGGGCTCATCCTCCCAGGGGAGCTCAGGGGTCTTCAGAAACTCGGCGCCTTGGCGGCGGGTGCTGACAGGCGGGAGGCACCAGGTGGGAGAGGTGAAAAGACGGAATCAGGGAGTCAAAAGGACGCGCAGCCTCTTCTGAGACGTGAGAAGCTACCGAGGCTGCCGGGAACAGGGGCTCGAAGCCAGCGAGACGCTGCCGTGAAACACGGGGTGCATCGCCACGGTCTGAGGTGTGCCTGGCAGCCGGTGGCAGTCACAAATGTGTGTCCGTCACCAAAGCAAGTGCCGAAGCACATGTTGTTTTTTTCTCGTATTATTTTGCAATCAAAGAGTTGGTTTCTTTCAGTCTTGGGATGTCCGTTAAATGACTCTTTTATACATAATTAATTTTATTTTATTTTTTTTAACAGTCAAGGAGAGGAAACAGCTTTCAGGAGGAGCTACACAAGCGTGGGGCGGCTTTTCTCAAGCTGCGTGTGTGTTGCCTTTGAGACAGCCTGTTGGGGAGGGGGCGGGGAGGGGGGGCGTGCAGGGTGGACAGGGTTTAAATCAAGAGACAGAGCTCCGCACAGCAGGCCGGGCACGCTGGTCTGCACTCACAGCCAGCTGATCCCCTAAGACGCTCGTCTCGGCTTTGGGTCCGGGTTAAAGATCTCCGGACTTCGTGGGAGAATGTTTCGGCGCTTCTGCGAGTTTTTACTGGTTCCTGCTTCTGGCTGAACAGCCCTCCCGCCTCTCTCACAAAGAGTTTTGAGGCTGCAACCTCTCCATCACTCTCTCTCCCTACTGCTCTGTCCTACGGCCACAGCAGGTTCCTAAAAGCCAGCTCTAGGTTACTCTGGAAAGTCCCAGAAAAACAGACCAAGAGTAAAGACAAAATGAGCAAGCCAGCAGAAAAGCAGACAAGCAAGAAAAACACAGACTCCTCAGGCCGGCACCCGCTCTGCCATCTGGAGCCCCCAGTCAGTCCTCCTCTGTCCACTCGTGACGCCCTCTCCCCCCCCCCCCCGCCGTGGTCTCCCTCCCCATCTCCAGCAGCCGGGCCATCTACTCAGCCCTCATCAAAGGATTGTCCACTTTTGTTTCCACGGCCTCCGAGTCCAGCCACGCCTGGACCAGTGAACGGGCCCCTGTCCGCCATCTTAACTCAGGGAGATATGTGACCTGATTGCTGCTTGTGACAAGTGACCTAAACCTGGTGGAGCCGTCCCCACCGCATCCACTGCTACTGCCTCCTCGCCTGCACTCTGAGTCTCCCCAGGGGTCATTAACCTAGCAGAATCAAGAGGCCACCGAGCTCTAAGGGCGACTCTCACGGCTAGGACTGTCGCCAAAGGGGCCACACGCACATCTACAGCAAGGACGCTCATGCCCGTGAAGTGCCGCACAGCTGGGCGCTTCGGCTTCTCATCGGCCAGCCTCGTCAGGGGACTACACAGACACCTGACGCCACACCGTCAAGCTGCGGACGCAGACGAGAGAGCAGGCAGGAAGCGGCGTCAGCAAGTGCCGGGCTCGGCGAGGGGGGTGAGGAGAGGTACCTGGTGGGCGAGCGGGGGCTGCGGTCACCGGCGTGGCACGTGTGCTTCTCCGTCTTCATTCCTCACACAACCACTCGGCAGAGTAGTCACGAGGGACCGGTCTCCTTACGGCTTGGGAATTTCCTGCAGACGAGCACAGGGTTTTATTCTGAGGTTCAGCTAGTCATTACTACCAAGGGTGCGGTTTTAAAATCATTAGATAGATGTCGGTTATATATTACATGCCCCAAATGGTGCTTGGTGTAGATTGGGTGTAGTCAGATATAGATAGACAGGTGGTGGCTAGATAGACAGATAGATGGATGGATGGAAGATGGATGGATGGATAGAAAGATATATAGATAGATAAGATAGGTAGATAGATAGATAGATTAGATGGATGGATAGATTGATTAGATGGATGGATAAATAGATAGACAGACAGATTGAATGGATGGATGAATGGATAGATCAATAGATAGACAGACAGACAGATTGGATGGATGGAGGGAGGGAGGGATGGATAGAAAGATAAGATAGATAGATAAGATGGATTGATGATTGGATGGATGCATAGATGGATGGATGGACAGAAAGACAGATAGACAGATGGGTGGATGTGTGGATGGATGGATAGATAGATGGGTGGGTGGATAGATAGATAGATAAGATGGGTAGATAGATAGGTTGATAAATGGATGGATGGATGGATGGATGGATAGAAAGATGGATGGATGGATGGATACATGGATGGATGGGTGGGTGGGTGGATGGATGGACAGATGGATAGATAGATAGGTAAATGGATGGGTGGATAAATGGATAGGTAGATGGATGGATGGATGGATAGATGGATGAGTGGATGGTAGATAGACAGGTAGGTAGATAGATAAGTAGATAGGTATATGCAGAGTTAGAGATAGATAGGTAGGTAATAGAACAGATAATAGAAGACAGTGGACATGCAGATACAGGGAACAGAAGATACATTATAGGCAGACAGATGACAAAATCGATGGCAGATGGACCCTTATCCTCAGTGGAATGGTAATGTTATGCTGGAGGTAAAGCAAAAATGTACGATCAATGGAAACATGAAAAGCTATAGAACAATGTTAGGCAGCGGTGTGCTCATTAGCAGTCTTGCAAAAGACCCTCTTTGTACATTTGCAACCTAGACTCGGAGTACCTACGCACCACAATGGTAGACAGTCCTGACAGCACGTGTGTAATAAGGCGCTGCAAATTCTCGTGCGTGTCCTGCGTTCTCAAAGAAGTGTTAAATTATGAATGCACTCAGGACGGAAGTGAGCCTCCCTGTAGTTTACAGCTTGGTAATCAATTGGTATTTGTTTGGGAAATGATCCCAGGGGCTGTCAGCTTTTGTTTGGGCTCCAAAAAGAGAGTGATGTTGGGTAACATGGTGAGAAAAAGAACAATGAGAGACATAGAAATTTTTAGAAATGCAGAAATATAAAGAATAGTGCAACAAAGAACAATAAAGGAAGTGAGGGGATGGGGTGGCTATTTCATTTTTCTGCTTTCATTTATTGTTCATTTTACCTTGTTTTTTTTTAATGCAAAATAAAAGCCATGCATAACCACGGAAGAAAAAAAATCTCAGCAGAAAAAAAGGCTACGCACTGAATAAAACACAGTCACAACCCAGAACGGCCATCTGTGTAGAGGGGTCTATGCTATGTGTGTAGACACAGTTATTTTTCCACGTTGGAGGATGAGACACATGGTCTTTCCATACCTCATTTTCTCTTTAAACAGTTGGGGAAAAGTTTCCGTTTTGTCATATATGCATCAGTTTGGGAAAACTTTGCGTTCCGTCATATATACATCGTTGTGTCCAAGTAATGTTTTTTTTGTTTTGTTTTGTTTTTTTAGTGGAGGTATCACACTATATTTCACTAACCCGCAGGTAGGTCCACTTGGGTGGGTTCAATCCTTTGTTTCATAAATCATGCCAAAATGAGCCTTTTTGTCTGTTGAGCTGTGTGCACATATTTACCTATACGGCTCGCCTCAATGTCTAGATTTGGAATTGCGAAATCTCATTTCTTTCCAAAGAGATGACACCCGTCTGTGTTCCCACCAATAGCATATGTTTCCCCACATCTTTGCCAATACTACATATATATTCAGATATTTTGAGCTTTCTCAGAACAGCAGGATAAAAAAAAAATACCCATCCATCTGTACCTGGTTGTTCTCATTTTCCCGTTAATACTGGGACCGCGATCGGGCAATGTTTCATCCGTTTACGAGCAAATAGTATTTATTCTTCTGTGAAATGTCTGTCCACGCCCCTGGCCCATTCTGTCTGCCGGGATTTTCGTGTCTCATTCAATTGTAAAACTCGTTCAGTACTAGGCAAATTTTGTCTTTGTATGCAATATCTTGCATATTTTTGTTCTTTTGATGTTTCTTGCTATTTATGCAGGAATGGTTGGGTTGTTTTTTTTTTTTAAGTTTGTATTATCAAATTTACCGATCTCTTCTTTACAGCGTCTGGGGTTTTGCTTTGCTTACGAATGCCCCTGATACGCTAAGATTAGTTTTAAAAATATTCTCCCACCTCTGCTAGTCTGAGCGTTTTTCCCCACTCTTCTGTTTAAGTCTTTGATCTATGCACAGTTTTCTCTGTTGAAAGGACTGAGCATGTGTTTACCCCAGCCCCACACGCTGTTGCACACACAGCGGGTGGGTGATTGTTCCAGGTGCTCTGGCTTGGAGTGAACTGCTACCTGTATTAAATAAAATGTCAGTATATTGTGGGGGCAATTTCAGGATTCTCTACTGGTCTGTCTAATCACACATGTCTGCTCAACTTTGATGAATTAATATTGCTAAGTACCGTGCTTTGATGAATGTTATTATGGTCTACAAGTTGCCAGGTATGGCGTTCATACGGAAAAGAAAGTGTGAGCATTGTCAAACATGTTCTTAACAAGCAAGCGCATATATGGTATGTTATAGGTCAGATATAAATAATGCTGAATGTTAATTACTCAGTTTTCTTCTTGTCTCCAACAGCGTTTTAGATTACATCAGTATTTCCCCCCCACACACTCACATCTGCAAAGTATTGCATTTCCTCCTTCCTAACTGAATTGTCCAATAATTTCACTAAATCACCACCAGGCGGGCATCCTTCTCTCACGCCAACGTTAACAGGAATTCCTTTAATGTTTCCATGTGAATTAAAGCACTGGTTCAAGGCTGGTAATACTCATTGTTCCATTATACAGTGACCAGTGCTTTTTCATTGCCCGCTTTGGCCACAGGAGACACTGGATTTCATCAGCCTCGTCCTGGCACATACCAGTCCCGGGGCTTTCCGTCCTCTGTGATTTATTACCATGGTGCATGCCCCTCACAGATGTGGACCCCTTCTTGGGTCTGATGGAAGGAACCAGGTTTGAGACTCATCATGATTTTGCAATTCAATAATATTACAAGGCATTTATTCTTTGGGAAAGAGAATATGGGTGTCGGTGCCCGGTGGAGACCCTGCGTTGACCAGAATGGCCGGCACTGGCACTGGGAAAAGAGTCAGACAAACCGGCTTCTCACCTCACAGGGCCCGGAGGTGACCTCTGACCTCACTCTGCTCATTCATAAAAGGATCTGTGCCAGTCCTTGTTCTGAGTCCTCTAAGACTATTTTTTATTTATTTATTTTTTATGGAAGGCTTTAAAACACGTAGAATTAACTACACTTCATCTGAATGAAAAGGGTGGGTACCCCCCAAGCGTGCTTTTGACCAAATTTATTCACGCACTTTGGAAGTTCCCTGTGTGCTTGTTTGGGGAGAAAAGCCTAGCTTTTAATTAATCGGAAGTCAACCAAATTGCGTCGTTGGTGTGATGAGGATTTTATTTGCAGATTCCTGCCACGCCTCCTCATCTCACTGTTTTATCATATTTCCTTTTAATGTTCCAGGTGACGCAGACACTGGAATATTAAATTTACACCACCGAGCTCACGTTTCGCAAAACGACAAAGGATACTAACCGGTCCCGGTGATCACCCCATTTAAACACAGCATGAGAAAAATGTACAAAAAATACTAAGAATGAATCAAATATAATTAATTGGAAAAGCATAATATTTGAAGTGACCACCAGTAGAAGCATTACCACCATGCCACACTTTCACTTTTTAACCAAGAACATATTAAATTCAGAATTTTTGCTTTAGCATTTTTTTTTAACTTTGAATTAAAAAAAAAAAAGCTTTACGGACTCCTCTAATACGAAGTATAAATGAATCATCGGCGCTCACACGTTCCAAATACTGTATTACGTCCTCCAAATAGATTAGGAACGTGCCCGAAATGCCCCCTGAACTTGTAACGCTGTGCAGACACACCAGTCATTAAAGACATAAGCATACAAGTCAGTGAAAAATAATAATGCGGGCAAGTGTCGTTCAGAACAATACTCACAGGGATCACTGCCACTCAGAGCCAGAGACCCGTCTTCCTTAGCAGCCGTATGAAATAACTGGACGAAGACAGAGTAAAACTTCAATGACAGTTTTGGTGTAGCCTTAGTGTCGTAGTCCAGACCACAAGCAACTGGAAGCACAAAAAGGCAGAAATACGTATGCTTCTCCCCCAAACTCCTGCACCAAACTGTAATGAAACATACAGGGTTTATTCATCCTTTCTGCTCATCCGCTCATGCAATGATCTGCCTGCGGTTCCTCACCTAGTCACCCGGCAGACGTTTACTGAAGGCAAGGAACTTTCTCCAACATCAGGAGTGCAGGAATACGAAAGGCATTTTCTTTGTAACTGCCTAGTCCGAGCACTGGGGCGATGGATGAAAACATTCCAAGTGCACGTAACGGATGCAGAATGTGGGAGTGTAGAAAAGGCCCCGAGAGCAAGAAGTGAGGTCTGCAGACCCAGCACACTCACACGCCGTGGCTTTATTTAAATGTCGGCATCGCCCTAAGGACTTATCACCCGTGGCCATCGTGGAATCCTTGTCTGGGGAGGTCGGAGGATGGGGCCAAATCTGCACGTCCTGCAGGTGGCCCAGCCTCTCCTGGCTAGCGCTGCCTACCTGGCCTTGTATGACATCACACTGCTGAGGTTTACTTAATAAGCGTTGCTCGGGCAAGCCACGGATGCCAAGTCCATAATGTGTCCTGTAAGTGCATTTTGTCCTTTATCTATTACATTATGGAGGTCCCCGATATATAAGGGGTGAGGTTAAAAAGGATCTGATAACACGGGGCAATTGGATGGAGTCAAACGCTGGCTGGCATACAGAATCATTTCGTGCAAAAACAAAAAAGGGTACTAGTATGCATTATTCAAGTTAACCAGGCAAGTGTTTGCTTTATATAACTCTGGCTGCAACTTTTAAAGGTAATTTGGGGAAAGGAATGGTGGTCTATTTTTACCTACAAAAAGTTTACTTTCCTGAGAGCAAACCGGTTTCTGGCACAAAAATTTCGTTGGAAAACAGCTGAAAGAAGACCAAGGAGAAAATGGAGAAACAACGATCCCACACTCTGTACCAACATTGCTACGTGCTTTTTGGACTCTCATTGTTTGGAAAATATTTTTGAAACAAATTATCTTTTGGGGGGATGGATTCCTGCAAGGTTGTCTCTTTCGTTACCGTTTTGACCACCAAGTTGGGTGATAATACTCTAGGTACACGTGCAAGACGGATGGCTCTTTGGAAATGCACGCTTCGTTGAACCCCTGAACTGTTGGGGGGGCTTCTAACCTTGGGCCCACGAGGAATGCCCCTATCTGGAAATCAAGACCGTCTTCTCAGAGGTGACTGAGGTCTTCCTAAAACATGGCACGTTCTTCAATCTGCTTGTCTTTGAAACCTGGGTGGGTACTATTGAGATCATTCTGCCTGAGATAGCCCCAACCTCATTCTAATTGGATTAAGTAACCTATCACAGGAAGAGAAAGACTGTTCTGCTAATGAGCAATATTATGGCTGGTATTATCCGTAAGGCTCTGGGGGAATCAGACCAGACGGAAGCACCTACTGATCACTTTTAACATGTACAGAAACGTTGCAGGCTCCATTCAGAGGCGCCCTGCTCTCAGCGATTCAAAGGACAGCGCCAGTGTATTTACTGTTTATTTTTGCAGTTTCATGACCCGTGGAGTAAGTCCCAACACAGTCATTCAGGCATCATGATTCCTATTATTTTTCTAGATAGGGAACGTTTATCCTCAAAATTGGCCAAATCTGTGAAATACAAGTGTTCAAAACAGCATCGATGTCTCAAACTCCCAAATTTATCCCTTCCCACCCCTGTTCCCAGGTAACCATACTACATCTGCGAGTCTGTTTGTTTTCTAGGTGAGTTCATTAGTGTCCTTTTTTTTTTTTTTCTTTAGTTTTGCAAATGTTAACCACTATATATACAAATAGATTAAAAAAAAAAAAACAAATTTTCTCTGTATAGCACAGGGAACTATATGCAATATCTTGTAATAATCCTTAATGAAAAACAATATGAAAACATATATATATATACACACACACACATATATATATATACACACACATATGACTGGGACATCGTGCTGTGCGCCAGAAATTGACACATTGTAACTGACTATATTCAATTCAAAAAAAAAAAGAAAAAAGAAAAAACCCCAAAACACAAAAAAACCATCGACAGAGGTTTTCGGTTTTTTTTTTTTTTTACTTTACTCTGTTCACTGGGAGGGTCATTACAGAAAGCTATGTATGACTCCAGGCCATAGTTTCCTTAAGGAAACTCACATACGAGCCCAGGTAGCTGGGGATAAGATGCAACAGAACATCGACTTTTGTGAGATTCTCATCTAAGTAAGTGAACATACAAAGTATCAGAAATACAGGTTCTGTTTCGTTCAGCCCTCCAGCAGCCGGCCGGATCATCGTGTGAGAAGGAAGACAAGGTGTGGGGAGTCTGAAGCACATGCCCAGAGCAGCAGTGTTTAATAAGCAAAGCCGAGACAGGACTTTCATTGCCGAAACTGGGCGGCATCCCACGCCACGCCGGTCACACAGAATTCCCTCCACGTTCACGGTCACAGCATTTACTTATGCAGGGCTGTGTGGTTTATCGGCAGGGGGAAAGCTCCAAGAGGAAATACTTTTCTTTGCTGAACTTGTTTTTAATGTTACTTGTAAAATTATTATATTTCTAAGCACTTTGGGGAAAAAGAATAAAAGAGTGAAAGCAGAAGAAAAATCAGGCATATATTTGGTAGCTTGGGATTTCCATAAATTAAAATCTAAGGGAAAAAAAACCAGAAAGGACATCTAAATGGCCAAACACCCACATATATAACGTTTTAAATATAAATGTTTATATATTACAGATATAATTTTATAATTTGATTAACGTTTTTGCATAAGTATATTATATATTATGCCTGATAGTATATAATAAATTCATGTTGTATATATCTTTTTTGCCCACTGTGACTTTCTTTTATGTTGTATGTTTCTCAAATATGTACGTGTATATATATATATATATATATTTTTTTTTTTTTAAGGGTGTTCAATTTGGTTAGTCTCAGGGAAATTAAAGCCAGTACATTCCACAGTGACTAAATTATTAAAACCCAGAAAGACTGGCAAATACCAAATGCGGAGAAAATGTGGATTAACTGGACATCCACCCATATGCGCTGACCCCAGAGCGTATTTTAAAACAGACATTCTCGTGTTCACTTCAGCAGCACATATGTGAAAACTGGAGCAATGCAGAGAAGATCAGGACGGCCCCTGTGCAAGGATGACATGCAAATCCGTGAAGCATTGCATATGAAAAACAAAAACAGAAATTCTCAAAACGGAGCACGTGCTCTCTGCCACCAAGGCCGTGACAGAACCCAGCCCACTCTGTCTTTATGGAACCCGCCAAGTAAGAAGTAACTAAGCAAATACTACGTTAGCTGTTTCACAGCAGAAAGGAGTGAGCTCAGACCCAGAGCTGCGTTCAGATTTAATCAGCCCTATCTAACCCCAATCACTGGCTGCAGTTTAAACTCATTTGCTGCGCATTAAAACTTCACGGGAAAGAGTGTTTCCTCCTGAGTACGTGCATCAACAGATAGTAAGTTGAGCTCACAGAGGGAAAAAAAAACCATAGAGTTCATACAGTGCAGTTTATATCACAAATGTACACGCTGCATTTTATGATAGCTCTCAGCGGAAGAGCGGATCATCTTTCAGGGTATCTCGGAAAGGACGGTGAGCATGTTTTAAATAAAAATGCAAGCATGTTCCATCCGGTTTCGCTCCCCTTCAGACTTCCGCGACCTTCACTGGCATTTTGCAACGTGCTGCTTAGCGAGACGTTGTAACGCTCCCCGACGCCCAGGGTTACCCATCACCTAAAGAGCCAGCATGGAGGTCTGACCTTGGCTTACGATTTAACGATCGCGGCATTTTTACCAATTTAACGATCGCGACATTTTTACCGATTTAACGATCGCGACATTTTTACCGATTTAACGATCACGACATTTTTACCGATTTAACGATCGCTGCATTTTTACCGTGTGTTTCTTCTCCTTTCTCTATACTTCAGGTAAGACTGACTTTATTATAAAGGACCCAAGGTACGTTGAACTTGAGAATTGGATGTCCTAAAGCCAACGTTTACCTGACTCAGGCATGTGCTTTGATAGTCTCGCGTCCTTCATTTTTGGTTGGTAATCATCTTACGTCGGTGGGGGACAGACAGACACCTCTGCCCTTGCCTCTCTGAAGCTGTACTGTTCGTCCTTGAAACAGAAACCCCTCTTCTTAAAAAGTTAACACAGGGTGTTATCTGCAACTCCCTCTCAAGCCTGTACACTGGGGCATAGTCTCCTCTCATTTTTCTTCTTTTTATTAAGAGGGTCTTAGTCCTGAATTTCAGCTGTTGTGATTTATTTCAAGGTGCTATGTTGGTGCTGACGCCCCCGTGGCAGGAACTGGGGCGGACGCCCATTTGAAGTACATTTCCGCCCAGTAAGTTCTGTCCCTTACCACCACCACCCCCCCCCCCCCAGCTTGTCACGGTTTCACAGCACCAACGTCCCAGCCTGATCAATTTCTGATTATAAATGAGGTTCCTGTAAGATTGATTTTTGTTTTCACACTCGACTTCATGTTCTGAAGTATCAGTGACAGAAATACAGATCTCTGGTCTCTCTTCCCTGTGGATCTGTTTCTAAAGTCATGCAACAAACACTAAGATGATGGCATAAAGCCTTCAAGCAAACCATCCTTGGTGCAGTTTTCTGTATTTAACTGAGTTCCGTCAGTGAAACTTCGGCGTGTCAGAACGTGCGTTCAACAGAGTTGTGTGTGGGAGCCTATGATTGGGTGGTTTCTGTGAACAAGAAACACTTGAGAATTCTTGCATTCACATTTTATGTCTCGCTTTGGAAGAGACTGGGCTGAACCCTGCACTGTGACTCTTGTTGACTTTTGTTTTGTTTTACTTGTAAGATAAATGCACATGACAGGGATGGGGGGGGGCTATTTTGCAAGCAAAACATCTTGGACTCAACTCAGATTCCTACTTTCTCCCTGCACACACCACGTTTGTTTATTCCCGCGAAGCCTCTGTGCTTCCATACCTGACCAGTGGCTTTTCAAACTTGAGTGGCACCAGAACCACCTGGAAGGCTACTGCAGATGGATTGATGGCCCCCTTCTCTGAGGTTTCTGAGTCAGTACGTCTGGGACGGAGCCGGAGAAGCTGGATCTCTGACAAGAACCAGCTCCCGCGAGGCAGCAAGTGGAGGTTCCCTCTTTGAGAACCACCTTTCCTCTACCCAGATTCCACTTACTCTCAAACTCAGGTCAGCCTGCCCTACACTCCTCTCCCCCAACTTACAAAGAGGGCCTTGCATGTTCTGCACCCCTGCGCCCCGTTCTTGAGACTTCATTCCGCCGCACACGCCACTAACTTCCATGTCGGAATTCCGCCCGTGTTTGTATCTTAATTGGCTCACTCTGACTTTCCTTGAAGTTGTATGTGTCTCCTGGTGGTGACGCCACCTCCACAGATGAGGGACGTATCAAGAGTGGCTGGACTGCATCGGTCAGGACACGGGGAGAACCCTTGCGGTCCGGGTGGGAGTCTGAGTCCCGCTACAAGAACCAGCGATTCCTCCCCGCAAAAAAGTGGGAGCAGCAGGTTAGGAGAATTGTTGGCAGCTTGCTGCACATCCACGGAGCGGCGACCAGAAGGTGCATTCTGGTCCTGCAACGAAGGGTCCCCTGCAACAATTTCAGATACAATTCCTCCTCCTCCTCCCCACCGCCTCCTCCCGTCCTCTCCCTCTTGTCTTCTCTTCTTTCGCTTAAAATTCTTCCTTCTCCTTCTTCTCTTTCATCTCTGTCTCCTCTTCCTTCTTCTTCACAGGACTGATTTCTGCCTTTAGCTTGGAGGGAGCGGGGAGGGTGGAAATGCAGGCACCTATAGTCCCCTGGAGGAGGAGACCAAGATCTCCAGCAGGTGAAGGTCTCTCCATGGCAGGTTCACCGGGAAACAGGCTGCCGCACTGGGCTGGGCCAGGCTGGGCTGGGCTGGGCCGGGCTGGGCTGAGCTCACCGATCGGCTGGCCGCTCCTCCGTGGGTTTGTGCGTGGGTTTTCGCAAGGCTGGCTGAAACTTCCTCGATGACCAGTGCTAGGAACAACTGGTCCTGGAGACGGAGGGTCTAAAGCCCCCCACCCGTCCCCGGTCCACTTCTATGCAGAGAACGCCCTCTCTTCGTTGAAGGGAAGCCTGGGGACTGGAGACTGGAGCTCCCAGGATGCTAAGGTGGCAGGGCTCGGCCGGTGGTTCCGCAGACCGTCTTCCTGTGTGTTTCCGTTTTGGCTCCATCCCTCATCTGCGCGAGGGCTGACACCGTCCCAGGAAGGTGCCCCTGTGCGCTCCCTCCCGCCCTGAGCCACGCCGGGGTTCCGCTCTGCTCTCCTGCCCTCCGGTGCCCGCGTGCTGGCACCTGCCTCAGCCCTCCTGTGTCACCGTGCACGCCTTCCTCTTCGCCACAGTGCCCTGGCTTGATTACCCTCTTTCATTTAGAGACATTTTCCCCGCAGAGTGAGGGGGATAAAGATGCCCATTCAGTGAAAAATAAGCCGTTCTGGAGATAAATTGATGGGATGGGAATGGCTGATTCAACGAGGATGTGCGTTTTATGAATGCGGACGCATAATTCAACAACACCATCAAGATGGGTGAGTGTTTATACTCCGTTGAGCAGGGTCTGAGAATCTATCAATGCTCAGCTACCCTTTGATTAATATTGACTGAGCCCTACTGGGTGTCAGGAATACACAGGGGAAAAAAGTTCGTATAAATCCCACCTTCCTGAGGCTGATCTTCTAGTGGGAGAAATGTGCATTTTAATCACAAACCAGATACATAAATATGGTGTTAAAATTATGATAATGGTCACGAGGTAGACGTCTTGGCTGCTTTCAAAGAAAACCAGGCCCCATTGACAAGTCCTGGCCATTATGCATTTTAACTTTTAACGATTTTTGTAGGTAAAAATTATTAAGAATTCAGTTTTAGTTTCTCTACCTTTGACTTCTAACGAGGTTAAATATTTTCTGTCCCTCTTTTTTTTTAACTTATGTCATTTCCTTGCTGAACAGGATTCAAATATTTAATCTTTTTTTTTCTCTTTGAGTGTTTTTCATATGTTGTCGTTTCTTGATTTACGGGAGCAACTGATACATTAGGAATTTTAAGCTTGCCTCCTCTGAAAAATGTCGTGATGATCACGTCTGTTTGCTTTTTATTTACTTTATTTACATGTTGCTTCTAATTTGTAGGTGTAATAAACAATATGACGGTGACTATTGGTGCACAAAAATCTCTTCCTGCTTTTCTGACAGTTCCCGTAGGAAATATTCCTAAAATTGAAATTACTCAGTCAAAGGTTACAAGTACTGTGAAGACTCATTGCCAGGGCTCAGATGGCTTGCCAGGAGCATTCTAAAATGATTTCAAGACACGTGCACCCCAGTGTTCATAGGAGCACCATTTACAACAGCCAAGACATGGAAGCAGCCTAAATGTCCATCAACAGATGACTGGATAAAGAAGTTGTGGTACATTTATACAATGGAATACTACTCGGCCATGAAAAAAGAATGAAGTAATGCCATTTGCAGCAACATAGATGGACATGGGGATGATCATACTAAGTGAAGTAAGTCAGACAGAGAAAGACAAATATCTTATGATGTCACTCATATGTGGAATCTAAAAAAAATGATACAAATGAACTTATTTACAAACAGAAGCAGACTCGCAGACATAGAAAACAATCTTACGGTTACTGAAGAAAGAGGGTGGTAAGGGATAAATTTGGGAGTTTGAGATTTACAAATGTTAGCCACTATATATAAAAACAAATTTTAAAAATTCTCTATAGCACAGGGAACTATAGTCAACACTGTGTAATAACCTTTAATGAAAAAAGAATACGAAAATGAACATATGTATATATATGCATGACTGGGACATTGGGCTGTACACCAGAAACTGACACATTGTAACTGACTGTATTTCAATAAAAAATTAAATTAAGTTTTAAAAAATTAAATAATTTCAATCCCACGAAGACTATAGGAGATGCCAATTTCTTGGGTAAAATCTTTCCCCCTTTTTTCTTGCTATTATGCACAAAGTTGTTTTTCATGTTAGCGGCCATCTGCTCCCGCCAGCCCCCTCCTCCTTTCATAGTATGTGTTCCTTGATCGCTGCTTTGTTCCGGTGTTGGACGCTTTCTACTTGTTTTCCAAGTGCCCCTGTAAGATGATCAGCTGCTACAGCGATCTATTTTTATATCCATTACAATTGATTTTCATTCTATGGAATGACCGTCCCGATGAAGCTGGTTTAAAGATGTCATCATCTGGGGTTAATCAAAGCAGTTATGCTGGAACGCACATGACCTGCAGTGGTCATGCTGGGGTCTGTCTTTTTTAGTCTCCATTGTTTTGAAAATGACTGTGCGTGAGGATACAAAATACCATTCTTCTTATAACTGCCATATCCGTGTTTTTTCATGATGAAAAATTTCCTGTATTTCTACTTCCATCATTTACTGAAGCTACTTCTTAGCGTTGAAAAGAATAAAAAAAAAAAGAAAGAAAAGAAAAGCATTCAAGGCTGGTTTGCTCAATATATGACTTTTTTTTTTTTTTGGAGCCAGTGACTCTACAATGATTTGAGTCTTTGTAGGTCAACCATGACCTTTTCATTTTATTTTATTTTTTTTTATTGTTTTGACTGTTTATAATGAAAAAGCAATGTCTGCTTCAGGATTATTTTCTCACAGCCTTCAACTTATTTGGCTTATATTGAGTTTAATTAAGTACTTTTTTTCCCCCTGTGCTCTATATTTTGTGTTCTGTTTAGGACTGGTTAGAAGAACTTAAATATCACACATATGAAATTGGAACCATCCATAATAGCATAAAACAGCCTGGTCCAGTGTACGTTTCTGGGGCTGATTTTCCACAGATGAAGTAAGTGTGGGAAACAGCTCATCTTGGAAGTCCTCCTGTGTTCACCCCGACCACGAGTATATCCAAGACCCTGGCACCCGCTGGTGAAGAAAGCTATTTTAACTTAGTTTTTTGAGGGGGGAGGTAATTAGGTTGATTTATTTCTGGAGGAGACACTGGGGATTGAACCCAGGACCTCGTGCATGCTAGGAACACGCTCTACCGCTTGAGCCAGACCCTCCCCTCCATTTTAACTTTGTAACCCAGCACCGCCCAGATGCATTCGCCCTCATTTGCTTGTGTGTGATGATAAATGAAAAAATTAACGTTGCAATCGATTTTCGTTGCCGTGCCCAAAGCACGTCTCACCAGTTCACACCCTAATGCTTAGGGAGTTTTTAAACGCGTGTTGTTTCCCTAACGCAGCCTGGATGAGTTGACAAGACCGTCCCAGATCTTTTTCCACTTGCAAAAGGCCAGAAAAGAAGGAGATTTTCCAAGGACCTCTTGGGTGGGCCTCACTGGGAACCGACACTATGGGAAGACACAGGAACAAGCCTCCTGTGGGCTTCTAGGGGCGGGTCCGCCTCGTCCAGGTCCTACTGCTGTGGGAGAATCTGGAGCATTTCTGGGAACGGCCCTGAGGACAGGGAAGGAGAAACTGCCATTTTGTTCTCCAGGTAGGAGCTCATAAGCCCCAAACGCCTCCGGCAGCAAAGTTCTGCATCATGACATGATGTTTGCTGCAAGTTTCTTGTGCAAAGCACTCCTTTCCCTAGTTGATGCCTTTTGTGTTCATTAATTTTCCTCCTGGACACATTACTGTGAGTGCATTAGTGTCCTCTTCCAATGTTAATACGATATCTTAATCGATCACCTAATTCTGAACATCCTCGCGTTGCTGGGATGAACTCCATTTGGAAGTTGTATTTTCCGGCCAGGACGCTGCAACTGCTCATGTTTTACGTTTATTGTTGCCTCTGTCTGCTTGATGGAACTTAGAGTTTAATTAGTCATCATTTCATTTTTCTCTGTGTTTAAAAAAAAAAAATCAGGGTTATAGCAGCTTGACAGAATGGTGGACTACACTCACAGAGATTACACTACGTTAATACGTTTCTTGAAATTTTCACCAAACTTGCCCTTCAGATAAATCAGATTTCATGCCAACAGGGGTATGTATTTCCTCTGCACCTCATAACTGGGGTTGTAAAACTGATTAATTTGTTTTTTTCTCTTTCTTCCTGAGTTAATATTAGTAACATATTCTTTTCTAGAAAATTAGCAGCTTATCCCAGATAAATCATTTGTGGTAACAAAGTTTATCAGTACTTCCTTCTGCGATTTAGTATCTGTTCTCATGCTTAGGTATCTGAACAAGGAATGATTTCAGCAATAATCTTTCTGTTCCTGATGGAAGAGAATGACTTTAACGAGGAGGCTGGCTTTGCTGTGACGATGCTGTGACCATTTCTTTGCACCTGAACATTAACTAAAAATCAGACACTATCATGATTCTTGTTAATACTTTTAAAAAAATTTTTCCCCCACAGGAAAAATAAGGTGGGAGGGTTTGACTCATCCAGTGGTTACTCATTACTTACTTTTTAACCTCAAGTCCGTTTTCTTAGCAATTTCATTTCCAGGGAGCCATGAGGGAAACGATCTCATCGCGGGCCCCCTTCCATTCTGCGTATGATTCTCGTGACGGGTGTCACCAGGTGAGTCCGGAGAGCGGCGCTCATGCGCCCGAAGTGCCAAATAAGAACCTTCAGGGAGAGCCAGGTACTCACGACAAACTCGTTACATCCTAATGCTGCGTCGGACTCTTCAGAGATGCGGCCAAGACCTTTCAGATCATGTCCCAGTGGCTCATACCCTCGGGCAGGACGGAGCTGGGCAAAGCTCAGCTACAGCAGCGTGCTCCGACTTGAGCAAACATTGCAATCACCGGGACGGTCCCACCCACAGGGCTCCCGACCCTGGAGGTTCCAAAGGTTCCTATTCTGCAGGAGTGCAGGACCCTAAGGACTGGCATTCCTAATGAGTTCCCAGGGGACGCTGACCCCAGGACCGCAATTCGAGGGCCACTGAACTAGGCTAGTTCTCAAGGCTCCTCAGAGAGGTAGGACCGTCCCCAGATAGGTTCAACGCCTGTCCTCGCGGAAGCCGTCATCGAGTCATGGGGGGGGGGGGGGCAGACATCTCGCACAGACGTGCAGAGTGGAGCATCGGAACAACCCCCTGGTTTCTAGCCCGTGAGTTCCTGACCATCCCCTCCGTGAAGAACCCAGCAGGCTTCTCAATCACGGCCGCTACAGGGCCGACGTCTCAGTCGTGCAGAAGGAACATTCCGTTGTGCTCATCCGTACGTCTGTGAGTTCGAATAACCTTCCGGCAGTCAGAGGTGCAAGGTCAGCCACACTGCGGAACGACACAGAATGCTCTCGGGGTGACAAAGAAGGCTCTCCTCCACGGACCCCTTCCCTCCCAGCACGGCCAGCATTGTTTACGACCGAGCGCCACGCTGCCTCCGCGCGGGTGGAAGCCCTGACTCCTGGCTCGCTCTGTCATCGCCACCGATTCCATCATCGGGGGCTTCTCCTCCCTCGTGAGAACCTTTGTCTGTTCCCAGAACAGGTACACCTGCAGGTTTCCCTGCGGAAATGCTTAGACGGACGGTTTACCTCTCGGAGGCTGCTTTTTCTTTCTTCTCTGCAACGGACTTACACCTTCAACGCCAGAAAACATTGCCCACGGCGTTGAATCAGAGGCAGTTAGAAACCCTAATAAACTCAGCTACTTGTTCCCCCTCCAAGAGGCACTAGAACACAGGTTTCCTCCTGACCAGTCTCTACGAACATTAATAGGTTCGTACACATCCTGTCATCAACGCAGACGCTCACAGTTTTAAAGTGCGCTTGAGTGATCTTATCTTGCAACAAGGCCAGACACCCAGACTTCACTCATCCTTGACCTTTCTTTTAAATACGGATCTGATTAAAGAGAACGCTTCACTTCATCACTGCTCTGTTGGGGTTCTTTCCAAGTGGGGTGAGGTCAGATAACTTTGAGTCACACCCCGTGACTATTCCACTCGATGCCCCGACCAAGAGATCGCTTTGCACATTTTCATGGGAAACCCCGTGTGCAACATCATTCCATTATCTTTCCTGTGATGTGTTTTTGGTTTATGTCCTCATTTTTTTTTCCTGTTTCCTTTTCTTTCTTTCTTTCTTTTTTAAACCACTCGTGGTTTTTTGCTTTGTTTCCCTCCAGACTGCAGATTCCACAGAGTCAC